>NW_028243100.1:600000-916000 GCF_964263255.1 Lissotriton vulgaris
AAGCTGCCCTTAACAAGAAGGTAGCTACATGTTGAGGATAGTTAAAATTTACTATAAAGCAATCACCCCTACAGGTCTTTCTAGACTGACCTATCCAATTCGTCCTTCTCGTGGTTAAAATTTGGTCAGAAAATGTTATCGGGAAGCCACGTTGCTTATTCAGTCACAAAACTGTCTTGTGAACTGTGGTTTCCTGAGGGGGCTGGGTTGAATGACTATCTAAGGGGGGGGGACGTTTGTCAAGACAACCACATATGGGGCACACTCAGGTGGCAGATTGGTGGGGCGATTATTCCTTTTTTCTCTTACAGGCGGAGTGTTCTCTTGAACTACAGTACTCTGCGGGTTCGGACACATCAGTGGTCTCGAATCAGGTATAGCAGGTTCAATTTCCGTTGTTCGGTTACTAAGTGGCTTAGGTACGACTTTCAAAGTGCCCTGATTTATATCAGCTGTACCCTTAGCGCCACATTTAGGTCTTTCAGTCCGGGCCAGATATGTCTCCATAAGACTACCTAGTCTTTTAACTTCAGCAGAGATGGAGTCAAGTTTGGACACTAGAGGTTTAATGAGCCCTTCCAATTTTGCGTCAATAATACTGGCTAGGGATTCCATTTGATCAACATTAATATTAATTGAGCCTTTACTTCCCACCGGCTCAGGATCCCCCAATGGGCGTTTCGGTGGAGTCTCCAATCTCTTTTTACTACGATTTCCCCCTCGTTTGACTTGTGTCTTTCTACATGCCCTAACAGCCTTGGAAGCTCTAGGGGGGGGGGTGGAACACTGCTCCTGAATATCATTGTTTGAGGTATCATGAATTTCATTATTGGATGTGACTGAGGTGTCCTGAACATTTTCTGCATGGACCAGAACTTCCACGGATACCCCTGCCTGGTTCCCCGGGCCACAACTATCCAATAATATTGGTGCGTCCTCTGGTGTAGGCGAAGTTGGGATAGTGACAGGAGAACTCCCCCGCCCTAATGATGCTCTCCTATCACTATTAATTTTGTTGACCATTTTCACCAAATAGTTGTCTAATGTGGCTAGAGCAGTGGGAGTCTTATCAGCTTTATGCTTAGACATGGTTGATACTTATAGTTAAAACCACAATATTTAAACTTGAAAAAATAAAGACTATCATGAATTAGCAGAAACTTGAGTATGATACTTAGATTACTCTCCTATTAACATAGTATTTTGAATTCCTAAAGATTAAAACAATGTCCAAAGTCAATAGATATATAAAGAAAGAGTCTCACTTTCGGGGGTTAGACTTCAGCAGCAGGATCAAAATATGTGGCCCAGCCCAGCCTCGTTCAGGCACGGACTGCCACAGACTGCCCGCCCTTTGCTGGAGCTTCGCCCGACGTCCCGCGAAGCGGGGCAGAGCGCTGCTTAAAGGCCCTTCCTGGCGCTTCCGGTGCGTGGCAGGAGCGCGTCGCCGCTGAGGCAGCCGGGAGTTGTGGTCCCGGGGCGGCCGCGCAGATTGCAGCAAGTATTGACTCCTGGCGGTGGCGACAACACAGAGGGGCTTCCTCGACCTGTGCTCTCTGCTCCGGTAAGTGAACACAAAGTCAAGTCCTTTCCCTCCCAGGACAGAAGCAGCAAGAAGCAGGCCAGCACAACAAAACAACAGGCAGAATGGCAGTCCCTACTGCAGCATCCAGCTCTACTTCCTGGCAGAATGTCCTCAGCCCAGAAGTGGTTTAATTTTGGGTGTCAGAGGTCCAATACTTATATCCCTTTCCACCTCTGAGTGGGAAAACTTCAAAGAAAAGTGTTTGTAGTGCACAAGGCCCTTCCTTTCCCTGACCTGGTTCCAGACACACTACAGAGGGGTGGAGACAGTTTTGAGTGAGGACAGGCATAGCCTTATTCAGATGTCCGTGATAACTCCTTCCACCACTTTAGCTCAGGATATGCAGGGCACACCTCAGAGTGACTGTGTGTAGAGTAAATGGCCAAGAGGCTAGCTGTCAGCGAACCCAGACGTGTATTCCATAGCCAGGCAGAGGCACAGAATGGTTAAGCAAGCAAACGCCCACTTTCTAAAAGTGGCATTTTCAAGCACGCAATATAAAAATCAAATTCATCAAAAGATGTCTTTTTAAATTTGTGAGTTCAGGGATTCCAAACTCCAAATCTCTCTCTGCTCCCAATGGGAAATTACACTTAAAGGATATTTCAAGGCAATCCCCATGTTACCCTATGGGAGAGATAGCAGTATTTTACTAGCAGGACATGTAAAACACGCCAGTACATGTCCTACCTTTTAAATACACTGCACTCTGCCCATGGGGCTGCCTTGGGCCTCCCTTAGGGGTGACTTACATGTAGTAAAAGGGAAGGTTTGGGCCTGGCAAGTGGGTGCACTTGCCAGGTAGAAATGGCAGTTTAGAACTGCACACACGGACACAGCAGTGGCAGGTCTGAGACATGTTTTCAGGGCTATTCAAGTGGGTGGCACAATCAGTGTTGCAGATCCATTAGTAGCATTTGATGTACAGTCCCCTGATACACCTGATGCAATTTACTGTGGTAAATAAAATTTGCCAATCATGGATAAACCAGAGATGGTTAGTGTATTTACTTATCTCGGGGTCCAGATTGCTAACAATCTAAAGTGGTCCAATCACATAGAAAAGGCGGTCCTGAAACACCAACAGATCGCGGGAGCACTAAGGGTTGAACATAAAAAATCGAAATCTAAACCTATCAAACCAGTCCTGGCAGTTTATGATGCAAAGGCCATTGGGTCTGCCCTGTACGGGGCGGAACTATGGGGCTTTGATAAGGTTCTCCCCTTGCAGACGTCAGAGAATAGGTTTATCAGGGGTATAACGGGACTCCCCCAGAGTACCCAACTAATCCCGCTTGGTCTTGATCTTGGGAGAAGATCAGTCAGTGACCGAGTAAGATTGCGCCCATTCTCTATTGGCGACGCCTTTGGACCACCCCAGAGATACGGCATTATGCTGATGGATTCCTTGCAATAATTAAAGCAGATGTTTTCCACAAACTAACCTGGCTCGAACACCTCAGGGCTGCTTTAGGAGAACTCGGCCTTTCCAATCTTTTGAACAATCCCTCTGGGGAGGTTTTTCCTAGTAAAAGTACCATCAAAAGTTTATATTGGGATAAGGTTGGTGGCCGACTTTGGAGCAGAACAAGATCTGACACGATGGGGGGGCGCTTCTTGGAAATCAATCAGTGTCCATTATTAGAATTATACTGGGACAGTATCACCGTCCCAGGAGACAGAAAGTTAATGTTCCAGCTAAGATCTGGTTCTCTCCCCCTGAGATCTCTGACGGGTAGGTGGAGGAGTACGACCAACTCGTGCTGCCCGGTGTGTGGTGCAGCCAAGGAAAGTATAGGCCACTTCTTATTCCTTTGTAAGTCATACGCAACTCCTCGAAGAGTATGGCTAGCTCCAGTTTGTAGGAACCTAGGGATATCTAGTGGTGTTGAGGCGCTAAGAATTATTTGCACTCCCACTGACTTGCCAATTGTTTTGGGAACAGCTAAATACTTGGGGTGGGCTTGGTCTATCAGACGGAGGGCTATCTCTTTTAATGAACATTGATTCTCGAGTAAATGTGTTATTAATTGTTTTTATCTTTCTCTTGTTAAAGCTTGCACAACGGTTTTTATCATTGAATGTATAAAATGGCTAATTTTTGTATCTTTTAAATGTATGTTGTGCTTTTATGAGTATGTTGCTCGAATAAAGCTTTGATATTTCAAGGCAATCCCCATGTTACCCTATGGGAGAGATAGCAGTATTTTACTATCAGGACATGTAAAACACACCAGTATATGTCCTACCTTTTAAATACACTGCACTCTGCCCATGGGGCTGCCTTGGGCCTCCCTTAGGGGTGACTTACATGTAGTAAAAGGGAGGGTTTGGGTCTGGCAAGTGGGTGCACTTGCCAGGTAGAAATGGCAGTTTAAAACTGCACACACAGACACAGCAGTGGCAGGTCTGAGACATGTTTGCAGGGCTATTCAAGTGGGTGGCACAATCAGTGTTGCAGATCCATTAGTAGCATTTGATGTACAGTCCCCTGATACACCTGATGCAATTTACTGTGGTAAATAAAATTTGCCAATCATGGTTAAACCAACTACCCAGTAGCCAGACACTGGGCCAGATTTCATGATCATAATGCTGACTTGTTATCTTATTTTGACATTGACAGGATCCTGCAGTGTGTCCGTGGTGGAGACAGGGATAGGAAACTAAGACTAATGGAGTCGGAGTATATTATTCTTCTTGGGAGTAAATCCCTGGTAGGCCTCAATGAGGATGAGAACTTTATGTTCACATCAGCTGACGCAACATATGTTCTATGTCTTCGTTGACCTCATCATTGATATCCATCTCTTCTTCTCTTTAACTCATCTCCTTTGCTGTCTCAGCTCTGACAGTTAGATGATGTTGCGGGACAAGAGGGGCAAGAGGAACTGAGGTAGAGGCTTTACCGGTGCTTTTAAGTGAAGGTTTTATTTTCATAAAGACTCTTCTCTGCCGGCTCGTGAGTCTCTCTCTGGCGAACGCCTCCAGGTCCGTTTTGATGTTCCTTAATGGATCCAGACTGTGGCTGCTGCAACCAGGATAAGCCATTATAGGTCCTCCGGGGATCAGGGGTCTCTCCGAGGGCGATACCAAAAACAAAAAAAAGAAACAAACACAGGTATTAGGACGATCGTCCTGGCTTAAAGCACGAAGGGCCGGGAGTGAAGGAAACAGAGTGCTCAGGTGTCCACACGATACTGCGGTTGTCAGATCAAGTGCTCGTGGGGAGGGTAGGGAGTACAGACTCTAAGGACTATATACAGCTATGTACAGGCTATGTACAAAGAACAAGCGGGTTATTACACAGCAGGAGGGTTACGCCGGCCCACTCAACCCGCTACCCTGCCCCGTACCTGTTCAAGCCACGCTTGAACAGGTACGGGGGAATGTGGCGGGGCGGCTCGTGGAGTCGTTGGCCTCCTGGCTTGTCGTCAACGCTGATGTTACTCTGGGCCTTGGATGTCTTGTCTGCTTCTTCCTCCTTTCTCTCCGGGTTTGCTCTCCTCCGCTCTCGATCGCCTTCTACCTCCTGGGAAACGCCGTCCGTCTTCTTCCTGGTTCCGCCTTCTTTTGACGGGTCCTGCGTGACGTCGTCAACCAGGGGAGGAGTCTCGTCTAGCTGATATCCCCAGTTAAAGGAGCCATGATCCTTTTCTTCCTCCCGACTCCATACGGGCTGATAACCATTCGTCGTTCAGGTGTGGTAGACTGCTGTTGAAAGGGGACAGAAGTCGGTGAGAGGAGAACGGCGGACCACCATTTCCGTAGCTTGTCTGGTCCCTCGGGCGTACGACCCACCCCGTCACATACCTCCCCCCTGGCTTCTCCCGATCGGGGAGAGGGAAAACCCTGGAGAGGTAATCAGCGTTCCCATTATCTAAGCCTTTTTTATGTCGTACGGTAAAGGAATATGGTTGTAGGGACAGGAACCATCTGAGAATCCGCGGATTGTGGCTCTGGTTGTTATACATCCACTTCAAGGGAGCATGGTCAGTATATAGGATGAATGGCTTCCCCTCCAGATAGTAGTGTAGCTTATCAATGGCCCATTTGATTGCTAGGCACTCACCCTCTGTTGTGGGGTACTTACACTCCCTTGGGAACAGCTTGCGACTAGCATAAAGTACAGGGTGTTCTAGCCCATCCTCCCCCATCTGCGATAACACTGCCTCAATACCCACATCTGAAGCATCTGTCGCTAGGATGGAAGTTTTGTTGAAATCGGGGGATATCAAGATGGGTTTGGTAGTGATTGTTTGTTTTAGGCTCTCAAATGCGGTTAGTGCCTTGTGAGAGGGATACAGTAGTTCTTTGGGTCTGATGTCTTTTCGGAGGAGGTTTGTTAGGGGGGCAGCCAGCTCAGCAAACCTGGGGATGAATCTGCGTTAGTAGCCTATCAGGCCGAGAAAGGCTCTCAGGTCTCCTTTGTTGTGTGGAAAGGGTGTTCTTTCGATGGCCTTTACTTTCTCGGTCTGTGGGGCAATTGTACCGTCTACCAACACGTAACCCAGGTACTTAACTCTGTGGAACGCAGCTCGAGACTTCTTCACGTTTTTGTGTAACCCGGCCTGCTTCAGGGCTGTTAGGATGATGGACAGATGGTATAGATGGTCTTCCCAGATATGGCTGTAGACTACTATATCGTCCAAGTACGCTGAGCTGAACGAAGGGTATGGTTGCCATATGGTTTTCATGAGGCGCTGGAACGTGGCAGGTGCTCCGTGGAGTCCGAAAGGAAGAACCGTAAACTCATACAGCTCTTCGTCTGTTATAAAGGCCGTCTTCTTCCGATCTTCCTCATGGAGGTGCACCTGCCAATAGCCCTTCGTGAGATCCAGGGTGGTGATGCATACGGCATCCCAGAGTTTTTCAATTAACTAATCGATCCGCGGGATGGGGTAAGCGTCAAAGGTAGATATAGCGTTGAGGCCCCTGAAATACATGCAGAAGCATTTGGACCCATCGGGTTTAGGAACCATGATGATCGGGGAGGCCCAACTGCTTTTCGAGGGGTGGATTACACCAAGATTCAACATGTCCCTTACTTCCCTTCTCACCGCCTCCCTCTGGCCGCTGGGATTCTATAAGGCCTTTGCTTCACCATTTTACCGGGGTGTGTTTCAATGTTGTGTTCGACCAGTGTTGTTTTCCCGGGCAAATCTGAGAACATTCCGGAAAAGGGTAGCAGGTTGTTCTTCAGGTCTTTTCTCATCTGAATGGATAGTTCTTCATTTACAACAAGACTGTCTAAAGTAGATGGTACATCGGGTCTTGTGGATACCAACAAGTTAATTCCTTTGGGAATAGGGCCAATCCATTTTTTTAATAGGTTGATGTGGTAACATTGTGACTTGGTCGGAGACAGTTGTAGCCTGTATGTTGTGTCCCCTATTGTATCCGTTACGTTGTAGGGGCCCGCCCATTCATTCTTGCTTTTGCTGGAGGTGGACAGTAGGAGTAGCAGTGCCCACTCACCCACCTTCAGTCTTCTTAGCTTCTTTCCTCGTTCATAATATTTCTTTTGTTTGCTCCTCTGTTGTTCAAGATTGGAATATGCAAGATGTCTTAGTTTACCCAGTTTGGACTTCAGTTGGAGGGTGTATTCAAGTAGGGATTTCTGTTCTTGTTCACCTTCTGTTTCCCATGTGTCTTTTGTTATTTCTAACAATGACCTTGGGAGGCGTCCATACAGTAGTTCGAAGGCTGAGCAGTCCAGGCTGCTTCGTTTCTGGGCCTGGAGTACATATAGGGCCATTGGTAGGAGGCGGTCCCAATCAGGTCCTTCCGTGGTAAGCATTTTTTTTAGAGTGGTCTTTTAGGTCTGATTGTAGCGTTCCACAAGTCCATCAGTCTGTGGGTGATAGACTGATGTCCGTATATGATGTAGATCCAGAGTTTTACAGACTTCCTTCATCAAGCGTGAAGTAAACAGGGTGCCCTTGTCCGTTAGGACCTCCTTCGGGAATTCTACCCTCAAACAATTCCACAAATTTTTCTGCAATGTTGGACGTGGTTGGGGCCCTCATTGGAAAAGCCTCTATGAACCTGGTCGCATAGTCGACTATTACGAGTGGGTATAGATGCACCCTCGATGATTTCGGCATGGGACCTATCAAGTCCATTCCCACCCTTTCAAAAGGGGTTCCGATGATGGGTAGGGGTCGTAGGCATGCTGCTGGAGGTCTGTGTGTATTCCTTTGGCAGATCTCACACCTTGTACAATAGTTCTGGACGTCTCTGTAGATTCCAGGCCAGTAAAAATAGCGCATTATGCTCTCAGTGGTCTTCTCTTTCCCTGAATGACCAGCCGTGAGATGGACATGTGCAAAGAACAACACTTGTTCCCGGAAGGACACGGGTACCAGCAGCTGCGCGTTGCCTCCTTCTTCATGTTTCCGATATAGTAAGTCGTTCTTTATAACAAACCGTGGATAAGTGGGTGGATGGACACTCTGGGACACGTGGGCATTTTCCCAGGCATTATACAAGGCGGTGTCAACGGCTTGTGCAAACCTAAAGCTACGGTCTAGGACCCAAGGATCAGGAGTGAGTAGGGTGTGTTTAGGCCGTCTACAGCCTTGTTTGGCCTATTTATAGTGTTCTGAAACAGGGAAAGTAACCCCGGGTTATCCACCCCTAGGATAACGTCTTCAGGTAGTGAATCTACGACCCCTACTTTCACTGTGCATGGTTCTTTGTCTGTAAGCCTTATGGTTACTTGTGCAAGGGGGTAGGGTTTAACGTCCCCATGTACGCAACGTATGTGAACCACCGCCCCTGGGACATATTGGTTGGGGAGAACAAAGCGTTCCTGAACCACTGATTGCCTACACCCCGAATCCAGAAGGGCTTTTACCAGGTTGCCATTCATCCTCACACTCATGTAAAAGGATGCTCCCATCTCCGAGGAGTACAGAACCGTCTTGGGAAGATACCCTACTTCCATGGGTTCTTCCACCGTTCTCTTTCGGGGACACAGGCGCGCGATGTGACCCCATTTCCCACACTCAAAGCATTGGGGCCCGCGTATGAGAGGGGAGTCCATCCTGAACTGTTTAGGCTTCATGCGATCTATCACGGGTTTGGGTTTCTTTCCCACCTTAGAGGGAGGCACACCCTTATATATGCACAAAGCCCTGTTTGGATCAGGGGCTGGATACCTGCGGCGGAGACTAGCCTTCTATCGACCAGTCCGCCCCTTGCGCTCGGAATCCCTTTACAAAGCGGTGGTCCCTCGGGTGAGGAAGGCCCGCACGGGAGGGCGCTCTTTCAGCTGCAAAGCCCCACAGCTGTGGAACTCTCTTCCTCTTTCGCTGCGCAGCACTGTCAATTTGTTCCAGTTCAGGAAGAGCCTGAAGACCTGGCTTTTTAATCTTTAGGCTGTTCTTTTTGCTTCAGTTTCAGTTCTTTTTCTCATTCTTTTGCTGTGTTGTGTTATTTTTATTCTGAGATGCAGGTGGAAAGCGCCGGGACACTCTTTTCGAGTAGCCGTGCGCTATACAAGAACGCTGTAACATAACATAACATAACATATGTTTTCTCATTGTCCCAGCCCGAAGTACGAGGCTGTGCCCTGGCATAATTCGCTGCCATCTCTATGGCCTGTTCTATGGTGAGTCCAGAATGCTGCTTCAACCATCTTTGGGAGGCATATGGGAGTGCCTTCATGAACTGCTCGAGGTAAATTTTGGCCATCACCTCTTCCTTGGTACTGGTAGCGGGTTTTAACCATTTATCCGCGGCCATTTTGAGGCGAAAAAAGAGTGTTTTAGGGTTTTTGCCAGGGGTTCCTCGTTCTTTCCGAAATCGGACTCTATAAGCTTCCGCGTCGAGTCCTAGATGGTCTAGTATCACCTCCTTGATAATATGATAGGGAGCATTTCCCACGGGGTTGGCCACCTGGTAGGCGATTTGTGCCTCGCCTGTCAGCAACGGGGCTAGAAAAAAATGGCCATTTCTCCTCTGACCAACCCAACGCTCTGGCGGGTGCTTTTAAGTGAAGGTTTTATTTTCATAAAGACTCTTCTCTGCCCGCTCGTGAGTCTCTCTCTGGCGAACGCCGCCGGGTCCGTTTTGATATTTCTTAAGGGATCCAGACTGTGGCTGCTGCAACCAGGATAAGCCCGAGTATAGGTCCTCCGGGGATCAAGGGTTCTCTCTCAGAGGGCGATACCAAAAACAAAAAAAAGAAACAAACACAGGTATTAGGACGCTCGTCCTGGCTTAAAGCACGAAGGGCCGGGAGTGAAGGAAACCGAGTGCTCAGGTGTCCACACGATACTGCGATTGTGAGATCAAGTGCTCGAGGGGAGGGGAGGGAGTACAGACTCTAAGGACTATATATAGCTATGTACAGGCTATGTACAAAGAAGAGGCAGGTTATTACACAGCAGGAGGGTTACGCCAGCCCACCCAACCCGCTACCCTGCCCCGTACCTGTTCAAGCCACGCTCCTCCCGTGTGAACGTGGCGGGGCGGCTCGTGGAGTCGTTGGGCTCCTGGCTTGTCGTCAACGCTGATGTTACTCTGGGCCTTGGATGTCTCGTCTGCTTCTTCCTCCTTTCTCTCCGAGTTCGCTCTCCTCCGCTCTCGATCGCATTCTACCTCCTGGGAAACGCCATCCGTCTTCTTCCTGGTTCCGCCTTCTTTTGACGGGTCCTGCGTGACGTCGTCAACCAGGGGAGGAGTCTCGTCTAGCTGATATCCCCAGTTAAAGGAGCCATGGTGTCCTTTTCTTTCTCCCGACTCCATAGGGGCTGATCATCCGGAAACCATTCGTCGTTCAGGTGAGGGTTAGAATGCTGTTGAAAGGGGACAGAAGTCGGTGAGAGGGGAACGGCAGACCACCATTCCCGTATCCTGTCTGGTCCCTCGGGCGTACGACTCACCCCGTCACAGATGGCTTTTTCTGTTTTCCAGATATTATGTTTACAGAATCTTGATGCTGCCGCCCGTCATTTTTCTTTTTCTCTGGAGATTTTTTCCTTGATCTCTCCTCCTCTGGTCTGTTTTGTCATTGTTCCTTTGTTGGGCATACACAGTATGAGAGAGATTATGTTTTGGCCAACTATAGTAGCAATTTTGATTTCTTTTGATTTTCATTTTGGGTTATTCCTTATTTGTTCTTTATTTAAACAATGAGTTTTTATTTGTAGTAGACATCAGATGGTTGTCTCATATGCACATGCATGGTGGTATCACAACTGATGTACAGGTTTGAGTGGGTTACTGATTGGAAGTGTTACTGCTGGATAACAAGCTCAGCTGTATATTTTACTCTGACCAATTCCACTTACTAGATTGTATTGTATTATGCCTTTTGCCACTTAGCATTAATGGTTTGTGAAAATGAAATTATGTAGGGCGCACAAAGGAAAAATTAACATTTCTCTTAAATTGTCTTTAATTTGAATGTAATTTATAATTTTTGTCTTAGTACCATGTCCATAGAATGACCCACTTGGCTTCAACTTTCGATTTTCCTTTCTTTCGGTACCCATTTCATGACTAATATGATTATTGGCTTGACAGTTTGAATCAAATAGTTACACGTGGGTTTGTACAATTGATTCTTTCTAAATGATAAGACTCATAGTTTTGTGAGCTTGCTAAGAATGACAAAGTTTATTTATTTATTTAGGAGTTTTATATAGCGCTGACCAGACCCGAAGGTATCGGTAGGCATTACAACATTCGTAGAGGGGAAATCACACAATATCTCAGTAGTATACATATTGACTCAAGGCGCATCAGGAGTCTCAGCACGCTGTACAACATTGAAAGCAAGGAAATCACATAATATCGCAGTAGTGTGCTCATTGACTCGTGCCGAGCCTCCTTCTGGGAGGGGGGATAGAGGAAGGAGTCGGGAGGAGTTAGAAGTCTTAAAGTCGGAGTGTCTGTGTGCTACAATGTGCAAGCTTGTGCGCTTGGGCGGTAGCTATTCATTCGGGAGAGAACAGTTGAGGAAGAGGTCTGTGAGCTGCCTTTAGAATTTTAGAAAGTAGGGGGTAGTGCTAATATGGACTGGGATGGAGTTCCAGATTTTGGGCGCATTTCCAGTGAAGGATCAGGATGCAGTTTTTTGTTTGCGGGATGAGGAGTAAAGTGTTGGAACTCCTGATGCTCCTTGTCTGACCGGCGTTCTTGAGTTTGGAGGCCAGGTAGGTTGGTTTCCCTGTGTGCAGGGTTTTATGCATCAGGGAGGCAGTTCTGAAGTTGGCACACATTTCAATTGGGAGCCATTTAGGCTCTCTGAGTGTGGGCGAGATGTGTTTGTATTTCTTTACTCCGGTGACCGTTCTGGCTGCTGCATTAAGAGTTGATCTGAGGGGAGCTAAGTGAGAATTGCTGTCCCTGTGAGGGCTGCATTCCCGTAGTCTAGTCTAGAAAACACCAGGGATTGAGGAGCTTGTGTGTGGTTGTTAGAAGGGATGAATGGTTTTATTTTGTTCAGTAGTTTCAGGTTGAGGAAGGTGCTCTTTGTGGTGTTCTTGGTGTGTTTGCCCATGTCTAATTTTGGGTCCAAGGTGATTCCCAGCGATTTTACGGAGTCAGCCAGGGTGAGGTTGCCGTGTGAGCATCAATAGCTTTTAGCCATTCAGCATTTTAGGGTTTCTCCTCTTTGTTGGAAATGGGGAGGATTTCGATCTTTTCTTGGTTGAGTTTCAGGTGGTTTAGTGATAGCCAGTGTTGGACTTCTCTTAGAGTGTTGTTTAGTCTTTGAATATCATCAATGGAGGAGGTTTCAAGATAGATCTGGGTATCGTCTGCATAGAGGTGGAAGGGTATGTTGTTTTTTTTAGTATGGTGGTGAGGGCTTCCATGTAGATGTTAAAAAGTTGTGGGGAGAGAACTGATCCTTGGGGGACACCCCTGCTGATGGGGCATAGGTCCGACGAGAAGTTTTTGATTTTTATTCTTTGGAGGCAGTTCTGGAGAAAGGAAGTGACCCAACGTAAGACCACCTCTTCTACACCTACCCTTTCTTGAAGAACTTTAATGAGTAGATCATGGTTAACCGTGTCGAAGGCTGCCAATAAGTCCAGGAGTATGAGTAAGCCGCATTGGTCCGTTTTAAGTGACTTCTGTGTATATCATCTATGACATTTAGGATTGCTGTCTCTGTACTGCAGCCTTTTCTGAAACCCGATTGGTGAGAATCTAGAAGGTTGGTGCTGTCCATGTGTTGAGTCAGTTGGAGGAGAACGCATCTTTCCAGGATTTTAGCTAGGAGAGGGAGGTTGGTGACAAGTCTGAAGTTATTCATCATTTGTGGCCAAGCCCGTTTGTTTTAGTAATGGCGTGACTTGGCCGATTTTGAAACAGTCAGGCATGACTCTGGTTCTCAGGGATCTGTTTATGATCTTGGTCCAGAGCGGGCCTAGGGAAATTTTGAGCTTTTTGGCCAGCTGGGCAAGTATAGGATCCAAGGAGTGTGCTGAGGGTTTGGAGGTGGAGATCAGTTGAACGATCACTGCTTCGGAGATGGGGTTGAAGGATTTCCAGTATATTGGGGGGTGCTTCGTTGTGATATCTTTAGTCCCTGGGGGCAAGCTACTGTAGGGAGGACTGCGGTTATCGTCCATGGAGAGCTCAATCTTGGTGATTTTGTCATTAAAGAAATTGTCAAAGTTATCACACAGGTCTTTGGAGGCCTGAACTGAGGATGAAAGGGGCTTGAAAGTTTGTTGCCTAATGAGGTTGAAGAGTTCTTTTAGCCTGTTTTTTTCTTGTCTAGAGCATTTCAAAAGAAGGAAGTTTTTTGTTCTTGATGTGTTTTTTATACTTCCTGCGTACTGATTTGTGTTGATCGCGGAGTATTGTGGATTAGTTGTTCCGCCAGAGTCTTTCTCCAGCTCTTAATTGTCTTCTTTCAGGGTTTATGTCTGAGTTAAACCAGGCTTTAGATGGAGTGTTCCTCACTCTTTTTTGTTTCAAGGGGGCTATTTGGTCCAGAATGTAAGTCATAGTTGTGTTGTAGTGAGAGGTGAGTTCTACTGTGGAGAGATCGCATACGGAGATGTCAAGGAGAAAGCTTACCCTTTCCTCCAGGTCAGCCAGGGGAATCTAATTTAGATTTCTCACCCAGTGAGGGGGTAGGGGTCCTGCGTAGGGGGCTGGCATAGGATCATTTGGTTTATGTGGAATAGAATGATGTGATGGTCGGACCAGTCCATGGGCAGGATGTGGTTGATAGTGACTGTGTCGGGTTGAGCAATAATAGCATCCAAGATTGATCCTCTCTTATGTGTTTCCTCTGAGCAGTGTTGGGTAAGGTTGTTGTTGTGTAGAAATGTGTTCAAGAGTTGGATCAGCGAGTTGTTTTCCTCATTCCAGTGTAGGTTGAGGTCACCTGGAATTAATTGTTGGAGTTCCGGAGTGAGCAGTGAGTTATCAGGTCGGACAGGTGTTCTCCGAATGCGGTGGTGTTGCCTGACGCATGGTAGAGGAGATGGCAGAATAGTGTTTTGTTGTCACTCGTCTTATTGGTGGGGGTTAGGCAATTAGACTTGTTGTAATTGAATGAGACAGTTTCCGTCACAGAGATGTTGTTCTTGGTAATGGTTGCTCTACCCCCACCTCGCTGTTTTTTTCTGTCTTTGTGGATGATTACAAAACCTGAGGGCACAAGCATGTCCATAATTGGGGAGGAGAACTCATTTAGCCATGTTTCGGTGATGAACGTGATATCTATGTCGTGGGTAAGGATGATTTCTGCCAGTTCTGTAGCATGTTTGGTGGCTGATCGGCAGATTAGAGCATCCAGTTGGTGGTGATCCCCCCGTTTTTGTGTTTCCTCTTTAGGGAAGCCCTGGGAATATTGGTGAGGAAGACTGGGGGTCTTGAAGATCTGGGTGGGGAGCGGTCTCTTTGAAATCCAGTGATAACCTGGATCTTGGACTTTGTGGAGACAGTAAAGGAAGTGTCATACTAGGAGGCAAGATCCAACACTTCACTCGTGGACATTGCAGCTCTTGTTCTTTTGGGTCTCTGTGTCTGGTTCAAGAGGGGGGTTGTGTTCCGACTGAGTTATAGAGTTTTGGAAGGCCTTTTATGTTTAGTGTTGGTGATAGTGGGAGTCCGGTGAGGGCGTTGGTTATGGTCTCAGAGTCTGGTGAGGTTCAGTAGGATTTTGGTGAGGCCCAGTATTACAGTTTCTAGCTGGCTTTTCCAGCAGAGCAAGATGCTCTGTCGTGTCCCCAGAGGAGGAAGTGGGGGTGTTCTGGGCAGGGTCATCCTGAGAAGGGGAGAGCTTGTCATTGATATACTGGCTTTTGGTGTTAGTGTTGCCAATGTTGTCTCTCTGGGTAGTCATGGGCGTGGGGTGTGAAGAATCACGTTGTTATTCAAGCGTCTGCCTCTTGCGTGGAGGTAGAGAGAGGGAGTTAGGAGTATTTGCTTGAGTTTTGAGGTCGCTAGTTGTTTGTTGGGGTGGTAGTATGAGGAGGGCGAGGGTAGGTGTCGGTCAGCAGGGAGTTTGAGAGCCTCATTTGTGACGTACCTTCGAATTGTTTTGGAAGGGGGTATGTAGTGTGCGCGTTCGGTGCGGGGTAGACGGAGGGGCGGTTGGTGTCCAGGGGGGAAAGGTTGTCATTGGCATAGGTCGTGGGATTGGTTTGTGATATCTCCTGGCTGGTCAGTCTGTCAGGGGATAGAGACTTGGTTTGACAGGGGTGACATGCGTGAGAGGGGGCATTGCGTAGCGAGGGGAAGAGGGAGTCAAATGCATGTAGGTTGTCGTTGGCTCGGATCATGACAGTGCCGTTGGAGTAGATGGTCGCAGAGGTGTTGCCACTACTCATAGTGTGGATAGGGATTGAGATTTTCAGTTTCCAGCTGTAGGGAGTGTTAGTTGTTTTGGATTTGTGAAGATGTGATCAAAGAATGGTGTTCCAATTATCAGGTCTTTCAGTATGGAAAATGAGATCCATATTCAGCCTGCCTTTGGAGGAGCAGTGATATATGTCCGCGAATAGTGTTTCTGTGTGTTGTTTAATCAGTCTGTGTTTGAAGTTTCTTTTCGCTTTTGGAGAGAGGTTGAGGGGGATAATGATGGTGAAGGAGTTCAGGCCATGTGGTTTTAGGTAATTTGGTTTAGAGAGTATGTCTTCTATATCAATGATTCCATTCCGCCCTCCCTGTTTTGTGAGGGCGACGGGGCACTGTGTTTTCTTTATGTGGCCGTGATGAAACCAAAACTGCGGAGTTTGAGCCTTCCTGTGAATCACATTTCTCAGACATATATTATTATTATGATTTATGGATCTGCCCGACGCGCCCCTGAAGAGAAGCATATGGAGCTTCGAAACGCGTCGGGCAGATCCATTACGGAGCGGCATCTACAAGCGGATCCCTGTCCTCACCTACACATAAATCCAGCTGCTGCTCGTGTGCTACTCAAAGGTGGACAACCTTGGAGCGACAATTTATACGCGGCCATCCAGCCGCGGAGTATGCACCACCCCGTCATCCTTGGGGGTCACGGAAGTGAAACAGCAGCCGTGCACGGGATCGAGGACGGGTCCACTTGCGGGGTCCATACAGGACTTGATTGTGTGCTTTCCGCACCACACTTACCATAATACAGAGTCTCATTTGAGCCTCCCATTGGTGGGTGTGTCATATGGAAAATGGAGAAGTGGGTTGGTGGTTACGCACACCGCTTCCGGTAAAGCCCCTGAAGAGAAGCATATGGAGCTTCGAAACGCATCGGGCAGATCCATTACGGAGCGGCATCTACAAGCGGATCCCCGTCCTCACCTGCACATAAATCCAGCTGCTGCTCGTGTGCTACTCAAAGGTGGACAACCTTGGAGCGACAATATATATATATATATATATATATATATATATATATATATATATATATATATATATATATATATATATATACACATTACCTACTGGCGGTCGCCAGTAGGTAGTTATAGTTAGGACCTAGTTTCCATAGGAAATCCGCAACATTCTATTTGGAATAACTTTGACGCTGGTCGACGAATCTTCGCGAAATTCTCCAAGAAGATGGGGCGCTCCGGTCCGCTCCTATCCTGAAAGTTTCGTGGTGATTCCTCAAGCGGGGGGCGAGAAAAAAGGGGGGGTCCCAATCCGTGTTTTCCCTGTGCAATTTTCCATAGGGATCTTTAGGCACGGCTACAGCCCGAACTACTAAACGGAATTACACCAAATTTGGCAAAAAGGTAGAGTTTGGTACACTGATCACGCCTTTTGTTAAATGGTGTAAATCCGTGCAGTAATTCCTGAGAAAATAAAAAGGAAAATCATAGATATATCTATAGGCTCGTAGGGTTGCGTACCCTTACGAGCACAAGCTGCATGCTAATTGGCTGTCAACTGTCTGTCAACACTCCAAACCAGGAAGTGTTGGCAGCCATCTTGTGTCTCAGTAGAACCGAGGCACAAGAAAACTAAAAAAAATAAGTGCGCAAAAGATGCAAAGGGGGCAGGGTAGAAACACCCTGACCCCCTAGGCCTGCTCAGGGGGTCCCACAAGGACCCCCAAGGCCCAACAAAAACCCAAAGCCTGTGTTATTTGAAATTAGCCCCCGGGGGGCCAAATCCTGGGCGCAATGTATGTAATTATAATGAGGGGATCACGGCCCCCCGCAGCCCCGGGGACCGCCACCCCCAGGGGCTTCTTATTTTTAAAAAAAATAATAATGGGGGGCCCAGAGGGGCCCGCCAGCTCCGGGGACCGGCACCCCTGGGGCTTTAACATTATGTATGCAGGGGGGCTCACGGCCCCCGCAGCCCCAGGGACCGCCACACCGGGGCTTCTTTGGAAAAAATAATTAAATTACAAAACCTGTCCCCCACACGCCCTGGGGACCGCCACCTCCACGGGGCACAACATTTTTTTCAAGCGGGGGGTCCGTGACGGACCCCCAGCCCTGGGGACCACCACCCCCAGGGTTATTAAATGTTGGGAGGGGGGCCGCGCGGCCCCCCTCCTGGAGCCTTGTGGTGGCCCTGGGGACGGCCACCCCTCAGAGCCCGCTACTGCAATGTCCCTGGGTGCCTACCCCGGAACACTGTAGTTTGCTATGGTATGGCGGGAGCCTCGCGGCTCTCACCCTACCTTAGCAAACTGCTTTGGTTTTTGGAAGAGAGAGCAAAAACCAAAGACGATTGCTTTTCTAGATGGGGAGCAGCATGTTAGCTGCTCCCCATGTAGAAAAGCAATGCCGGCTTCCGCAGGACGAGATGAGCCGGCAGGCACTGTTTGGGGAATGGAGGCCCCCCTCCAAAAAAAAAAAAATGGCCAGCTGGGGGATAGGGTCCCCGGGCCAAAAGAGGCCACAGGAGGGTGGCAATCCAGCCCCCCTCCTAATAAAAAAAAGAAATAAAAAAAAAGCCCATGCCCCGGGGATGGGGTCCCCGGGGCAGATTATGGCCTTGGGGGCAGGCCCGGGGGGCAGGCCCAGGGGGATGGGGTCCCCAGGGCAAAACAAATTAGAAAAAGAAAGGGGGCTACACAGCCCCTCTACTTAAAAAAAAACAACAACAAAAAACGGGATCGCGGCCGGAGGCTACGCCCCCTCATTGCACCACTCTGCAAACGTGCCCCCTGGCGCCTTTGCAGAGGATGAACAAATTCCCCTGGAATGCTGGGGGCCAACTAGTCCATCAGGTACCTCCAGTATGCCCCAGGGAGCTCCATTGAAGAGGGGTGTTCTGATGCCGATCCCCTTTTTACACCTCTCTGCAACGCCGCTCTGTGGCGCTTACTGGAGGTATCTGGTGGGCTAGTTGCACCCCAGGGACCCTCCATATTCAAGGGGATTTAATCCCCCGACTTAAAACGTGCCACAGGGCGCGTTTGCACAGTGGTGAAGGAAGGGGGTGCGGCCTGAGCTCACATGTGTGCAAACACGCCCTGTGGCGCGGTTTAAGGGGCTCATTATGATCGCGGACGGACTTGAGTCCGTCCGCGACCATAGAGGAAGAGGGAACCTCTGCATGGCCTGCGGAGTTCCCTCCTGTCAAATTAGGATGTGACTGCCACGCTTGCGGTCACATCCTCTATTTTTACCATTGCTGCGGGTGCGGCTTCAAGCTGCACCCGCCGCAATGGTAAAAATGCATACATTTCATTTGTATGCAGAAAGCAGCAGGCACTGTGCGGTGCCTGCCGATTACTGCTTACAAATGCAGGGGGGTACCATAGGTACCCCCCATGTGCACCCCCCCTTCACCTAGGGGGCCCGCAACGGGCCCCTGCAGTGAAGTTACACATGCTTTTCCACGGCGGAAAAGCCGCCGTGGAAAGGCATCTGTCTTACACCATCCTAATGTGGCTGGCGGTGTCTGATAGACACCGCCAGCCACGTTACAGCTTTTCCGCCGCGGTTGTTAGTCAACCACGGCGGAAAAGCGGCGGACTGAAACCAGGACCCACCAGCAATCCTAATTTGGCGGTGGGTCTTTGGTGGGTCCGCAGAGGATTTTCCGCATCCTCCGGGCCGGCGGTGGCTTCCGCCGGCCCGGAGGATGCGGAAAATCCTCCATCATAATCAGCCCCTAAGTTGGGGACTTAATTCAATGTCAATACTGAGGGGCCAACTAGCCAACCAGGTACCTCTAGTAAGCGCCACGGAGCTGCGTTGCAGAGTAATGTAAAAAGGGGCGTGGCCTCTGAACACCTCTCTGCAACGCTGCCCCCTGGCGCATACTAAAGATACCTGGTGGGCTAGTTGGCCCCCAGGGGACCTCAGTATTCAAGGGCACTTAATCCCGCAACTTAAAACGTGCCACAGGACGTGTTTGCACACGTCACCTCAGGCCCCGCCCCCTTCCTTCACCATTGTACAAATATTCCTCTAAAATCAACCGAACTACGAATTCCGATTTACTCACCTGTTATCAGGAGAGAACCCAGTGCAGCATCTTTTAGCCTAGCACTGACCCTGAAAAGTAATTCTAAGCATACTTAAATTACCTTGTATTTCCTTCCATAGGAATCCAATGTGTGGTTTTCAGCAGAAAAGTTTCTAAGTGTTGATTTTTGAAATGTACAAATATTCCTCTAAAATCAGCCGAACTACGAATTCCGATTTACTCACCTGTTATCAGTAGGGACCTCAGTGCTGCTTCTTTTAGCCAAGCACTGACCCTGAAAGGTAATTCTAACCATACTTACCAGTAAGTTGTATTTCCTTCCATAGGAATCCATTGTTGGGTTTTCACCAGAAAAGTTTCCAAGTGTCTATTTTTACAAACTAAAAATATTCCTTAAAAATCGCCTGTATGAATTAAACGCATTCTTCCAACTGTTTACAAGAGATGCACCAGCTCTGGATCCAGGATCCACCACTGAGTAAGACAAAGTAACGATAAAACTACTTATCTGCTAAGTGAATTCCCTTATATAGGGTAACATTGAGTGGTTTCACTTGGAAATTCTTCTAAGTGTGGATTTTTGGAACTTTAAAATATTCACCTAAAATCAGCCGAACAACGAATTCCGATTTACTCACCTGTTATCAGGAGAGACCTCAGTGCTGCATCTTTGAGCCCAGTAATCATCCTGAAAAGTAATTCTAACCATACTTACCAGTAACTTAAATTTCCTTTCATAGGCTAACATTGACTGAATTCCACATTAAGAAGAGACTGTTGGTCCTGAGGAGAACTCCGCAAATTGGGGGTTCGAAACACGTCAACCTGGTTTTGGTTCCTATTGTCAACCACACTATAGCAATATTTATCTTCATAGTAGGGCTCTGCTTCTAAATATGTTTCTGACCAAATGTAACTATGAGATGTTAAATCTCATATGTTGACAGAGAATGTATTATTGACATTAGGACCAAAGTATATGTTTGTATGAGTGAAGGATGAATGTATTGGCCAGTGTGTAAGTTGGATGTGTTAGGAACTTGTAAATTGTATAGTATATAGCTAGATTTAATGTTATGTTTTATATGTGTACATGCAAAAAACTCATGATTTGCTTATGAAAAAATAATATTTGACTAGTGAACTAAACGATATAATAAACTAGTGACCAAAGTAAAAAAAAACGGACCGGTATGTTTTATTCATAAAGGTCGACACCAAGATCTGAAAGTAACTACCAGCACTGGCATTTGTGTTGTTTATTTGGTAGCCCTATGAGGCACGAACCCGGCCTGATCTGGATGGCCGAGTCCCGCAATGTGGGGCAGGAGACCATTAGCCAACGCCTTGGCTAGAATTTTTGCCTCAACATTTAGTAGAGATTTGGGCCTGTAAGAAGCATGTTGCTCCGGAGGCCTGCCCGGCTTCTGAAACACTACCACTTCAGCATGTCTCCAGTCTGCGGGGAGACAGCCTCGTTCCTGTGCCTCTTCCAATGCCGCCCTGTAGGGTGTGCCGAGCTGGAGTTGATATTTCTTGTAGAACCCGCTTGGAAACCCATTGGGCCCAGGAGTCTTTCCAGTATTAAGTTCTCCCAGGGCCCTTCCCAACTCTTCCGCTGTCAATGGGAGCTCGATTCCCTCACGCACCTCGTCCAACACCGCCCGTGGTGGCAGGTCCACTATGAACTTGTCTACCATATCCACTGGGAGGCATTCATTCGGGGCGTATTGGTTCACGTAATAGGACGCAAAACTTTCCGCCAGCATCTTTGGGTCTGCAATCGGATCTCCAGCAACATCCAGGAGCCCCGGCAATGTCTGAACCTGGAACGTGCCTTGGCAAAGTCGGTGCAGCATCGTTCCTGACTTATACCCCCACTGACAAATTCTGCTGTGCGTCACTAGCCACGCCTGGCGTGCCTCCTCTAAGAGCAGGGACGAATAAGATTGCTGTGCCAAGAGGAGTTGCCCCACCATCTGACTTTCTCCACCTACGCTACAACGACGCTCCAGAGTCTCTATGTCTGCCGCGGCACGTATTAAGTCCGCTTTGCGCTGCTGACGCGCTGACGCGCACCACGCAATGTCCACTCCCCGCAGCATGGGCTTCAGGGCCTCCCACACCGTCCCGGCAGCTGCGACCGATCCTACATTCTCCACCAAGAAGTGGGCAATGGCCTCCCTCATGTGTTTCTGGTAGACTTCGTTGTGAAGGTGCCACGTGGATAGACGCCACTGAAATGGCTGCCTCCCCTTACCCAGCAGGAACTAGATACTTGGAGTGGTCCGATAGCCCCCGCGGCAAACTAGCCGCCGATCCTACCCTACCAATAACCACTCGTGGGACAAAGATATAGTCTAATCTGGAGAAGGAATTATGGTCTGCAGATACATACGTGTATTACCGCCTAAGTGCGTTTAGATACCGCCATGTGTCCACCCAATCTAAGTTTTTAACCATGTCCCCCAACTTAGTAGATGCTGCTGGTGCCCCCATACCTCCAGGCCTACATCCATCCACCAACCCATCCATGACATTGTTCCAATCCCCCCCACCACCGCTAGTGTCTCAGGAATGTCGGCCCAGAACGCAGAGAGCCTCTCGACCAAGGACCACTGCAAAGGAGGTGGAGCATATACCTAATACCAGGGTCTCCTCCCCAATTCTACCCCTGATAAATATGTACCTACCCTGTGGATCGACCCATTGAGTGGCATGAACATAGGAGATTCTGCGGTGCACTAGTATGGCCACCCCTCGGAGTCTCTAACAAAGCCCGCATGATAAACCTGCTGATAGCCAAATCGCTGCAGGCAAAGTGCTTTGTTACCCAGTAAATGTGTTTCTTGTAAGAGTAGTATATTAGCGCGCTCTCTTTTGGCCTGTCGCAGTACAGCGCCCCTCTTAATTTGGTCCAACATTCCCTGCACATTCCAGCTAAGGATTCGAAGGGATGCTCCGGGACCAATCACTCTAGCCTCTGCGCTCGCCATTGATAAACCAGGAAAGGAAGTGCCTCTGTGCCGGGCCCCTTAAATGCATGCAAATATATCAAGGAGACGTCCTCATTGTCGTTTAACCTTACCCCAACTGAACCTCTTCGTGAAACAAAAAACTGCCCCCCCCAACTCCCGGTTCCCATCTCCATACCTCATGAACACTGAAGTACCTTTCACAGTGTAGGTAGCCCTAGGCCCACAACATAGGGCCTGAGCCCGACCCCACCAATGGATCCTCCCCAAACTACCCATAGACCAGCCTCCCCCCAACAAGACCCGAACTAGGGGAAGAACCCGCCCTCCTACATCCCCCCACCCCGCTAAACTTGAATAGTACTTGCATCATACATTCAGAGTCCTTTTAGTCTGAGTTCTCTACTAGAGCAACACAAACCCGGTCCCACAGAAATGATGGGTGCATTGTAATTCCTCAGTCACAACTATGGCCCCTTTACCTTTGGGACCCGCATTCAAGGATCTATTATGGGAGGATCAGAAGCACCCCTTAAGACCCCCTCCGCCCCCCCTGAGTTGGAGAGCCTTCTGGACCTGGAACACCAGTTCCCCCTGCTCCGTGACCCTCGGGCCATTTATGGCTGTGTTCCACTCTGCAAAGCATCGGAGTCCATGCCTGGCGGAGTATTCACCTTTACTTTCACTGTATCATCTGTCCAATGGAAGACCTCGTCCAGAGTGTCGAAGAAATGGGTGCGAGACTGGAACACCACCCTCAGACGAGCCGGATAAAGCAGAGCATATGGGAGCTTGAGGTCCCGCAGACGCGCCTTTGCCACCATAAAAGATTTCCGTTGTTGTTGCACCATCTTTGTGTAGTCTGGGAAAATAAGGATCCGCTGGTTTTCATACAGGAGATGTTCTTTTGCCCGTGCCTGTTGTAGAATGGTGCAAAAAACACAGTTGATGGACAGAATGTAGAACAATGTCATACATTCCCCCAGTACAAGGATCTGGGCCTAAATCCATCGTTTTTTTGCACTCCACACCACCCTGGGTTAGACACTGGCTATATGCAAATCAGCTCTGACCCTGTGCCTCATGGGAACAGTCCAGTTCGAAGTACCAAGCCATGTCTTTCCCAGACCGGAATCAAGCATCCAAGGACCGGTTTCTGGGTATCAGCCTTCATCAGCCTGGATAGCTTGACTCCAATGGTGTGGAGAGCCTGGGACTCACGTCTGAGTATACCCAGCACACTCGGGGTGAAAATTGCAAAAAACACAGTTGATGGACAGAATGTAGAACAATGTCATACATTCACCCCAGTACAAGGATCTGGGCCTAAATCCATCGTTTTTTTGCACTCCACACCACCCTGGGTTAGACACTGGCTATATGCAAATCAGCTCTGACCCTGTGCCTCATGGGAACAGTCCAGTCCGAACTACCAAGCCATGTCTTTCAGATGTGAGTCCCAGGCTGTCCAAACCACTGGAGTCAAGCTATCCAGGCTGAAAAAGGCTGATAGCCAGAAACCGGTCCTTGGATGCTTGATTCCAGTCTGGGAAAGACATGGCTTGGTAGTTCGGACTGGACTGTTCCCATGAGGCACAGGGTCAGAGCTGATTTGCATATAGCCAGTGTCTAACCCAGGGTGGTGTGGAGTGCAAAAAAACGATGGATTTAGGCCCAAATCCTTGTACTGGGGTGAATGTATGACATTGTTCTACATTCTGTCCATCAACTGTGTTTTTTGCAATTTTCACCCCGAGTGTGCTGGGTATACTCAGACGTGAGTCCCAGGCTCTCCACACCAATGGAGTCAAGCTACCCAGGCTGAAGAAGGCTGATAGCCAGAAACCGGTCCTTGGATGCTTGATTCAGGTCTGGGAAAGACATGGCTTGGTAGTTCGGACTGGACTGTTCCCATGAGGCACAGGGTCAGAGCTGATTTGCATATAGCCAGTGTCTAACCCAGGGTGGTGTGGAGTGCAAAAAAACGATGGATTTAGGCCCAGATCCTTGTACTGGGGTGAATGTATGACATTGTTCTACATTCTGTCCATCAACTGTGTTTTTTGCAATTTTCACCCCCTGTTGTAGAATGGTGTCGCGATCATGGTAGTTCAAGTTTGGCAATGACCGGGCGGGGGCAGGACCCAACCGGCGGTTTCTGAACAAGAGCCCTATGTGCCCGTTCTATCACAAAATAGTTTGACAAGGAGTCCGGGGGAAGCCAACTCTTCAACCATTGAGCCAAGAATTTTTCCATGTTGCCCTTCTCGCAGCTCTCCGGGAGCCCAACAAAGCGCAAGTTTTCCGTCGAGCCCACCCTTCCGCGTCCTCTGCCCGGAGTGCTAGATTCTTCTGGACACTCTCCATGTTGGCGACTTTGAGCTTCAGGGTCGCTATATCATCCTCCACTCCCGAGAGCCTTGTTTCAGCCTCTGTAATGCGGGCTACAACGTTGCACAAGTCTTGATGCAGTAGGGTGACGTCCGCTCCCACAGCCCCAATTTTTGCGTCCAACATATCCTGGGATTAGGTTATAGCTGCCAACAGTGTTGCGTTATCTGGCCCCGGGTTTGAAGGGCCCCCGGCCGCCCCGGCCCCTCCATTCGGCTCCGTATATTTATCAATTGGCCCATGCTTCGTGGCACCCCTCCACTCCCACCTCTCGTCATCTTGGGTGGCACTTTGGGGCACTCACCAACAGTCTATGCGTCCCGGCAGCCAGTGCCCACTCCACTCCCCCCCGGCTCCTTCAATGCGTGTGTAGACCCCTCTACGGTGGAATTCCTGGTCAGGCTCCGGTGGGGCAGTCCAGCCACTCGATTCCAGGGCCCACCACCTTTCACCACAGCCCTCCACAGTAGGGGGCCGTTGCTGCTCTCCTGGGCCACCTGTAGGATCCTGCTGTCTCCAAGCAAGGTGTGCCAGCCCTGTCAAATATGTCCAGCACTCAGGCGCCCAGGTCAGGCCTGCACCAGGGGGCTCGGCAGTAGAGATCTCAACACAGTAGGGCAACAGCTTAGGGACCGCCACAGCCCATGCAGGCCATTCACCACAGATATGCGCCACGTGTTTTCAGGCTGGCGATCACCTCCTATGACATCTCTGGCACTGCCAATGTTGCCCTGGTCCAGGGTCCCCGGGGCCTCAACCGACAGGTAAGATGCCCCTGAGTTCTGGCTCCTCACAGGGCCGCAGCCCACCACCACTTCGCGCTTTGGGGGGTGCTGGGCTCCGCCCCTGGTTGTGTGCAACCCCAATCTCTGATATCCGCCGAGGGCCGAGCCCCAGCCGATGCCCTGCCCCGCAAGGATACCCTTCTCCGGCGGTACCAAACTGTGGTTCCTGGCTCCACGGCCTACCTCTGGGCCTGCACGACGTCTGGGCCTCTGTGCCTCTGCCCGGGAAGGAACGGGCCTCACTGTGGCAGCCCACTAGCCTCCAGAGCTCTCTAGGGGGGGCCTGGAGCATCCACCGGTAGTAATCGGGAAGCGCCGGCCCAACCGCTGCTCTCTGCTCTCGGCGGCCGCTTCTCGTGCGTCGGGGTCGGGAGGCCCGAAAATCGAGGCCGCGGCTTCGCCGGCGCGGACCAAGCCACAGTCTGGTGCGCCGCTCTGCTGACTGTCTGGGTGCCCCTGCGTCCCGTCAACGGCACCGGAGCCTCGCCCCTCAGTTCAGAGCCCAGCGCTGCGCTTCAGGACCTCGAAGCGGCGTGGGGGGACAGGATAAAACGACGGATAAGTGGCGGGCGAGACGGAGCTACACTAAGCTACGTCCGCCATGCTGGCCCGCTTAGCCGCAACCCCCTCTGGTCTGGAGACTTTTGTGGTCTTTTTACTGTGTTACTGTTTGAAGTGTTACACAAATACTTTACACTTTGCTTCTTAAATTAAGCCTGACTGCTCTGTGCCAAGCTAGCAGAGGGTGAACACAGGATAATTTATGAGGTGTTCTAACTTACCCTGACTAGGATTGTGGTTCCCGCTTGGACAGGGTGCATACCTCTGCCAATCGGAAACCCAATTTCTAACATGCTTGATAACACTCTCTTTCGAATTTGAACTCTTTATCGGTTCCTTCTGATGTGCCATTCTTAGAAATAGGGATTTATTCCTTTATGGAACACGCTTAGTGCATTTTATTATAATTGAATGTAACAATTTATTTTATCAATACTGTAAAAGATTGATCATTTGCAATTAATATGAATAAAACTTATTCCTGAGGGTCCGGTCAGTTGCTACCAGTTGCCATCCATCCTGCCTTGAGGGGCACAGCACACCTAAATCCAGACACGCCGTGAGGGGAATGGCAGCAGCGGGAACTACATCCCCCAGCAGCCCCTGCGACGCTGCTTTCACCCCCGGAGGCGCTACTAAAAGGCAGCGGACCTCCCGCAGCGTGGGCCAGGTTCGCGGGCATGCCGGGGCCAAGGGCGGGCACCTCTGCATCCGTCAGAGACCGATCGAGGCTGGGCTGGGCCATACCTCTTTGAAGTACGATTGAGCTGGGCGGGTGAGTGTTTCATCAATTTCAAATATTTGTTTTAGTCATTCTCTGCAAGCGAGTTGATTGAATAAGCATATTATAAACTATGGGGAAACACACTACACTACCGCCAGCACGCAGCATTACATCCAGCATTAATAGTATGCTCGAGAGGGTTGTCAACATCGTCTCAGGCGAAATTGCACTCACAGAAAGACCACTGTCACTGGAGGCTGAAGGACGGGCGGCTGTTATCTTTCTTATAGGTGCCTCACTAGATAACACACCAGAGCAACCGCTACTGCCACCAATTGACCCTGAGGTTGGAAATCCATCTGCTATAAACGAGAGTGCTAATAGTTAGGAGGTAACTGAAATAACCGAGATCCCCCCAACTAATAACTCTAATCCATCTGCTGGAATACCTGCGGTCAAGCGGAAGAGAAAGATTGGGAAACCCACCTGACTAAAAGGAAACCACCCACCCGCATTATCCCTGCCTGGAACAGTCTCACCACTTTGATTGAACCTTCCACTACTAACTCTATTAACTCTACTGGCAACACTAGAAACCTTAAAGAACCCCTTGCCTCATCTATAGTCACCTCGAACTTGACCTGTTCAATTGGCACACAGACTGAGTCAACATTCTGTTCTGAGGGCGTTGGGGACGTCATTGTTGCTTTGGTGAATAATCAAGTGGCTGTTCTCTTAGAAGACAAATGTAATCTATTCAAGACTACTGTTGACAATCTGGTTGCAATTGTTGGAGGGGTGAGTTATGTGACCAGGGGCGAACAAATGCCCTCAGAATCAAAGAAAGGAGGGAGGGGTGACACAGGGGCAATCATAACTATACCAAACATCTTGACCGCAACACAACCCTCCCAACCATCTGTCATCGTACGTGTAAGTAAGCCTCGTGAGACATCAGAAAAAGCATTGTCCCCCCCGTCCCAAATATAAATCAAGTTACCAAGGGAACTGGTGCTAAACTCATATGAAATCCACCTACAACCACAAGCACTCACCAGCAACAGGAGAATGCAGGTGGCCCCAGTAGATCCGGGGCAGATGCCCAAAATTCTATAACTGGCAACTCAAGGCACAATGTATGATCACACCCAAGCAGTAATACCCCAACAGTAAATCGAGACACGTTGAATCTGCCGTCGGATGCCTGTCCCTATGTTCTGGTCCTGACAGGACATTAAGACACATCAGCGGGAAACGTGGGAACAACTGCGCTACAAATGCGTTGATTGGCTATCAAGACATAGGAGGCTTCAAGCCCCTGACGGGAGGAATATCATTATGGCGCGCAGAGTTGGGTGGGTTGGTACCTCCCAAAAAAACGTTGAAGGTGATTGTTTTGTAATTAACTTTCGAAGCCCGGCTCTGGTGAGATATCTATTGAGACCTTGTGAGCATGAAACCCCATGAATACCAACATTTGCCCTCTACCTCTTGGCTATTTTTACAGATCACATAATGGCCCAGGTTTTATTGGGCCCCCCTTGTTCATTTTGAGAATAGATTTGAAGCCCTTTCAGGTTTGGATATGCAAGATTGACTACCATCCCTCTGGCAGTAATAGCTCAAACTGAAAATCCCCAGCACTCAATAGAAATGGAAACACCTGTTGATACTGGTTTCCATAGCCCCCAAACATCATCCCCCTCATCACAGCTAATGCAGGTCAATAAAGCAAAAGATAGCCAGACTGACCTTATAACCAATCTAGGTGGGTTGAGAGTTTTGTCATGGAACATTGCTGGGCTAAGATCAAATAAGGTGATACTGCCTGGCTGCGTTTTGTGAGTACCCACCATATTATAGCATTACAAGAAACGTGGGAGCCCCCTAACCACTTCTTTCTGGATGGCTACATATCATTCTGGAAACCCGCTATAAAGTCAAGTATGGGTAGAGCTGGGGGGGCTCCTTTTGCTGTTCAGTCTCAAACTCTCCTTTAATATTAAACTGATTGATGTGTGCTCACCTCACATGTTAGCTGTAGAACTGACAGGAAAGAACTTACCGACACTCCTTGTGGTACATTTTTACAACTCTTTCACAAGGGTTATTAAGACGGAGCACCTAATGGCTTTGGAGGGTTTTCTATCTGCCTATGGGGAAAGTTCTGATGATTATTACAACACACTAATTCTAGGAGATTTCAACACGCGTCCTTGTCCCCTTAACTGTTTGGTATCACTAGAGGAGGAGGCTGGTTTACAGGGGCTAAACCATTTTGAACATTCGCCATCTGGCGCCCTATTAGAAGGTATCCTAACAGTTAGATTATCTTGCACCTCTAGCAACCTATATTGGCATGGATGTGAAAGCGTAATTGACCATACATTGGTATCCTCCTCGTTAACATCTGCTCTAGGAAATTTAAGAGTTAGCCAGAGTCCTTTCAGTGATCATAACCCTTTGACACTGGATCTCCATCTGCATGCTGTTTTTAAGGACATGACTTACTAACACTAACATGAATTCTAAAGATCAAGCATGCAGACTGAGATGGGGCAGGATCACTCCCAAAAACGTCATAAATAATCTGTATACCACCTGTGCCTCAGAGTTTAAGGTGTGCCTAGATCAGGAATCTCATGCTAGCTCCATCTTGGATGCCTTTAAGTCAATAACTAAATGTGTTGCCTCTAACCTGTCAACTACGACTAGTGTAGCACATCCGAAGCTGAAAAGATGGTTTGACGATACCTGCATGACCACCCATAAGGAGCTCATGCAGGCTCTCAAGCAAAAACAGAGGGTAGCCTCTTAAGTTAAAAATAGCAGAAAGGCACATAAAACTGCAGTGCAGATTAGGAAAAAACAATTGAGGGAGATGGCATGGGAGGAGCTCAGCCAAGCCAGTGTGTTGGCAAACAGTGCTAAATTCTGGTCTGTTATTAAAAGACCCCTCTTTGATGATACATCATACACCAGTATAGATTGTTTAGTACCTGTAGAGACATGGGTTCAACATTTCTGTAAAATTTATAGCGATGATAACCTGGAGAACGTGGAGAACTCCGTGGGACATATCGTTCCAGGATTAGTGGGTTGCCTGCTTATTTTTAATACAGATGAGGCCCATAAAGCTATCACCTCGACTTCGGGAGGAAAAGACCCGGTCCCGACGGTGTACCGGCCGACCTTTACAAGGCAGATCCCAAATTTTGGGCTACGATTCTATCCTATGTTTTTAACGCAGCCTGCAAGCTGCTTTCCCAACGTCATGAGCAAAGGCAGTGATCATCCCCATTTTAAAAAAAGAGCACTAACCTCTACCTGGTGATAGGAAAGTATACCGTTGCCAGGGGGGGAATCTGCACTTGGCCTTTATGGATCTCTCCTTGGCCTTTGATCTAGGTAATAGATCCAAGTTATGGTTGGTCCTTCAAAAAGTGTGGCTAGACGCCGATCTGATAAGCTTCTCATGACAACACCATGGCGGCAGTCCGTTTTAATGAAGACGGCAATCTGACTGATTCTTGGGCAGTCAAAAGAGGGGTGCGCCAGGGATGCATACTGGCCCCTTTGTTATTCACTCTTTATATTAATAAACTAGGGCACTCCTTGACAAATTGCTGTAAAGATATACCTAGAGCAGGCGCAAAAATGATCCCCGCACTTTTATATGCTGATTGTTGGACAGGCCACGTGAAGGGCTTGCTCCCTCCCCGCATGACAAGGCCCGAGCCCGGCCCTCCAGGTGTAACCCACAGTAACCACCCGCTCCCCGTCTCATACGGGACCCCTGCCCCCGGACATCCCTGCATCATGGGCCCGAATCACTACCGGCCCCCTCGCCCGGCCTGGGCGCCATCTTGGACATTGCACCACGAGGCCGCGTGGCCTCCGATCGACCCTAACCCTGGGCCTGGCCAGGCCCCGACATCCCGGCACCACCATCCACCCAGGAGGTGAACGGACCACTTGGCAGGTCAATGGGAGAAAGAAGTGTCGATGGCTCTCCCCCGCCAGGTGCCGATCGCCCCCAGCTCCCCCAGGCGCTGGCTCCACCCCCCTGCTGGGTGTCTGGACTCCCTCATCCCGGACCTCCCGACCTCCAAGTGCGAGGGTCCGGACATCAAAGGGCACCAGACCTATAACTGGGGCAGCTCCAGAGCAGGAAGGCAGTTGTATCCTGGAGTCGAGAGACGCAGTGAAGAACTCATCCTTGACGGACTACTGGCGCTGCCGTAGCCCTGCCTTGCCAACTACCGTCTTGCCTGCTGGCGCTGCCGCAACCTTCTGAAGCCTTCATCCTCGTCGGGACCTGCTGGCGTGGCCGCGGGCCGTTTGTAACTACCACCTTCTCGGGACCTGCTGGCTCCGCCGCGGCCCGATCATCTAGAAACCTCTGTGGGGGGGAAGTTACTCGTCTGTACGATCGTTGGAGACGGCTCTCCCCGGAGACCTCTCCCCTTGTCCTCGGCCGACCCTCCCAGTCCGTCTAACACTGATGACGCAGTTTTAATATCCAGAACTCAAGAGGGCTGCAATTGTTATTAAAAGTTTTATAGATTTTATGGATTCTCTGGATTTAATCAAACATTTAAAAAAAATCATATGCAATAACAATAGGTTCTAGGAAGGCAGCTAAAGCAAAATTTTACTGTAAGGGGACTGAGCTAACTAAGGTGTCCACTTTCCGATATCTTGGGGTGCTCTTTGATTATCAACGCTCATGGTGTGCACAACGCACACTTAAAAAGAATGGCTTAGCTAGAGTGGCAGGGGCAACATTAGACTTTGCAATAAGAATAGGTTATAAGCCACTCCCTGCGATTTTAAAGATTTATAACTCTAAGTGCATCCCCATGACTACCTATGGTAGCGACATTTGGGGCTATAAAGGCGCAACAGAAATACAAGTGGCAGAAAATAATGGTATGCATAAACTACTTTCTGGCCCTGCATCCATCCCCATTTTTTTATGTACATGAGGAGATGGGAGTGGGTTACATCTCAGACCTGATTGCGGTTGCCCCACTTCTCCGCTGGATGAGATTTTGGGCTCAGACAACCCCAAACTTAAGTCAATTAATAATCCAGGATTGTATACTGCTGAATAAGGCACTAAAACTCCCATGGCTTAAATACATTAAAGATCAGACTGAGAAGTTAGGTTGCCCCCAAACGTTTATGTTCCCTACCCCTTTGGCTAAGTTCGCCGTTAGAGCAGTTAAGCTGAGGTTTTTAGACAGATGTCAATGTTTAAGGGAAGAAAAGGAACTAATTAAGCCCTCTGTCAGAAAGTATGTCACACTGAGCCTGGGGCAGCAGATGCAACCATATTTGACTTATATAAACAAAGCTCATCATCTTTGTTTTAACAAGATTTTGTTTAAATATGGTACCCTGGCTACTGGCCTTTCCGAAAGGTTATTTTAAATCAAATTCATCAAATAGGTGCACATGTGACAATTTCTCAGAGCAAGACACTACACATTATGTTATGTTAAACCGAAGTTATGGTCTTCGGAGGGAGCCAAGATCTCTGGTCAAAGGATTAGTGGCCTCCCTCCCTGGGAGACTATCCGACCCCCACTCCTATTGCTAAGAACCTTGGAGTACAAATTGACCCTGCCCTTTCTTTCGACCCCCAGGTAAATAGGACAGTGTCAACTTGTTGTGGCACCATTAGAATCTTAAAGAAAATTGCCCCTTACTTGTCCTTGGCAGCCCGGAAACAAGCAACAGTTGGCCTAGTACTATCGAGGCTAGATTATTGTAATGCCCTTTATGGTGGCATCAATAAAGGCTCCATCCATCGCCGCCAAATGGTGCAAAATGCGGCAGCCAGATTGGCTCTAAGCCTTCCTAGGAGAACGTCTGCAACAATGGCCAGAAGGGACCTTCACTGGCTTCCGATTCCTTCTAGGATCTCTTTCAAAATTCTCTGTCTGGCCAATGGTGCTATCCATGGCTCAGGATCTGAAGGCATTAGATCTCTTCTGTGTGCCTACACCCCCATCAGAACGCTTCATTCATCTTCGAAGAACAGGCTTGTGGTCCCTAGGTTTGCTAAGGTTAGATGGGGAGGTAGAGCCTTTTCCACCTTGGCTCCCAAATTATGGAACTCCCTCCCCCTTGAGCTTACCAGTCAATCCTCCTTAGCAACATTTAAAAAACGTCTTAAGACCTGGCTTTTTTCTCAAGCATATTAGATTCTTGCTCTCCCAATGGCCTTTTGGTCTAGTTATCTGGAGTCTGGACTTTCATGTCTGTCTGTATTGCGCCTTGATGCCCCTTGGGGCTAATTTTTGCGTGGTATAAAAATGTCATTCATTTTGCTCCCATTATGATCACCTACGCAGAAAGTAAATCCTCCCGCTGCTAAGGGATCAAAACTTTGTGCAAGTAAGGTCAGCTTTGGTCTACTTGCAAATGTTAAGCTCACCTGCAATTTGCTAGGGGGTTGCCAACTTTTTAATTAGCGCAATTAGATATAGGAATAGGATGAAGAAGAGTTAATCCCTCTGAACAAGATTGATAGTATGTCTATGCGGATCATAATCTAAAGTCACCTAATAGTCATAATTGCGGTTGGTTTTTATTACCTTCTGTATGATGTTTTAATGGATTTTAAATACACAAAGATATGAATTCTTAATGGATGTAAATGATGCTTATACGATGTTTTATGTCTACAGATGTTTTATGTCGTACTTTTATCTCTCTAATCAGCCGAATAAGTTGATTTGATTGACTGACTGAATAAAACTTATGATACTGAATAAAGATGATCTTCTAAACTTTGAAAAACAAAACCCTTAAAAACGTTAAATAATTCCCATTATTGACTAAACTTTAGATAGAAATTATGATTATTATTTATGTGATGATTTGCTCTTGATCTTTTTAACTACAATGGCAAAGGTCCATTTGCCCTGTGGGGCTACAGCACAGTGAGGATGAGCCCTGTGTGTGATGGTAAATCAAGTTTAATTTAACTGAATCCCCCTCCAGCTCTAATGTGTGGAGCTCCTTGGCCCCCCCATTCTTAGGGGTGACTTATAAGTTTTAAAAAGGAAGGTTTTAGTTTTGCCATTACTTTAAATGGCAAAGTAGAGTTAGCAGTCGGCAACTGCTCTGCCAACCAGCAATTGTGTGTTAGGAGTCATATCTTGCTGTGTCTCACTAGTGGTAACATAATAAGAGCTGCAGTCAACTAGACACTTAGTGGGACTTCTACATAAGCTAACGTATGCTAATTGTGGGTGAACCAATTAGACATATACCTTTTACAGGTCAGAGCACTGTCACTAAGGCTTATTTGATAGGTCTCATTGCACCTTCAGAGTGGAAAAACAAGCCGCATCAGTACAAACATTGGGGGTGATCATGCAAAAGAGGCATTTCCTTGCAACCACACTAGTGTTAGGCTGTACATATAGAGAGTGTACCCTCTTAATTAATCGGTTGTCAAAGATCATTTTTCCTCATTGCCTTCCATAAATATTCCTTTGAGACCCGATCGAAGGCCTTTTTGACATCAAGCATAATTATACAGGTATTCTTCTTGCATGTTTGGTCAATATGAAACAGAGCTATAGCATTACTTATGTGAGTTCTCAAATCTCACCCAGGAATAAAGCTGTGTTGGTTGGGCTGATCAATTGGCCCATAACATGTGCGATTTTAATGGTTAGTATTTTGGCATAGATTTTATCACCGCTGTTGTTTTTGGATACCGGGTAGTACCCCAACAATCATCAGGTGGTTTACCCTTCTTTTAATATCTCTTTGTTAAAACATGAGACAAAAAAAGTTGATATATATGCACATTAGATGAGTTTCAACTTACTCAGGCAACCCCCAAAGCACAATAACCATGCAATTGCAATAGATCTGTAGACATCCTAAAGCGAAAATAAACCTAACAACTGTGAGCCATCACATAAGCAGCACCTAGAACATTGTGACAAATTATTGTGACAGAGCATATTGTGCATAATAGGAAACACTAGTCTTCAGAGATGTAGGGGTGGGTACAGGCTCCAAATCAGAATACAAGAAACCGCTCAATGCCTCAGCAGGTGTTGTAGGTGTTGAAGACCCCACAGTATGTATTTATCATGATATCACATGAGAATATGCCACCAAATCTACTACCTCAAGGGGGTCAGTCACCCGACTTTGACTGGAGAGCTATCAGGGTCAGATCTCAGCCAGTTACAGCAGAGCCAATTCTTTTTTGACACCGGAGGAGTGTCACAACGGTCATCTCCTCAGATGCCCATCATATTAACTCTCGTAACCAAGCATCCATAACTGACGCCCTGGTCACCCTCCAATGCATAGCACTACTACGTTTACCTGTCAGTAATGTTAGATCAATGGATTTAAATGTGGTTTTGGTTCTTGATGATCTGGTGAACAGCTCTAACATGTGGGTTGCCAGGTCAAGCGATAACTTTTTACCTGCAACGTCATATACGCAAGACTACCAGCAGTTCAGACCAATAAACTTGGATTGACAGACACTCCCACATCATATGGAAGAAGTCAGTGTCATCTGCAAAACACCTCAGACACATAGTCAATGCTCCCTGGTATATTCTAGCCAACTGTGCTGGAGCTAGGTAGGTACAATGAAGATTACTGGACTGAGTGCATTTAAACCATTGGGTCCTATTTCCACTCTTAATTTTCTCTAGTTTGTGGTCCCATTCCTTCTCCGACAGTTCACTATCTAGCTTTTGTTTCCAAGCAGGTCACAGAGTGACTGTGGGTGTGCTCAGTGTTGGAGACAATGAATTATGTAGTGTCATCAGTGCTTGCCTCTGGGCACCATGGATTAGCAAAACATGTAAGACCTAAGAATGGGGAGTTCTGTCCCCTAATTCCCCCATTCCTATTTAATTACCAAACGGAGGGCATTTTAAAGCAAAAACGTCCTGGAATGAGGCCATAGTTGGCCTGTAGTCACTCAAATGAAGTTAATGTGCCATCTTGGTTACCCTAGTTTTTGTCCATATCTGCACTTAATGCTTTTGAATAATGTCTACTAGGGCCGGGCAGGAGCACCAGGGTAGACCTGGTGACTGTAGAATTAGGATTCCCAATTACTTCAAGTACCTAGCCTAGCATGTCTCAATTGTATGATGAGCTTGACGTAATGTGTGGGAGCATAAATGTGATATTGAGCAACCGTTCCTCATGTTGTTTCTTCATTGTGATTTCATGAACCCTGCAGCTATACAAACCATAGCTTTTGCACTTAGGCTGAGGAGATTAAAAGTACATGAACTGTTTATTCTTGTTAGCTTCCCCTTTGTTGTCAAGAACTGAAGAATCAGGTAGATAAGAGCTAGATAAGAAAGGACAACAGGCAGCAGATGTTGAAACTGCACCTGTCCTCAGCACTGTGAAAATGTATTCCTGCTTGGATAAGAATCCTGTTAGTGTTTGGCTTACGCTTAATTAAAAGATCTATTACGTGCACACATGTCTGACTCAGCTATTTCCATATGTGTCAATGAAGTTCAAACAGTTTAAAAAGATTGTGCCAGCTGTGTCTAGCAGAGCATACTTAGAAGCCCACTGCTTCGTCACTCTCAAGCTTAAGCATAAATAAATATACCTCCGCGACTGTGTTTGATTGCTGTCCCTCATTAACAGACAAGCGTACCTTTTTTGTTCATTCACAAATTGGGGGCTTGTCCAGGATCCATCAAGTCATTCCAGATGGACTAGAAGGAGCCGCGGTCAAGGGGCTGGTTGGACAACCGACTGACTTTGAAGTACGAACCCGCAGAAAGGAATTTGTTTCCTGCAGTCACAGTCTGTGGGGAACATCGTTACCCCAAGACTCGGCTAGTGCCACTCAGAGACAACACAGTCATTGAGACCTGGTAAGGAGTACATGGATGTGTGTAATGATATGAAATGATATGAGAGACTTCTAATGATAAATATAGCGAGAGGGACAGGACAGTGCACTGTACTTTGTTATGTGATAGTCCTACATGATATTTACCGGCTAGTGGTGTGACGAGAAGCATTTGCACTGTAACTGCACTACAATAATTATCTTACAGAAGTAATGAAAAAAATTAGTAGTTGTTGTGGTAAATTGTGTTGTGTAAATAAGCATTTTGTAGATGAAGTACAGCCATGTCCAGTAGAAGGAACTCCAGCATGGGAGATGATGACTAAATAACGAATGGAGAACAAACTGTTTTTGCATTTTTGGCATGAGTAGACTACAAAGTATCCAGCATTACAGTTTCTGTGGAATTGCACTTTTGATTATGATGATGTATGTTTGAAAAAGGAAAGAGGAAAGCCAGACTGTTGAAATTTGATGTGCTGAATATGTGGGAAAAATATACCAGGTAAAACATATGAAGGAAGTAATGAAAATGATAAGGGAGAAAGCAAAGTTAGATAGCAGAAAGAAAAGGGCTGGTGAATTTGAAGAAGAGATGAGGGAACATCATATGAAGGCAAGTAGGACATTTGTGGTGCATAAACAGAACAGATGATGGCGGCTCCTTCCATTTTGGAGGAACCTATAATTTAACACATTTTCAATAAAAGAACGCATCTGCCACCCTATCAAGTGGCCACTGATCAATTAAGGCAGATACAAGTCATATCAGAAACCTTCAGTGCCCTTATACCTGCAGTAGATGAACAGAGAGACCAATGGAGGATGACTCTCTTTTTCCTCCTTCTACCCCCAATTTGCTGCCTACGGGAGACCTGTTCCCAATACTAAATTATTAAGAAGCACCATAGCAGCAGAAATGCAAGTTCAAATTAAAATATTAGTTCAGAACTGCATGAAACATGGCACTACGCAATTTGCAGGGAAGTAGGTTAGAACTTTGAACACTTGTGAAAAAGCAGTGAAAACTGTATTATGCAAGGAATGTGAAAGTTCATAATCCCTTACGCATTAGTTATAATTCAGTAAGGTTTAAACCAGGTCGGCCGCAGAACCTGACACCACCCAATAATTTCACCCATTATGACAATGAATCTGAGACATTTGGCCTGACAGACGCTGAATGTAATACGTGTGCCCTATATCTTGAATGGATTGACACATACCAATCCTTATTTCCCTTTATGATGGCCACTATGCGTGAAGAACAATGTTTTGATGCCAATAACCCTTGTTATTATGTACATGTTACCTGGACTAAAACAGGACTCATTGTCTGTTCTAAAGACTATCCCAATATAAAGAAAAGCCCAGATGAATGGTATACCAGGACACAAAAGATATTCTGCATGGGCCAGTTAATACTGAATGACATAGACCAAATGTTTTCTTGTAGTCTCCCACCTAATATTTGGAAGAAGTACAGGAAAGAAAACTTTGAAGATGTCGACTGGACCAAAGTGAATACTGCAGGAGTTGCATGGAAAGCTGATGCTCAAGTGACTGATGAAATAGCAGCCCTGCCAGACAAATTAATAGTAACATTGCTAGAATTAGTGCCCAGTAAGAGACTAAGGGGCCCATTATGATGGCGGGCGGATTGCCCCCGCCAGGCTGGAGGTAGCCACTGCTTGCCTGGCGGGGGCAGTCCGCCCGCCATCCTCACCTAAATGACCCCCTGCCATATTAGGATGGCGGAGGGGACTGCGGCAGATGGAAAGACGTCCGCCGCTTTTCCGCCACGGTTGCCTTGCGACCGGGCCGAAAAAGGTCCAATATGGTAGCGGTCTAATAGACACCGCCAGCCATATTAACATGGGCTTTTTTAGATGCTTTTCCGTGGTGGCACATACGGTCTTCACTTTTGGGGCCCCCTGTGGGCCCCCAGAGTGAAGGAGAGGTGGGGGGTGCAAACGGGGCTTACCTGTGGTACTCCCCTGCATCTGCATAAACAAAGCGGCAGGCACTGCGCGGTGCTTGCCGCTTTGTTTATGCAAATGCATATGTGCATTTCTAGCTGAGAGCACCGCCCGCCACAATGCTAAAAATACAGGATGCGCCCGCCACAGTGCCGGCGCAACCTAATACCCCCCACGGGACCCCCACCCTTATTGCGGGCGGTCCCAATAACCAATAGGATGGCGGGCGGACTTAGTCCGCCCTCCATCCTAATGACCCCCTACATTGGCAAAATTGAACTATAAACAAGAAAAGTATGAAAATGTGGCAGCCTTCTTCTCCTGAATACAAAAGGTTTTCTTTGCCCATAGTGGGATGGATGCTGCTGATGAGGTTGCCCAACATACCCTCTGCAGTTGTTTTGTAAATGGCCTCCAAGAATGTATAAGATTATTTATCCATACCTATGAGCCAACATGGGTAGTAAAGCCACTAACAGAAGTATTGGCCATTGCCCAAATCTATGCTGAGAGACAGGCACAGGAAGAACAGAATAAGGATAAGAAGCATAAAGAGTTCAAGAATAAAGTATTGCTCGAGCGAACTACAGCAAGGAAGAGGCAGGTCCACATTTTGGTAACAATGGTGAGAAGAAGGGATTACTCTGCACCAATTTACAGAACCAAGAACGCACAAGTGGATAATGTTAGCCCCGCTTCTCAGGACTCCAATAGCTTAAATGTCCATTATAACAGAAAGCCTAACATAGGGCGCTCCATGTCATGACGATGTGCCGAAATGTGATACAGAAATTCTTTTAACAGAGGATCACAACAACATAATGATATGCCCAATAATGGCCCTTATGCTGAATATTATGCTAATGGCACTAATGACACCACTTATCGGGGACACCAACAAACTACGTTCACAGACAGCCTTTTGGAACCCAGATGGTAACTGTCCCTTTGCCTGGTTATAATTTTTTCCTAATAGGATGGCTCGGGAGGGAGAGAGGGAGGGGTGGAAATTCCAGTGGAGCCAAAAGGGCCATATGTTAAAGCAATGGAACAAGGACAAAAGTTGAAATTCCTCCTGGACACAGAAGCCACTAATTCCTCCGTTACTTCAAAAATAATTCAACATGCACTCCTTTCTTGAGGGTACAATACATATGTGGGGTTTTCTCACTGTCCGGTTATAGGGCTCAGTATTTACGATGCAGACAGAACTACGCAGTGATATTACAAGGCTTGTCCTACAACAAAGTCGTGGTTACATTACGTTCCATTACCACGCAAGTTGTTACAGCGACTTGCTTTAGGGAACGCTTTGTTAGATTTTAAATCCAACACGTTCCCTACTGTTGCACAGACTGGAGTTGCAATAGTAAAATATACTATTCCAAAGTCCAGAGCTTCCCTACGGCAAGTCGTTGTAATGACTTGCGTTGTCATAGAACGCATAGTGATGGCACATTTGTTCTATTGCTCGTGTTGTACAGGCAAGCGTTGTAAAAGCATGCATGATTACGTCATACATACTTCCCTTACTTACATGGCCCTGTTTCTGCACCACTAACATATACCATTGGGCCAGTAACTGATAAAAATCATTTTGTATTCACAGACAAATGCATTGTTAGTTTGTTTGGCATAGACGTACTTTAAAAATTACATGCAACAATAAAATGCACTGCAGATGACATATGTCTCAAATGTGCCAAAAACTCTTCTCTTCTCACTAATGTCTACTTCGCCCGACCTCAAACTAGAGTAGTTGAAAGGGTGTTTGACAAAGTAGACAACAATGTTTTGGCCTTCCATAAGAACGATGTGGGACCTGCGACAATAGCACCTGTACAAATAGCACTGAAGCAAAATGTTTCTCTCCCATGAGTGCCACAGTCCAAAATATTACCATGTGGAGAACAGGAAATAGAAATAGTGATACAAGAGTTACAGGGTTCCCTATGCAATAGCCCACTTCTCCCTATATTAAAAACCAGTGATCACCCCACAAAGGAAGTTGTTTGGAAGTTTGTGCTTTTTATTTGCAGGCACTAAAAGGACAACTAGGCACCTTTCAGTTGACATGAACGAGCACTCTCATACAACACATAGATGAAATATTATTTGCCTGCACCAGTGAAACAGACTGTGCTTATTACACCATTGCCCTACTAAACTTCCTTGGTACACAAGGCCATAAGGTATCTCCCACCAAATCACAATTTGTTCAACAGGAAGTTGCCTATTTAGGATACCTCCTGTCAAAGGGGTAAGAGAGATTTGACCCTCAAAGTTGAAGTCGAATTATCAAAACCATCTGTTCGAATGCATTATTTGTCACTCCAGTCACCTGCAATTGAACCCTATTTATGTTTTGTCACTAACCCGTTCCATAGATTTTTGTTAACAAAATTCAGATTCAACACTATTCATTTTTATTTAGGCCATTTTAATACTTGGATGAAACCTGAGTTAGCTCCCCCATGCACCTGTGACAATTTTTCTGTTCAGGACAGTTTACATTTTGTTATGTTTTGCGACTTCTTCTCCGACCAAAGGAAAAAATACCTGCTGCCAGTCTTAAGAGATGCGGGCTTCTCCCAGGTGAGACCAGCCATGTTATATTTGAAATCAATGGGTAACATCTGTATCACTTTCGCCATGGCCAATTTCCTTGTGGCAGCAACCAGAGCTAGAAGGGGTATGATTTTGGAAATTTGACGTACATAACGTGTTTCTTAAAATATTTTAACGTACTGATTTTCGTCTAATTAACTTGCTCATAAATGAAATTGTTTAATTCCTTTTTAAATTGTAAATAATACTGTTTTTATGTACTTTGTATGATTTTAACAAATCGAATAAAGTTAATTTGACTGACTGACCCTCAAAGAGTGAAAGGTATATTGGACATTCAACCCCCTATTACACAACTTGACAAGCCTTCATGGGTATGGCAGGCTATTGCAGACAATAAATCACTACATTTTCCCTTCTTTCTAAACAATTGCTAAACCTCATGACTAAAGACACCCTACAAGCTTTACCATGGTTACCAGAATAGTTTTCTGCGAATCAAACAGGCACTTTGGGACGCTCCTGCTCTTGGAATGGCTGACTATACTAAAGAATTTCCCCTTGTCATAGATAAACAGGATGTGTACGCACTTCCTGTTCTTACACAGCAACAGGGCGACAGAACAGCCTAATCAGTGGATCTAGGAATATATTATCTATAAAAAGATACCACTGAACTAGTGTTAAAGTTCACTGCACTTTTTCTTTCAGTGATCCCAGGATCCATTATCCTCATTATTATGTTATATGTTTGTATTGTCTTCCCCTCCCTTTGCTCCACCCCATGCTTTGGTTTGTGCAGGGGTGTACTGTAAGCAAGCCCGATGATGAAGCATGCCACATTGTGAGTGAGGGCAGTATTTTTCTTCGGTGAACAGTCTAAATATCGAATTTTAAAAATCGAGTTGCCAAAATATCGAGTTTTAAATATAGAATTGCCAAAATATCGACTTAAAAAATATAGTGGTGCAGAATATCGAAATGCAGGTAAGAAATAGCTTTTTTAATAATATCGAAGTTAGTAATATCGAAAGTCATAATATAGTTGTAAAAAATATTGATTTTTTGTGTGTTTTAAGTGTTAGTATATGTGTTAAAGTATATATTATGTTTGTAATGTATGTTGGAATTTTATTAAAGTTTTATGTTAAAATATTTTTACGTATTTTAGGTCCGTAGCGGGTTGTGGGTTTATAGGGTAATAGGGTGGGAAGCAATTTAATTATAATATATTAATTAAGATTTTATTTGAATTAATTAATTATATGTTATTTATTTTTGTGTAATTTTATTCTGTAGCAGGTTGTGGGTTTATAGGGAAATAGGGTGGGAAGTAATTCAATTTAACTTGATTAATTCATAAAGTATTTAAATAATAAGTTTGTATTTAATAATTTATATTAATTGTGTTAATGAATTAATAAATAATTATATTTTGATTAATAATAAATAATAATTTATTGCTAATTATGTTCATTGTGTAGAAAATATTAAATAGTTATTCATTTGATATTAAATATTAATAATTCATTTGTTAATATGTTAATAGTGTACTTTTTTGAGGCGGGGTTGTAGGTTTATAGGGGAATAGGGTGGTAAGTAATTTAATTGTAATTAAGTAATTATTACATTTTATTTATTGGTATTGATAATTAGTTTATTGTTAATTATTAATTGGTAATTGACTTTTATTAATTAATTAATTGATAATTATATTAATTGTATTATTATTAATGGGTAAATCATTTTTAATATTTATTATTTATTGGTATTGATAGTTAATTTATTGATAATTAATTATTAATTGGTAATTAATTTATATTAATTGATTAATTAATAATTATATTAATTATGTGACGTTTTATGTAGGGTGGGTTATGTGTTTATTGGGGAATAGGGTGGGAAGTAATTTAATATTATTAAAGTTATTATTAATTTTTATTTATTGGTATTTTTATTTAATTTATTGTTAATTTATGATGATTATTTAATTACAAAAATGTTTTAATTCACAAGTATGTTATTTTTAACCCCTACGCTATCCAACACTTTCCCTAATGTTGCACTGTTTAGAGTGGGAATAGTAATTTTTACCCAGCCGCTATCCAACACTTTCCCTACTGTTGCACTGTTTGGAGTGGGAACAGTCATTTTTACCCACCCGCTATCCAACACTTTCCTTACTGTTACACTCGGTGGAGTTGGAATAGTAATTTTTACTTTCCCGCTATCCAACACTTTCCCTACTGTACCATTCAATGGAGTGGAAATAGTAATTTTATCCCGTGTTATGCAACGTTTTCACTATTGTTTTATTTAATGTACTGTAAAATATTAATTTAAAAACATATATTTTTAACTTTTTAATTTATTATATATTATTTATTTTTATATTTATATTATAGGTTTATTTTGATATATATGTAATTATATTTTAAAATATGTTTTTAACATTTTAGAATTATAAATAATCATTACCTTCTCATATTATTGAATTACTATATATATTAAAAAAATAAAAATGTATGTTTATTTGTTTTTTTAGATTACATTTTTTATTTATTAATTTTGACCTTTTTTTACTTATTTTTGAGTATGTTTTACTTAATTATATGTATTATTTATTAATATTATATTATTTTTAAGACATTTAAAACATTCAATAGTTTAGCATTCTATATTTTTAAAATCTATATTTTTTATTTGATATTTCTGCACTTATCTATTTGTAGATAGGTAGTCAATATTCTGTCATTCTATATTTTTACTTCAATATTCTAATAAGTCGATATTCTTGTATTTTATATTCTGTCAGTGATCCATTTTCTTCACACAGCACGTGCCACCTCTCTTGAAGAGATTCATTAACACTACTCCTCTTTGTGTGCACGACAGGAAAATACCCTGGGATTATTTTTTACCTCCTTAGACATGGTTGCTCGAGCCTGCCCTGCATGACTGCAATCAACTGCAACAGCAGCTGTTTCCCTGAAAAAAAAGCAGAAATACCGACTCTAGGGCCCAAAGTACATCGACATGAGCCTCATTCTATAAATACATTGTTAAGCAAAATGTAAACTCAACCCTTCACAAACGCCAGACTAACACATTATGAGTTATGTTTTTTTCAGTCCTCATTTTACCATCCATTGATGCAACACACTTAATTCAGCAATGCTCTTGCCCCTTCCCTAGAAAGATACCGACACGCCCCATAATTGTGTATTGATCACAGAAGAACAGATCAAAGAGAGAATAGATTTACAGGACACACCAAAGGAAGAAAGAGATGGTGGCTTTTGGGTTGATGACTCTTGCTTTAAGCTCAAAGATGGGACAACTACAGAAGCTTATGCTCTTACCACCTTACACAATGTCATTGAAACTTGTAGGCTAATAGAATGTTTGATACAAGCAGTTGGATTAATAGCATTAACAAGAGCCTGTGAACCGAGTGCTGGATTAACTGTGAACATATATACTGTGAGCCAATATGCTTTTGGAGTTGTGAATAATGTTGGCAGGCTTTTGGCAAAAAAAGGTTTCCTTACGTCTCAGGGAATGAAAATACAACATGGTCCACTGATTGTTAAAATACTGAATGGTTTATACTTTCCAAAAAGAGGAGCTATCATCAAATGTAATGTACATTAAAAGATACTAGATGACATAGGCAAAGGCAATCCTCTGATTGAATGGTTTTACTGATGAAATAGCCAAAGATATTGCACAGAATGTCATGTGGTTAACATATGTTTCACACCAAATGTTTATCAAAGAGAAAGAAAGTGCATATGACTTCAGTGATAGGAGCATAGCAGCTTTGCAAAAACAAGCATCTAAAGAAGAAATAAAAAAATGCTAACAATATGGTACTTTGGTGAATAGCTTTTGGAAGAATCAACATGGCTATCGATTCATGCTACTTGACAAACTGTTATAACCTATGACATTGATGATGTACAGCCCTTGCCATTTGGAAAGAGATGGCATTGTAAACAACATATAACTGTTTTGGAAAATGCTAATTTCTGGAAATATGCTGATAAATTATATAAACATTGCGGGGTCGATTCTGATTCGGGAAACAAATCCGTACGACGATTCGTATTCTAAGCCGCTTCCGTACGATTCGTACAAATCCGCCCAAATCGCGTAGTTCGATCCCTAGAATAGAAATACGTCTGAATCCGTGCGAACCGTACAAAATACAAGGCTACATCTGTACGAATTAGACTCTCACAGTGAACCGTACGATTCGTAAACATGCCGTACGACCTGCCAAGTACGATCCGGACCGGGGAATGAGTACGCAATTCGTACGGAACACGTCGTGTATAGGCAATTCCTACGGAGAGCTACACATTCACATACGCACCGTACCCCTAAATGCAAGGGGTGTTTGTACAGGGTGTATGCACAGTACACCTACGGCCGTGGGGGGTACGAACCGTACCCCTATGCGCCGTACACCAACATTCATGGGGTGTACGCACGGGAACATACACACCGTACCCCTAAAATCCAGGGGTGTACACACCGTACCCCGACGCACAGTACTCCTGCTATCATGGGGTGTACGCACCGTACCAGGGGGGTTCGTTTCGTACACATTTCGAGACGAAATATGCTTTTACAGATGTTTTAAGCTCCCGTAGAAAAAGAGTCGTACGGAGTGTTGTCAATACGATTCGTACCTGCTGGGCCAGAAAATACAGCTTTGATCCATACGGACGTCGCGTACTGCGCGTTCCGAATGCGATTCGTACGGATCAGTGAGTTGTACGGTCTTCGATACGATTCGTACGGAGAACTGCTTTGGGTACACATCGTACTAGGTCGTACGTACGGGTACAGTTCTCCATACGAATCATACGGGAAAAAAGCTCCGTACGGCTATTCGGAGGGAATTTTCCCGAATCGGAATCGACCCCTGCATGTTATGCACACAGTATAATGCTGGTAAAGGAATTCCTATCCCTACAGGGTAGTTTGCGCCTGCTGAGGGGCTCTTGCAACATTTGCAAATGGACTTTATTGCACTGTCTCCTACAAATAGGTTTCGGTATTTATTGACTGTGGTATGTCTGTCCAGCAATTGGATCAAATGCCTACAAGGTGATGTGATGCTGTCATCACAGCTAAATTCTTGCTGAAATACTTATTTCCACGCTTTTTTTTGCCCTGGATGATTTCAAATGATAATGAGGTGCATTTCATCAATAAGGTAATGGGATTGGTCTGCAAGGCAATGGGAGTAAAACAGAAGATTAATTGAGTTTTTCACCCCTGAGCAGCCGGTGCCATCTAAAGGAGAAATGGCATCCTGAAGGCGAAGATAGCCAAAATATGCGCAGAATCAACATTGACTTGGGTGGATGCCTTGCCACTTGTCCTTATGAGTATTCAAAGTACCTGGCTACTGTAACACATCTCAGTCCACATGAAATAGTGAGCGGACAGCCCGCCATCTGTTGTTGTACGCAGAGACTCCACACGCTTAATTTGAAGAATACTTTATTGGAGCATCCATCATCGGAAAGTGACAGTGCAACTGACACTGTAAAATCTTCCAGAACAGAGAACTCAAAGGACAAACAACACAGATCAATTGAAAGACTACAAAGATGAAATAATGGCCATAACTGAAGGGCATGCTTACATAGAAACAGAACAGAGCATTCACAATGCTTAGCATAGATATTATTACTACACCTATTCCCAAAAACATTGCTAACAGCACAAATAAATGATAAACTGCTCTGAGAGTATTGTGTTGAATGCAGAAAATGTGTTTCCTCTATTAATAAACAGGTGAAAGATGTCTTGCCATTGCCTCTGCAGGGGTCTGGACACAATCTGCTACCTGACGAATAAATAATGGTCAAGGACTTTCAGAGATCTAATTGCCTACAGCCACTTTGGAAGGGTCCCGTACAAGTTCTTCTGGCAACACAATCCGGCATGAAATATACAGGATATGAGAATTGGATTCATGCATCAAATGTGCAAAGAGCTCCTTGCCTCAGACCTTGTCATTAGTTGAAGCACATAGAATTGCCCCAACTGTGCCACCTCAGGCCATCAAGCTCATCAAGGATGCTGGGCCTCAATACAACCTGCGCTCATGCCCTACAGTAAGTCCATCTTCTTGACCCAACCAATGGCATTTTACTTTATCGGGTCTAGAGCTGGGAAGTACTGATGACCACTCACAGTCCGGTGATGGTGAAGAATAAGGAACAAAAGGGCTAAAATGCTCAGGAGGAAAGATTAGGATGGAAAGGAACCATGCTGATAAAGAAATTGTGCATACCATTTGCTCTGATCATCATTACTACCGTAACAGCCATTCTCATCTACTCATATGAATTATACTTCCTGGAATTGCTGGTTTCAAACAACATCACTCTTACTGAAGATTTGCACAAACACCCTTCCAAAGAGTACCATGAAAATGTCATTCAAGTGATGAACGCCTATCACAAGTAACTCAACACAGGATGCATTTGTTGCATTTGAATTTGATGCTTAATGATTTTCAGGTCGAGCATTCGAGACCTCTTGTTTATACTACGTTTCATTGGCCTCTTTCAGGGCCCGATTCACAGAAATAACTTAAGACAAAATCCTAAACTTACTACCATTTTGGTATTCACAGAAGGCACTTACTCATTTTGGTATTCACAGAAGGCACTTACTCATTTCGGTATTCACAGAAGTTAGGACTCCTTACTTTAGAACTCCTAAATGCCTGCTGTGAATACCGAAAGTCTTAAAATTGGGATTTTTCTCAATTTAGTAGTAGTAAAGTTAGGACTCCTAACTTTCGGACTCCTAAAAACATTCTGTGAATACCGAAAGTCTTAAAATTAGGATTTTTCCCAACTTTACTACTACTAAACTGAGAAAAATCCTAATTTTAAGACTTTCGGTATTCACAGAAGGGATTTAGGAGTCCTAAAGTTAGGAGTCCTAACTTTACTACTACTAAATTGCAAAAAATCCTAACTTTAGGACTTTCGGTATTCACAGAAGGCATTTAGGAGTCCTAAAGTTAGGACTCCTAACTTCTGTGAATACCGAAATGAGTAAGTGTCTTCTGTGAATACCAAAATGAGTAAGTGCCTTCTGTGAATACGAAAATGGTAGTAAGTTTAGGATTTTGTCTTAAGTTAGTTCTGTGAATCGGGCCCTCTGTGTCCTTAAAAAAATCCTTGCTTCCAAGTGGTTAATCTTTCCTGGTAGACCCTCCTTTTCTTTGGTTTTTCAATCCCATGGAGTAGGCCCACAGTACTTGTAGGCTTCCACTTATCCCATTTTATCATCTGTTTAGGGATGCCAGCTTCTCTCGCCGTCCAGCTGACCAACACCGCAACTGACCGGCTCAACTGCATCCTCCTCAACGTGCGATCCCTCCACAAACTTGCCACGGAAATGTGGGACCTCCTCAATGCCGCCACTCCCGACATTGCCTTCTTCGTGGAAACCTGGACCAACCCCAGTTCTGGACCGGACATCGCAATGGCTATCCCCAACAGCTACAATATCACTCGCAAGGACCACACCGACCGACCAGGAGGAGGCATTGCCATCGCCTACAAAAAACTCTCTGACTGACCACGCACTCAACGACCCAATTACAACCATGGAACATCTCCACTTCCGGATGCAGACCAACCTCAAGACCTCCTTCCGTTGCACCCTCATCTACAGGCCCCATGGCACATGCTTGCCATTTACTGATGCCATTGTAGACCTCATCATATCCCAGTCTCTTGTATCCACCGAGTACATCCTGCTCGGGGACCTTAATCTCCATCAAGACAACGCCAGCAACCAGAACACACCTCGCTATTGGAGAACCTTGTCAACATCAGACTCAAACTGCTAGTGACCGCATGAACCTACACAGCCAGACACATGCTTGACCCCATTTTCTCCGCCAGCGGGAACATCACCTACAGCCACACCACTGAGCTCCTCCGGACCGGCAGCCACTGTGTGCATCTCATGTTTGCCACGGCCACCATACGCCACTGCCCTCATTGCCCCCATCACAGTTGGATCAAAGCCACCAAAGAAGGTCACATCAACCTCTTTGGCATGACGACCCCGCCAACACCACAGCTCACAGCCTTCATTGATAGATCACCAACTGTGCCGACACTCTGGCATCCCTCAAGAAGACACCAGGCAAGCAACACTCCAAGAAAGCCAGCTGGTTCACTCACGCCGTCCATGAGTCCAGATGCACCTGCTGACGACTCGAGAAAAGATTGAGGAACAACAAAACCCCAGAAATCCATGCAGCCTTCAAATCCGCCATCAATGAAAACCACCTTCTCCTCTAAAGCACAAAGAAAACAACCTTCCAAGACAGAATAAAGGCCAACTCACAGAACAGCAAAGAATTCTAAGTCATTCTCAAGGAGTTCACCGGACCCAACAGCCAGACCACAGATATCCCACCCTCCCAAGACCTCTGTAATAAACCTAGAAGCTCCTTCCACCAGAAGATCGGGCAGATCTATGATGGCTTCGACACGGAAAACCCTGTCAACAAGCCCTCTATCACTGCGTGCAACCATGCCACACCCCAACAGATTGTGCTCCACTGGACTCCGCTCACCACAGATGACACACTCAAAGCCATAAAGAGCATTTACTCAGAAGCCCCATTGGATCCCTGCCCATACCACATCTCCCACAGAGCAGCCACCTCCATCCTCCTCCAGCTTTGCCGCCCCATCAACTACTCCATCAAAACTGCCACCTACCCAGAAGACTGGAAACATGCAGAGATCAAAACCCTGCTGAAGAAAACGTTTGCCGAACCGACACACCTCAAGAACTTCAGACCCATCTCCCTCCTCCCCTTTCCAGCCAAGGTTTACGAGAAAGCCATGAATGCCTAACTATCTGTGTTTATTGAAGAGAACCACGTACTGAACACCTCCCAACCAGGCTTCCGAAGCAACCACAGCACCGAAACCACACTCCTTGCCACCACTGATAACATCAGCTCCCTCCTTGACCGGGGAGAAACCGCAGCCCTCATCCTACTGGACCTCTCGACACCATCTCCCACCGCACCGTAATCACAAGACTCCACTATGCCAGCATCCACAACAAGGCACTGGACTGGATCCAGTCCTTCCTGCCTGGCTAAACTCAGAGAGTCAGACTGCCCCCGTTTCTCTCAGAACCTACAGAGATCAGCTGCGGACTGCCCCAGGGCTCCTCCCTGAGCCCCACCTCTTCAACATCTACATGGCCCCCCTCGCAGCCATCATCAGAAGCCACGGACTCAACAGCTTATCCTACTCCGGCGACACCTAGCTGATCATCCCCCTCACCAACGAACCCACAACCGCCAGAACCAATTTTCACAAAGGAATGAAGGCAGTTGCTATCTGGATGCAAGACAGCTGCCTCAAGCTCAACTCGGACAAAACCGAAGTACTCATCCTGGGACCCACCCCCTCAGCCTGGGACCACTCCAGGTGGCCCACCACAATAGGAACCCCTCCCACCCCTAAGGACCACGCACACAACCTTTACATCATACTGGACTCCCCGCTTTCAATGAACCTCCAAATCAAGGCAGCATCCTCATCCGCCTTCTTCAAAATACTTTCAGATGGCTCCCCATAGAATCCAAAAAGCCCATCACCCATGCACTCGTCACCAGTAGACAGGCCTACTGCAACGCACTCTACGTCGGCGTCACCCAGAAAAGCACAAGAAACTACAGAATGCCCAAAACACTGCAGCCAGATTGGTCCTCAACATCCCTCGCCACAAACACGACACAACACCTCCAACAACTCCACAGGCTCCCTATCATCAAGACACATGCCTACAAAGCTCTCCATGACGCAGGACCAGAATATCTGAAAGACTGCCTCACCTTCCACACACTCGCCAGACAACTCCGCTCTGCCCAACTCACCCTGGCCTCCATCACATGGATCCACAAGACCACAACTGGAGGAAGATCCTTTTCCTACCTCTCCGCCAAGACCTTTAACACCCTGCCCCGCCATCTCAGGCAATCCACGTTGTTGACACAGTTCAGGAAGGACCTCAAGACCTGGCTCTTCGTCTGAACCTCCACACCTAGATGGATTAGCAGCCCCTCACTGGTGAGTAGTCACACTCTACAAACCCTGAATGATTGATTGATTATAACTACTTTTCAATTTGTGTAAGAGCCCGTCACACCAGTGCTGTATGTTTTCAGTTGTTTCAACCCAGCTCCGACTTCTCATTGTGCAAACAGGGCTGTAGTTCTTGTTATTCCCTCACATTTGCTGTCTATTCAAAAACAAAGATCAAATGTCAAAAGCTGTTTTTGAGGTAATTGTCTCTGACTTCAAAGTGAGAGGATTTCCCACGGTCCCCTAACCCCATCCCACTTTGCTTCAGTGCCTGCTGCTTTAACAATCCTCGTGCTCCACTTCACCTTTAACTTCCTCATGGCCCATAGTTGTAAAAGACCTTCTATTGTGCTCCGTTCGGAGCTGCTGCGATCACGCATGAAGCTTGTTTTTAATGTACTTCGACCGCTGACTGGGTGAAAGGCAGACTGCCTCCAATTCGAGCTTCAGGAGGGTTGACTGTCGTGAACAAGGCATTTTGATGAAGCAGATGCTTGGCCAGCTCTCTCTTTCTTTCTGGAAGGTATGCACTACCAAAAGGCACCCCAAATATATATCTGTTGCCACCATGCCAGAGGACCAGGCTCACGTTTTTGATGTACCCATCTTTAAGATAGGTCATTAATATGCATGGAGAGGCTCGGAGGCGATCTGGGGAGAGATTTTTATTTAAGCAGTAGTTAAATGGAGGGAGTTCGGAAAACATGAAATGCGAAGTGGTTGAACTTCACTGCCAAAACACCCTGTCCCCAGTGCTTTAAATGGGCCGGTACTCACCGGTACTGAGTACCGGCACTTCTGAATTTCTAGGCCCTCAGTACCGGCACTTCTCATTAGAGAAGGGAGAGTACCGGTACCCTATTAAACGGGACTGCAGGCTCCAGGTATGTCTCTCCTATTGCAAAGTGTAGATGTCGCTCTATTTCTCTAGAGCGTGTAGGCGCGCCAAGCCTCTTTGCAGAGTCCCTGCTGGAGATTCCAGCAGCGTCCATGTGAATGGCCTTAGACTGCAGGGGTCTAAGAGGGCTTGATGTGCGTCACGCTGTGATTAACAGTGCAGGGTCTAGACAGACCCTTTCCTGTCGATCACATGCGCAACGACTATTCAGTTGAAAGTGATTTAGCCTCACCTCTGCCCCTCTCCATCAGGTGTGTAAATGGGTTAAGAAAGACAGTCAGTAATATGTCGTATTTAGGATATTGATCGCACGGACTGTACTAAAGCTATTGGCAACCCCTACAAAAATCCTCTGACTTCGCCAAAGCCGTTTTTCTTAGCATTTTTTTTTATTCAGGACAGGAGCTGCTTCTCTTTGTGAGCCCCTCCAACATTAATTACCGTATTTACAAGACACCAGTTACGGACCTGAGTACTGGCTCTATGGGTGTGACGGTAGCCCCACGCATATGGCAATGAATAGCAGGAAACGCTGCAGTACTCTAGGAATGAGCTACATGACATCTGGCAATGGCTTTGGTTGGGGATAAAGATGAGGTTAACAGCAGAAAAGAGGTGGGATGAATGTAAAGAAGTGAGGTGATAGGTTTGCCACTTATTTTCAGATAAAAATACCACACATTTGTTGAGGTCTGTATTCATGAATCGTCTTAGAAATTGTATTTTTTTTAAACACACATTTCTGTAAAGTCATACATCTGTTGAATTTCTTATAATTCACACGCACACACACAGGCACACACACACACATATACAGACACACACACACTGGCACACAGACAAACACATACAGACACACATACAGACAGACACACAGACAAATACACACACAGACACACACACCCAGACACACGCACCTAGACACACACACACACCTAAACACACACACACTGACACACATACATACAGACAGACACACATACACACACACTCATACCCAGACACACACACCCAGACACACACACACCCAGAGACACGCACACCCAGACAAGTGCACACTCAGACAGACGCAGACACACACACACACAGCAAAACCAAAATACTGGCCATATGGCAAACTTAGGGGATGAATACAGCATGGAGGGGAGAAAAGGAGACAAGTAGGGAAAAAAACAGTGAGGAAATGTAAGACTTGTGGAGAGAGTAAGCGAAAGGTGGGAGGAAGAGGAGCAGAACTAGGGAGGTAAGCCTAGAGGCTGGGTAAAGATGAGAGGCGAATGGAGAGGACATGCCTATGTAAAGCAATGGAACCAGGAAGAGCCTTGTCGTAAGGAAAAGGACAGTGGCGTTGTTTAAAATGGGCTGGTTCTCACAGGTACTGTGTGCCAGCACGTATTATTATTTTTATTCCTGTTAGTATCAGCACATCTCTACTGCTGAGGAGAGTACCAATACTCATGAAAGGTAGGCTCACTGGCTGCTAGTGCTGGTGGGCACTCGGCTGTCAAGGTTGGAACCTATTTGATAGCCACGGCGCTTCTATAGTCCTAAGCAGAGCCGCTGTTGAACTATTCAGCGCAGGATCATTTGCATGATGTCCCTGTGTTCACCATCACACTGTATTGACAGTGGATGACCCATTTAGGCCCTGTGCTGTTAATCACATTCCAACTATTGTGTGCATTTGGGCAAACACAGGTATGAAGGTAGCACATGGACAGAGGCAATTTATAAACTCATGGGAGGGAAGGAGTTTAAAATGGATTTACTCCCACCTGAGACTTTGTGTGAGTGTTTGCTTATGTCTGTGTGCTTGCCGACTTGTGTATGTCTGTTTTTCTGTGAGAGAAAATTGAGGGAAAGAGGGAGAGAATCAGGACACTCAGGAGATTTTAGAGGGAGTGTGAGAGTGTGCGAGTGTATGCCTGAGAGTAGATAGTATTGTGCCAAACAACAACAAATAACAGTATGGCATTAAAAAGCAAATATTACAAAACGCCGAACTGTTCACATATCATCCTGTTTGGATTTCATTTTGTGTAACAAGTTAACCTGTTTCATTTACATAAACACATTTTTCTTGTGTTTTGATAGTGGCTGCAACTGGTATAGAATTCATTATGTATAATCATATGTTACTCTTAGTCCCGCCCCTAGCCCCGCCCACTTGCCACACCTCTAGCTCATATTAATGAGTACCTGCACTTATTTTTTCCCATTTAAAGCACTGCCTGTCCCCATGGTCTACAATAGGACTTCCAGATGCTCAGGTCATCTCATCAATCACTGTTGCCTTTTCATGATGTTAGTAGCATGTACATGCTGTTTCTGGATGGTGGGTGAAACAGGGTGACATCACAAGGAGCAGCTCCTTACACAGGCCAGCTGAACGTGATTTTTGTAACAACGCGCACACACACACTTCTGTAATTTTCATTGAATTTGATATGGAGACTTAAAACGTTCGTCATTAAACCCCACTGACATACGCATTCCTAACATGCCTCCCCATTAACAGCCCCCATACAATTTGGGATACTGGTGTATTGAATTCTTTTAATGTTAGGGAAGGCTGTAATCATCTTATGCTCTGAACGTGTATTCTATAATCCCTTATTGTAAGGGTTGCATTGATGAGTGTGATGGTAGTAAGGACCCTTATGCAGTTTCTGCTTTAGTGGATGTACCACAGGGGCCTTAAATATGGGATCAGCACCACTATGGTTAAGGCTTTATAGCACATGGGGCCTCTGTTTGTACTCATGTGTGTAATAACACACATAAGGATTTCCTCCTCTATCGTTTCCTTTGCTGTGTTGTGCAGCAAGGTCCCTGCTCTGCCGCCCCGGCTGTCTCAGACCCACTTTATGATAAGCAGCCCCTCTCCTTCTCTATTGCTGGTGGTTTCTTCTCCTCCTATGTGATAGGAAAGGCCCTTACCACCCCATGTGCTGAGTTATATTAGCTCGAGGACAAAGTACAACAGCTGTAGATGTTCTCCCCTATCTGGACTGATAGCAAGGAAGCATCAGATTTAGAGAAATCAGGAGAGGAGTCGTCTCAGCCTAGAGTTGTGACTGAAGATTATATGAAAGCAATTTGTCTTTTGGCAATTTGTGCATACGTACTTCTAAACAAAGACAACTTCTTCCGTTTAGCTTTTTATGGCGCTGTGTAATGAGTGTGGTTTGAGAGTAAATTGAATTTTGACAGGTCTTGGGCATCCACTATGGAACGAGGGCTCTGGCTTGTGCCCACTTTTGCTTTTGAGTGTTTTATTTCATTGCTGTTCTGATTAATCTGTGTCAAATTGTGGACTGGTTGTGAACATTTCCGTGTAAATTGCTTTGTACCGGATGTGCTAATACAGCGGTGTTTTTCAGGAACTTATGTGCAGTCAGTGTGCATTGTAACCTCCATTTGTCTAAATACTCCAAAGCATTCTGTGAGCTTTACAACAGTATTTTAATGAGGCTGGAGTGCATCTAAGTCACTTCATGGATTGCTAAGAATTATTGTCTCAGTAATAATCGTGGGAGGAGGCCCAAAGTTTAAAAGGCAGGGGCATATTATCGACACTTTATCGGCAGGAAACTGCCGCTAAAGTGGCGATAATGGGCTTGATAATATGCTCTATGGAATTCAATCGAAGCTCATGTTAGATGTGAAGGACATCTAACATGAGCTTCGATTGAATTCCATTGAGCATATTATCAAGCCTAATATCGCCACTTTAGCGGCAGTTTCCTGCCGATAAAGTGGCGATAATTTTATCGCCCAGGCTTGATAATATGCCCCGCAGTTCTTAGTGGTGCAGTCAAAGTTTAGCAATTGGCGTAGGGACTTCAACGTGTTCTGTATCCACACGTTGTTGATGTTTGCCGTAAAGGAGACCAGAGAGTCAATGTTGTGTTTTTATCTTTGCACAGGGTCTGTTTTCAGGAATGTCAGTTAATAGGGTGCAGTTGGTGATTATTGTTGGCTCGGTGTTGATAGGCTTCTCCTTTGAACCTATTGTCACAAATAGTTTCTTTGTTGTTATTATGATATTATTAGTTGGGAGCCAGTGCCACCCATTTTTGTTTGATTTTTCAAAAACCTTTATTAAACAATATTGCATTGCAAAGTTACACGATTGCACCGTATAGGGGCATCATATACAGGCATGCGACGTACTACAGCAAAGGATATCTCAAGTATCATATGTATGAAAACAGTACAGAGAGGCAAAATCAATAGGAGCACCAATACAATGGGGTGGATCACAGAAACAGCACCTTAGGTGAGGGAGAGAGGGTCGTTGAACAAAGGGGAAGGGGAACAGGAAGCTAGCAACTTATTGACCAACACCGGCGGTCGCTGCAGGCGGGTCGCCGGCGGGGAGCGCGGGAGAGGTCGCAGAGTGCTGTGAATCACGGCTTAGCAGGTGGGCCGTGAAGGGCCCCATATGTCAATTGGGTGGGATCTAGCAGGCATGAGGTCCCTGCATTCAGACAGGAGAGTCTGGCAGCGTGAGGCATCTTCGAGCCAAAGGGCGGCCTTAGGTGCGGGCTTGTGGTCCCAGCACATGGAAACCCTGCGCCTCACAAGGACAAGTAGCATGGCGGTCAAGCGGTGGGAGACATCAGTGCAGTGTTTGACAAAGGCTAAAAGGCAAAGTGGGGGATCAGGCTCAACCCGTGATTAGGTGATCTCTGAAACGATGGTGCAAACTTTATGCCAGTATGCAGAGACCTGGGGGCACAGCCAGGCGAGGTGTGAAAAGTCAGCCTCAGGAGCAGAGAAGCGCAAGCATCTGTCATGAGGAATGAGTCCAATCTTGTGCAACTGAGCGGGAGTCCGGTAGAGTCTATGTAAGTATTTAAAATGAATAAGGCGTAGTCAATAATTCGGGGACAGGCATTTAATCTGGTTACAGCAATAAAGCCAGTCAGCTTGAGAGATTTGGACACCCTAGTCCTCACCCAACGCCGCACACGCTCGGTCAGTAGAAATGGAGGACACTGCCAGCGTGAGGGCATAGATTTTAGTGACCAGTTTTCTGGGGGAAAGGGATGTATAGAGTAAGTCAAGAGCGGCCATCGAGGGAGGGAGCTGGGGGAATGAGGGGTGGAGTTCCCTGCAGAAGGTCCTGAGTTGGTGGTAGAGTAGAGTATCCATGGGTCCGGAGTCGGCTGCAAGAGAAAAAAAAGTGCCTCCAGGGTAGAGATCTGACACTGTAGAGAGCCCTAAACGATTGGCCTGCTTTACCATCCTAGAAGTTTGAAGAGGGGGGGAATAGCCGGATGGTGAGCGATTGGTACCTTATGCGCTGAGAGCACATCGGAGCCTGAATATTTACGGAGTCCCTCCCAAGCCCAGCGCAAGGTCTTGACTGGGCCAATCTTAGCACGCAGGAGTTTCTCTGGGGCGAACAAGGCGATCGAGAGCGGCCACGGGGCAGCAAGGTCAGCCTCCACCGCCACGTGCGGGTGAAAGGGAATTGGATGGAGCCCTAAATGAAGAAAAATGGTTTGGGCACTTAGGGCATAAAGTTTAAAATCAGGAGCACCAAGGCAGCGGCGCGACATTGGGAGGGTAAGCAATCCTAGGCTCTCGGCCAGCCCAAACCAAGGTGATGAGCAAAGAGCGGATTTTGCTGAAAAAGTGGGCAGTGAAAGGGTTGGGAATGTTCAAACACAAATACAAAAACTTAGGGAGCACCACCATCTTCGCAATAGCTATGCGACCGGCCAAAGATAGAGGAAGTCGGTTCCAGAGGGGGATCTTGGACTCGAACCAGTCCACGGCACGGCCAGAGTTACCTTTCCACAATTCGTCCACGTCCTTACTCAACCAGATGGCTAAATACCTAGTGGGGCCCGATGCCCACACGAAGGGGTAGTCTGGAGTAAAAGGCGCTGTGGCATCAGTGAGGGGGAACAACACAGATTTATTACAGTTCACCTTATTTCCAGAGTAGCCCCTGAACCATATCACCTCACGGACCAGAGGACTGAGATTTTCTTGAGGATTACGGACATAAAGAGTAACGTCATCCGCATACATAGAAACTAAAAGAGCACGAGCCGCAAAACCGATGCCTTGTTGGGTGTGGTATTGATGAAGTCTGGTTGCAAGGGGTTCCATAGCGATGGCGAAAAGCATGGGTGATAGCGGACACCCCTGCCGGGTGCCTCGTCCGATGGCGATAGACTAGATTTGGTCGTTGATCCAGAGACGGGCAGTGGGGAGGGTGTAAAGAAGTAATATTGATTAGGACCGGGCTGAAGCCCAAGCGAGGAAGGAGATAAGAGAGGAAGGGCCACTCCAAGGTGTTGAAAGCTTTGGTGGCATCAAGCAGGGTGGCCACTGCAGGAAGCGCAGGGTTGATTTGATGTAGGATGGAGAAATTTGTCTGGAGATTATGGGAGGGCGCACGGCCAGGAATAAAACGGGACTGGTCCGGATGGGCAATGAGCAGTATGAGAGGGAGAAGGCGGGAAGCTAGGAGTTTGGTGAAAATGTTATTGCCCGTGTTAATCGGAGACAAGGGACGATAGCAGTACCTCAAATCGGGGGGTTTGTCTGGTTTTAGGAGTAAAGTGAGGAGAGCCTCGCGAAGTAAAGGGGGAAATTGGCTGGTCTCATAAGATTTATTATACATGGCAGCCAAGTGCGTAATCAGGCTGTGAGCGAAGGCTTTATAAAAGGAGACTGGCAGGCCTTCCGAACCAGGGGCCTTATCGCCAGGCATACCATTGATTGCGGCCAAAAATCTCTTCTTTAGAGAAAGGTTCATCAAGGAATTCCTGGTGGTAGTTGCTGAGCCAAAGGAGTTGGAGAGTTTCAAAATATTGGTCAAGAACCTCACGCAGAGGGACGGAGCTAGCGGTATAAAGTTATGAATAAAAAGCAGCAAATCGCGCATTTATTTCCTCGGGGGAGGTAGTTCTATCTGGGCCACCATCTTGAAGGGCCGTTATGTAGGACGCGGCACGAGGCGGGCGGAGGAGGTTGGCCAGGGTTTTCCCAGGGCGAACTCCCTCACCAAAGCAGCGCGCTCACGCCTCCCTGCCGAGGAACGAGAGTTCTCTGTTAGAATCATCAGGAAAGTCAGAGAGCTTCCGGCGAATTTGAGCTAGCGTGGCAGGGTTAGGGTCCTGAGAGTGAGAGGAGTCCAAAGTCTTAATTTCCGTTTCGAATTTAGCAAGAGCGTCGTGGATGGAGCGCAGGACGCCTGATTGTTTGGAGATACATTCCCCACGAATGACAACTTTAAAACCCTCCCAGAGTGTGGAGGGGGAGTCAACGGGGCCTTCTTTCAGCTCAAAATAATTGGTAATAGCGGTTTGGATCTGGCCACAGAAGACTGAGTCGCGTAACGCATTGGGGGAAGCCGCCAGGAGAATGCGCGGCAAGGGGACTGCGGGAGGCGCAGGCAGAAGTGAACAGGAGCATGATGAGAGAGGGTGTGCAGCATGTGATCGACATTGGAGAGCCAGGCGAGGACGTCCAGGGTGGTAATCCAAAGGTCCAAGCGGGACCAGCAGCCGCGAGAGCCAGAGACGCAAGTCCCCTCGCTTGCCTCGGGCCAAACATGGCACCATGCATCAAACAAGAAATTCTCAATAAGAATTGAGCGGAGGCGCGCAGCAGCATGTGGGTTGGAAGCGTGGGGGCCAGAGCGGTCTAGCGGGTGGACAATGGAACATTAAAATCACCACTCCAAAGGAGCGCTGCAAAAAATGTCCGGGTCATCGGTATTTGGACCATACATAGCAGCAAGTGTCAATGGCTGGGCCTGAAGTGTGCCTTGGAGGATCACAAAATGCCCCCCAGGATCAATAATCACCTGGGAAGTCTGCCAAGGGAGCCCTTTGTGCATGAGGATGGAAACCCCTGAGAATAATTAGAATAGAAGGAGGAGTGTATTTCGCACCAGTGCTGGGAGAGGAGTCTATAGGAAGTTGCAGGCAGTAGGGGAGTTTCTTGTAAAAAACAAATGTCCACCACATGTCTGATAAGGTGGGAGTGGACCAGGCGCACCTTCCGATGGTCATTAAGACCGCAGACGTTCCAGGTCCAGAAAGTGTTGTCCGTCATGGTGCCGTGTTAGCGAATGTAGTGTCAAGGACTGTGGTACGTGAGGGAGGAACCTCAAGTAGGTGCAGAGAGCAATGTGATACATCATAGAGGAGCAGGTACAGTGTAGAAGCGTAGGACATGCAAATGAAAAGCAAAACATGTACAAACACAATCAAAAGATCCCCAGAAGGAGGCCGCAAACACCCAAATCCCCCCAACCTGTCACACACACCAACCCCCCAAACAGGCTGAGAAACAATCTGCACCCACCCCAGGGTACCACAACTGGGAAGGGGGAAGTCTTTGACCAAAGTGGGAATCATCCCGCGGAGGCATGGCATCGCTCGGCATTCACCCTTGCCGAAGAGGCAGGGTGGCCAAGACAGGTGCCATAACAAACATCAGGAGAGAGAGCGTCTGAGATTCGAAGGCGCCTAGCCCCTGAGCATTGCTGCAAAAGGATGAGCCATCATAGAGTCAGGAGGTGCAAAGTGGCTCAGGTCTAATCCGGTGAGTGAGCAGCCTGAGAGAGAACAAACTGGTGAAGTTATGGAACGTTGCAGAGTCAGTCATTGTCGCTTAAGTTGCAATTGGCAGAGTCTTGAGAGTTGGCAGGAGTGGATCAATGCGAACAATCAAGTTTCTTGGCGAAGACCAGAGTGTCCTTGGAATCAGGGATGATGAGTGTCTTAGAGCCCTACCTGACTCGTAGCTTGACCGGATATGCCAGGGAGTATGAGACCTCATGTTTTTGGAGGATTCGTTTCGCAGGCAGGAACTCGCGGCGGGCAGCCTGTACTGCCAAGGTGCAATCGGGATAAAATGACAGGGAGTTGCCCTCATGACGGATCTCAGCTTTCTCCCTGGCTGCTCGAAGAATTGTGTCACGGTCCCTGAAATTGAGGATTTTGGCAATGATTGGGCGAGCTGGCAGTCCGGGGCCAGGGCGGTGGCTGAGGGAGCGGTGGGCCCACTCAACGATGAAGACCAGAGAAAGGACGTCGTCAAACAGTTTGAGTACAAGTTGTTCCACAAAGTCTTCCATCCGTGAGATATTGGTGGACTCATGCACACCGGTGATGCGGAGGTTGCTCCTGCGGGAACACACCTCCAAATCCTCATTTTTATTATGTATCAATTCCAGTATCTCGTCCATTTGAAGAAGCTTTTGTTGATCCTGAGTGGCGGGGTCTTCGACGTCAGAAACCCTCATTTCCACATGCAGCAGGCGAGTATCATGCGAGTCCACCCAAGACTTGACCACGTCCAGACGAAATGACAGCTGCTCCAGCTGGGCCGCTATGCCCGAGACCGCGGAAATGACCTCCAGCATGATGGACTTGAGATTGTCCTCCCGAGAGTAAGCCATCTCTGCGGGGGTAGCTGAGTGTCCCCTGTCGGTGACCATGCCGTCCTGGCGCATCTGTCAACGTTGGTTGAATGCGAACTTAGGTTGCATAGGGTCAGTCTTACCCATGGCAGGCGAAGGCAGTAGAGAGAAGCGACCAAGGGAGAGAGAGGAGAGCGCGACTGGGAGGCAAGGTAGCAGTGTCCGTGGGTTTGAGGGGGCCGACCCAAGCTGGGATTAGACGAATCAGGCAGGTATGGCAAAGAGGCTGTGGTGGAGGCCCGCGGGGCGTTGGCAATGGCCAGGTAAGTTGCAGGGTGCAAGGAGAAACAGAAGGCTGCGCCCCCGCCAACGGCTCACCACGGCAGGTCTTGGTTAGAACCTTGAGGTCATCCAGAAGAGTGTCCAAGAGAATCGCGCCTCAGCACTGGTGGGTCAAAAAAGGGAGAGCAAAAGTTCTGCAGATCCTGGTGCAACCCGGCGGGGGTGGCCTCAGCGGTGTTGGTCCAGGTGAGGTCATCGCAGAGGAGAGCACACCTGCGGGGACTGGGCAGCAGGGAGGCACGAAGTGTGTTCTGCCTCCAGCGAAGGGCCAAATCCACGGGGGCAGAGGGCTGTGGAGCAGCAAGGCGATCCTGCACTGGCGGTTAGGTTTTGGGCCCCGCGGTATGGCACGCATGTCCTCAACCCAGCCGCAGGGCCCCCCGCAGCAAGAGCGCTCACCCCAAGCAGCAGGAGCCAGGTAGCAAACAGGCCCTCAGCAGGCACACACACGAGGTGGAATGCAGAAGGAAGTAGGGCCGTTCAGGCCAAAATCAAGCAGAGCCGCTAAGGTGTGCAGGCAGCATGAAGGCTGGGTCCGGTGCGCAACAAGGACCCGTCAGTGAGGCTGCGTCAGGGCTGAGCAGGGAGCTGGGGGCGGCAGCACCAGGAGGCGACCAGCGGCGGGGAGTCACGGAGGGCGTCCCGCCCACGTCGCCTGACCCGTGGCGGAGGGCCTTCGCGACGGATGCCGGCACCTAGGAAAGCGGCGCCTGCACAATGAATTAGTCCGGGCCAGATGTTGCAGCTCGTGGGCCCTCAGTCCCACCGCAAGAAGCCCCCATCAGCGGCAGCACTCACTGGTACGTCCAGGCAGCAGAGGGAGGCGGACCACAGGTTGGCGCTCCTGGCGTGGTGCGCCACAGCAGAGGAGAGGCAGGAAGGCCGTGCTGCGCCAGCAGAGAGGCCCGGTCATGAGGAGCTGGCACAGAGATGAAACTCAGCCCAGGAGCATTGTGGGGGGCCGAGAAAGGTGCAATGTAAGAAACACCTCATCAGAGGAAAGTGTTGTTCAAGACGAAGATCTATCGTTACAAAGACCACCGGCACCAACCTCAGCAAGCACAGTACCACAAGAAGCAACTACATCTAGCACTTCACAGAGCTCACAACCTTCTTTTTTAGCGGAGGGCCAATCAGCAGTCGATCCACCAGAACTACCCAGAGAAACAAGGACATACCCACCCGCAGGGGACAAGGTCATAAAGAAAACAACAGAAACTGGACGACCACTGAGACAAGTCACAAAAAAAGTGACTTAATAGTCAACATCTCTAGCAGGCAACTAACAACAGAAGAAGAGAGAGTTTTGAACAAAGTAACATCTTTTGTACCCACTTTCGTGTCTAATGGCTTAGAAATGGAGGTAGCCTTATTTAAATTCCTACGGAAATTACGACTGAAATGGTTTTTTTCCACCACTATGATGGATGGGACTCCAAGAACTCAAGAAAAATTCAAATCCAAGAGCAAGTTTATGTCCCCTATTTCGCACAAAATATTGGATAATTTCGAAACCCTTGTGAAGAAAGACCTGGAGGCACTCCAATATGATACACCGAAGAAACAGAATCTGTCCAAAAAACAAAAGAGAATTCTTAATGATCTCAAACAAGACACGTCGATAACATTTCAACCTGCGGATAAGGGCGGTGCACTGGTGATGATGGATACTTCTTTCTATGATCGGAAAGAAGATGAGCATGTGTTGGACACAGAAACATACATACAATTGGACAAGGATCCCACAGATAACTTCAGTAAAACATTGGATGAAATCATCACAAAAGCGGAGAACTCGGGCATCATCAATACTAACACTGGCAAATACCTCAGAACCAACATGCCACAGGTGCCTCATATATATATGTTGCCCCAAATACATAAGAGCATCAACGATCCACCTTTTAGACCCATCGTGGCAGGATGCGGTTCTATCCATGAACCAGTAGGTCGTTTTATTGATCACCACTTACAACCATTAGTTCAATCTTGGGACACATACCTAAAGGATACAACGGACTGTCTATTGAAACTAAGAGAAGTGAATAATCTTATTGGAGAAACTACACTACTGTGCACCATTGATGTGGTGGCACTTTACACATCTATAGCACACACAGAGGGTTTGGAAGCTGTTGAATGGAGATTATTACAATCTGACATTAACCATCAACTAGGGATTTTTCTGTTAGAACTTTTGCATTTCTCTTTGTACCATAGCTATTTTTCTTGGTAATCAAAATTTTTTCTGCAGAGAACCGGAACATCGATGGGATTCTCAGGAGCCCCGGCATACGCCAATACCTTCATGGCGCATTTCGAGCAACAATTCATTATATCTGACATTAGGTGGACGGAGAATTTAGTCCTATTTCTACTTTTCATCGATGACATTCTGATAATTTGGCGAGGCACAAAAACGGAACTGGAAGAGCGCATCAGAGAACTTAATGGTTGTAATCCCAGAATAAAATTCACTCACAACATTCAGGAACAGAAAATACAATTCTTGGATATAGAAATCAGTAAGTCAACAGAAGGCATTGCAACCACTGTGTTTCGTAAACCTACAGATGTCAACAACGCGCTACATTACACGAGCGCTCACCCTAAAAATTTGAAAGACCATCTACCAACATCTCAATTGATAAGGATCAAAAGGATTTCTTCAGATCCAATGAATTGTAACTCTTTGATTGAAGAACAGGTACAAAAATATATTGCCAGAGGTTATCCAACTGAAATATTAGATAATTCAGTGGAAAAGGTTTCCACTATGGACAGAAATACTCTATTGAGAAAAACAGAGAAATCTTCCAATGACCGGATTGTGTTTGTAATGAAGCATTCTACACAATCACAAAGAATAAAACAGATTCTCAGGAAACGTTGGGAAATGATTGCGAATGAACCAGACTTCTTCAACTTATTCAAGCACTTTCCCATCATTGCGCACACCAGATCCAAGAACATCAGAGAAATACTCAAGAATCCTCATCATCATCCAAAAACCAATTACAAAGGCATGAGGAAATGTTTCAATTGCGGACAATGCAATAATGTAATGGTGAGCAAACAGTTCACACATCCCCATACTGGCAAAGAAATCCAATTGAAGCACAGTGGAGACTGTAATACAACTGGGGTAATTTATGCTATAACTTGCCCATGCGGACTCACTTATGTGGGAAGAACCTCTCGAAAAATCAAAACTCGAATTATCGAGCACAAAAGTACCATACGTAACAGGTCCACAACATCTTGCCTAGCGACACATTGGATTAATTCAAATCACACCATACCACAACTTAGATTTACTATTCTGGAAGTGGTAGAGAAACACAAGGGTATAGATCACAATGTAGCTCTGGCTCGGAGAGAGACATTTTGGATAAAAAAATTGGGCACACTGACTCCGGGTGGGCTCAATGATCAGTATGAGATGGTATGCTTTCTATGAACATCATATTACCTATGTACAGCAAATAATGTATCTGGTTGTTTCATTGAATTAACATCTTAAAGTTTTTTATATCTACAAACCGATATTTTAGAAACATGTACGAGACTTGACCTGTATGTATCAACTGTCAACAGTTATTGTACAGGATTGACACTGAATCCCACTATTTTTTCTTATCTTTTAACTGTCTATTCTAGAGTTTCTTCTCTATATACACACACGTTTATTTTTTACATCATACGTAGTTATTTTTTCCTTAGCGGCACCCGTCAGTTAGAGATAAGTTTTTTTGGCACGTCCTACTATTTAAGTACGTAACCTCGTACCGGATGTTTGCACCGGAAGCTATTGGGAGGTCAGAGGTCTTGGTACGCGTTAGCAGTAAGGTAGGCGTCTGCGCCGTAATGGCGATTGACTCACACATTTTCACTCTCAGAAGTTAAATGCGGAGTTTACACATTTCGGTATTTTTTTCATTAGATACGGCTTTCTCGTATAACAAGAAACAGAATTCCGGGACATTTCGTTCCATGTAACCACGGACAGAGTAGTGGTAAGATTACAAACTCGTCTCTCTTAACAGTATTTAGCACTACAAACATTAGCATCGTTATTTAAAGTGGTTTAATATCTTTATTTGTCACAGACTTGATCACCTTAAACAACCTGTTTAAACCAGAATAAACGGGTTCAAGTACTAGTCAGGTACAGAGAGTATATTTCATATCATCGGACTTTAACACTGGCACACGCACGGTGGTTTTGAGTATTTTATTAGGGTGTTGGCTTCTCTTTTATCACCACTCACACATTTCTACACTCTGTTACAAGCTTTTTATCTGGGAATTAGTGTTAATTCTAAATTTTTATGTACATGTTACCTTGAGTATCAGAAACATACTTCTTTTCATTTAACTTTACAGTGCCCGATTACGGAACTGATTTGGATAATACAGACATACTAAAATTGGATTTGTTTCAACGTTTGAAAGTCCCCTGAAGAAGGGTCGAACATGACCCGAAATGCATTCGGAAATGTTACACTTTTTGTTTATTGAACTGTTTAACTTTTGAACGTTATTACTCAAAACAATTTGATTGCTAAAGTTGATACAATGTTCTTATTATTTCATGCATCTAAACTGTTTTGTTGACAAGTGCACAAACAATTGTTAACTAAAAAAGTTTGAACCTTCTGAAAAATGTGTGATCTTTTTGTATAAAATTTGAGTATTTTTGATTAATTGTGAAAAGTGTTCTGAAACCTTAGGGACATTAGGAGTGAGCTCCCGGTCAGACCTAGTTTATACAAGGCCTCTACAGGGCCGAGAAAGGTATCAGGTGGTGCCCCGGGACAAGGTGAGTCCAGATACCCAGGAGCCAGGCTGTTTCAGCGAAGTGGTCTGCAGGATTCCGGGGGATGATGGGTTTGGCGGGCAGAGCCCACTTAGAGTGTGGCCATCTTGCGCCGACTAAGCCACGCCCCCAGCAGCCACCCATTCTTTAATATGTTAGACGTTTGTGCAGTATCTATACAAGTTATGTTAACTTTGATTGTGAAATGTAGAGCCCACTTTGTAAAGCAGTTTATACATGGTAGAAATGGGGGTCTCTAGTTGGCAAGGGCTTGCACCTTTGCCCAAGTAGGGACCCTTCTTCCTAGTCAGGATAAGGGAGTTACACTCTTAAAATAACCCCTTCTCACCCCCTTGGTAGCTTGGCATGAGCAGTCAGGCTTATCTTAGAGGCAGTGTGCAAAACATTTATAAATAACCAACAGTAATACAGTGTAAGCACTACAAAAGGACACAACAACAGTTTAGAAAAATGGGCAATATTTTTATATACAAGACCAATAATGATAAGAATCCACAATACAGTATGTAAAAATCTACACTTATCAAAATACTCTTTAAAAACAGTTCCTTGATGTCGATAGCTCTGTACGGGGCTATCACGGTGCCGTGAGAAAACAAATGCAAACAGTTCAGGTTGGGCGCGGTATTGCGGACCAGCTACGGTGTCGGGAAGACCCACAAAAAGTGCCTGTTAGAGATGCAGGGCACCGAGGCCCTTGAAGTCACTCGCGTTGCAGGTCGAGCTCTTTCTGTTGGGATCAGGAGCGCTGGCGTCGGGTGCTGCGGTGTGAAGTGCAGTGATGCGGAGTGCGGTGCTCTCAGGTCGTGGTGCGAGCAGCAGCTCGGTGGCAGTGTCAGATGGCATCGTCGGTGAGACCAAGATCCCTGTGCGAGGTGAAGGCAGTGCTCGGTACGGTGCTGGCAGGTCACGGTGCAGGCAGCGGCGGCATCATTGCTAAAGCGCTGTCTTCGGCTGACGAATGTAAGTCGATGGTGCCCACAGGTCACGGTGCGAGCAATGGCTTGGTATCAGCGTCAGCAGGCGTCGTCCGTGAGACCAGGGTCACGGTGTCGCGTTGTGGCAGTGCTCTCTGTGGTGCCCAGACTTTGGCGTGAAGCGAGGAGGTGCAGAGTGCAGTGCCCACAGGTCGTGATATGAGCAGCGACTCAGTGGTGGCGTCAGCAGGCGTCATCAGTGAGACCAGGGTCGCGATGCGGCAGTGCCCTCTGCGGTTGCTTCAGGACACGGAGTCGGCAGCGGCGTCGTAGGCGTCGTCGAATTGCTTTTACTCTGTCACAGCACAAAACACACAGTCCCCAGTGCTGGGGCAGAAGAGCTTGAAGTCTTTGCTGTTCCTGAGACTTCTTGAACAGGGAGCTAGCTCTACCTCAAGCCCTTGGAGAATCTCACAAAAGTAGATTGCAAAGTTCAGTCCAGTCCTTTCACTGCCCAAGACAGAACAGCCACTGTAGGCCAACACAGCAAATCACACAGCAAAGTGGTAGTCCCCCCCTCACAGGTTCTCCAGCTCTTCTTCTTGGCAGTCTTCTTGATGCAAAAGAGTTCTACGGTTCAGGGGTCTTGGCCCCAGTATTTGTATCCAAAAATCCTTTGATCCTCTCGGCAGAGGGTGTCTGTGCCCGGCCAGAACCAGCTCTGCCTTCTCTGGTGTGATTTCCCGGTAGGGGGTGGAGACGGCATTGTCAGAGGGAGACTAGGCCCTTTGAGGTACAAGGAAATCTCCTCCCTCTTCCCGCATCGCAGCCCAGATCTATTCAGCCCTTTCCTGACCTACCTATACTATGGGAGCCACCCTTGCTTCCTAGCCATCTGTCGTCTAAACCCAGACAGACAATCCACATTCTATGAGAGGCACACAAGATAACTGAGCAAAAAAATACCTACTTCCTAAAAGTAGTATTTTCAAACACAGAATGTCAAAATCACCTTTAGTAAAAGATGCATCGTTCGATTCTGAGTTCAGGCCTACTAAATTTTATTTTCCCACCTAGTTCCCAGGGCCAGTTATGTTTATAAGATGTTATAAACAAACTTCCCATTCTGTCCTATGGTGAACAGGTAGCCTTGCAATAGTGAAAAACGAAATGGGTTGTAATTCACTATCAGGACATGCCACACATACCATGGCATGTCCTACCTTTCACATGCACTGCACCCTGCCCACAGGGGTACTTTGGGCCTACCTTAGGGGTGCCTGACATGAAAGAAAAGGGAAGGTTAGGGACAGGCCAGTGTGTGCACAGGCCAAGTCGACATGACAGTTATAAACTGCACGCAGACTCTGCAATGGCAGGTCTGAGGTACTTTTTCCAGGCTACTCACGGTGGTGGTACAATCCGTGCTGCAGGCCCACGGGTAGCATTTGATTCCCAGGCCCTGGCACACTCAGTGCACTTTACTAGGGGCTGACAAGAAAACCAAATAGCCAATCATGGAAACACCAATCCATAACATACTTTACCACCGGAGCACTTACACCTTACCACTGATCAGCAGAGCAAAAAGTATGCAGAAACACTACGCCATCAAAAACAGAGTCAAAACCGGGAGGGCAGAAGGCAAAAACTCAAGGGAAACACGCCAAAAGAAGCCAAGTCTAACAATACATTTAAGTTAAACTTGGGTATGCACTTAAATACATTTACAGGGGAAAATTTCCAATCCAGAGTCATAAAATAAGGATTGACTTGCTTCCTTGTTGTTATTTGTTTCCTCCCACAGAGCAGCCCCTGCACTTCCTCACGGAACATCACCCAGGAAAACGTGCACAGAGCTTAATTTGTAAAAAAGGAGAGTACTCACCCAGTGCACCTGCCTGTTCAACAAGGTTGACAATTTGGACTATTCCAGGCTGCCAAAAGCTATAAGAATGCTTGGGCAGCTGGTATTAGTCATTTTAGCTGTTTAAATAATTATACAACTATTGGTGTGCTCTTTTATATACATAATTAGGCAGATCGCTCCAGCATGATGCTGGACTGTCATAAGTAACGGTGCCGATAATTAAGTGCTGGTGCTGAGCACTGGAAACCACCAGCTCAAATTAAGCACTTAGGGCCAGATGTAGGAACACTAATACCGGTCGGTAACGGTCAAAATTACTGAATTTCGGCTGTTACTGACCGGTATTAGGCATTTGGGATGTAGGTGGCTACATTTCAGATTCGGTAATTTACCAAATCGGTATTTAAGAATTTGGTAAATTACCGAATTCTTGAATACCGATTGGGTAAATTACTGAATCTGAAATGTAGGAAGCACTCAAGTGAGTGCTTTTCACCTGTAAGGATTCGTTATTTTCCACCAACTACAAGTTGGTGGTAAATAACGAAAACCGTTAAAAAAGCAATTTTTTGCTTTTTATTCAGTGCCATGTGGCAGACATACAGGGAATGTATATGTGCCACATGTGCACCCATGCACTCTTCAGGGGTGCAACAGGGTGTCAATGTGACACCCTGCCACCCTTGAAAGGGTTCCCCCTATTACCGAATCAGTATTCCCATTCATTCCTATGGGCCTCCAGGCCTCCAGGCCTTAGGGATGAATGGGAATTACTGAATCGGTATTTACCGATTCGGTACATACCGAATCGGTAAATACCGATTCTTAATTACCGAATCTTACGGATTCGGTAATTTTTATCGAAATATTATCTACATCCCATTTACCTTTTCTTAAATACCGAATCGGTAAAATTCGGTATTTAAGAATAGGTAAATTGAGAATACCTACATCTGGTCCTTAATGTGCTGCATGGCTGCATACTTATAAAGTCTAAAAGGCGAGCTCTATTGGTTATGCCAAAACTTGCTGTTATTTGGGCCTAGTGCTTCCCAGTACTAGACACCATTTTAAGGAACATGTTAGCAAACATCTGCTAACAAACAATGTAGCTAGAGGGAGAAGAGAAATACATTAAAAGGATACCTCTGCTCAGGAGTTCGGTAATTAGGTGCCTAAATACTATTTCTTACCTATTTCTTACCTATTTGGAGCATGGGGTCGACTATATAAAAGGTAATAATAGTTTATAGTTATTGCAATATTCATTGTTTGTTATCATCATCTCAACTTTATTTCGATATAAAAGGATCATAAAAGTACATATAAAGAACATTGTAAAATTAACAATCCATTATACATAGAAGCCATACAAATCAAGTGCATCAAAGATACAACACGCTTAGATCACAATCATTTCATATAAAGCATCATACCGATCCCCAATTCAACTATGGAAAAAGACCTGTAAGGTTTAACAAAGGCTGCGTATAAAATCACATAAAACCAGCATATTATTGTGCATAGAAACCCTACAGGCCTCCCATTAGGTATCAAAATAATGTACTGTGCAATCAAAATTTAATACAGACGGGGCATCCTGTAGCGGGGATTCCGTTCTCCTACAGAACTGTGCATAGAGACCTGGAACCTCTGTGAATTAGGATGGCCCAAAACTCACCTCAGTACCCAAAATCCCCTTACCGAGCTAGCTACAGTGTCTTATTGGTCATAACAAACTCCCAATGCTTAGACAAACCTGAACATGAACTTAGATTACCTCAGGTATCGTGGAACACATGAACACTCGTTCGCTATATAATCATTTCAAACCAGAACGTGGAGTAAATGAGGACACGTGCATATTTGAAATATTTATTTACTAATGCAGGGCTCTCAAACGCAGTATCTTATACAATACTAGCAAACATATTATAAGAAACAAAGTTATCAGCATGGTTACTAGTCCATAAAAGGCGAAGGGTGACAGCATACTAAGATGCTGAAATGAATAGGAATTAACAACACTTAATTCTCACCCTCCCTATTCAGCAAGGTATTTTTATATCATTTGGGTTTTAGCAGGGCGGGCCCATACCTCAAAATCTCAGTGGCAGAGGATCACATCATCTTCCACCAGCTCTCTGCATGCGAAGCACCATCAAGTGTGTTACGTGCGTGTTCAGCACAACAATATAAAACCCGCTTAGAGCCAGATTTTGGCAGCAGCATGTGCGTTATGTCTATGGAGGTGCGAAGATCAGACCTCACAACAACACTGTGTCAAGTTATCCTTGTAGCCTTCAGCACTCGCTGTGCAGAAGGTGTACCAAGCAAAACTGATATCAGAGCAATAACATATTATTTCTCAAGTAAATCACAAAGCTCTTCTGGGTTGAAAGCTAAAACAACAATTATGTGTCGTGTGCAAAATGAAGCAAAAGGAAAAATGGCGTTTAAACATTTAATAAGCTCATGCTAACTTAACACAGTATATAGAAAAGAATTAGCTTTATAACACCCCCCCAATGATCCGAGCACAGTCAAAAATCAAGGTAAGGTAAGACCAGAACAGGGGCATAACATGAAAGCAGAGTTCAATAATAATGAGCTAAGCTAATTTTCAAAAGCAGATATGAAAGCCTGCAGCGGCCAAAGGAAATGGTCTAAACTTTTCAACACAAGGCCCCTTTCGTACAAGTCAATAGGGCTGGGGCGTATAAAAAGAATTATTTGTAAGAAAAAAGGCACCTTCCAAAAATACAATCAGGTACGTGCTTAATAACAAAAGTCTCCAAGGCTTCTCAGGATAGGACTGAATATGCAAAATATGCAGCAACAGCCTCCAACATGAAATCACAGTCATCATCCGAAAACAGTTCAGCCATCCAATTAAGTAATGGGAAAGAACATACGTGCTCTTCCAGCACTGGATCCTCTATTTTCATCAGAGGACAACTCGGTGGGTTCTCAAGAAAGCTCTGTGCCAAGAACTCATGCGCCGCTGCGAGTATGTCCCAATGACCCATTAGTCCATGCATAGCTGTCAAGGCCATAATCCTTTCACCAGAACAAACCAACTCGTGAGCAACTACGGGGCTCATCAGATGATTAAAATCGACGTCAGGAGACACCGTCAAGCAGAGACACAAATCAAGGGCCCAGTCGAAATCGCAGCTCAGGCGATGAAACACAGGCTGGACACATGTGAAATAGGAAAATCGAAACTTAATCCAAATGCCGTGCTTAAAGTTGCAAGCGGCAGGGTGCCATAGTAATCAAGCATCCGGTTGCGAAACAGTGGCAGGAGGGGCTCTGCGGCTTTTAACGCAGGACGGGCATCCATGTTTAATAAAACAAAATATCACCAAAACGCCTGCAGTCAATGCTAGCAAAACAGGGGAGCCACCAAACAGACTTGAAAATATAGAATGAAAGAAGGCAGGGATGACTCCAAATATTTTCTCGAATGAAGTCACAAGACCACTGCTAACTAACTTAAAAACATGAGCAAGGCCAGAAGTGAAGGAGGCATTAAAGATTTAATGAACCAGCTCATTGAAATGTAATGGCAAATCAGTATTTAAAAGCGCCTGCACCTCTGTGCACGTGTTAGAAATGTGAAGGACGAATGTTTCTCGGGCTGAACTCAGGGCCACCTCTTTTTGAGACAAAAGGTCTCTTATTCTACTCATACCATTGAACTCTGCCTTCAAGGTCGGGATGCGCAGCCAGATGGAAACATCTGAATCCCATGCGTAGGGGGTTTGAGAAACGTTTTTGCAACAGACAACACGTTCTGATACAGTTACCACATAAGCGATACCTTTAATTAACCCACAACATTCTTCGTAATTCAACAGTAAATAACTACCGTTTGCCAGTAATGTAAAAGTGGGAACGATTGCGGGAACCCGAGTGCCTTTCAAGGCACAGGCTAAATTAGGCCGGTCCTAATTACAAGAACCATGTAACTGGATTTGCCTGCATGTCAATGAATGGTCAGGGGATTCTGTACATTCTTCCCCATTAAGATATACTTCTTTCTCGTCTTTCAAGCACCTATAAGTGAATGGAAGCGGCCATGCCTCATGGAGGAATGAGCTACCCAACGGTTCATATCTCCCTATCGCAATGTAACGCATACAATTATTAAACTTGTACAAGGCAAAAGGTAATGTGATTAATCCGTGCATAAGCCACGTTGCAGCAGTGGCCTCAGCTACAGAGAATGGTAAAGATTCCAACCTCTCAATATGTAACATGGAAATGGATGCGTCACGCATTGAAAGCATGCGCTGTTTGTTAGTCAAATTAAATGGGGCAAAGAGAGAAGACACGTTCATGTAATTCCAAGGCACTCTGCCAGCCTTAAGCGTCTGCAGTGTCCACGCAAATTGCATTATAGAACGCAATTGATTTTGACCATGGTATAACACAGACACTTCATCATTTACAATATCAACAACAGAGGATACAATATTATTCAACGTGTAGATGCGGGAAGAAAGCATGTTAATACTGTTGTCGACAACTGCAAGCACCTTTTCCAAATTAGCTTGATCAATATCTCTAAGGCGCTTAGCAGACTCAATTTGTGAAAGTTTCCAGATTTCATTGTAAACTGCATAAATCCACCGTTTAGATCTACCACTAGCCGGGCCTTTTATGAAATCATTTAAATCCACATTATCAGTCAACTTGGACAGATGTAATTTAACTGCAGCTAATGTAGAATGTTGTAGCCAATTCTGACATAATTTGCCAACTGAGTAAGTGGTGACAGAATGTTTAGGATCAAAACGGGGATCAGGCCTGACTTGTGTAAAACCTTCAGTTAAACCCAGAAAGCGACGAGGGCAAGAATCAGAGCTTCTGTGCCACAACAGCCAACCCTTCGGATCCAAACTGGATACAATAAAGGATGAATTGTGCATTAATGTTTGCAATTCCCGAATGGAAAACTGTGAAATTATTCCAACCGGAATATTCTTCTAAATCAGGAATAGTAGGGGTATTTAATTTTTTTGAAGTAGCCAATCCAAAGCATGTTGTCTGGAAAATGGTAGAATTTAAAAACAACATATGATTCGCGATGAGACATGCACAGTGCAAAGCATCTGCCTTGTACCTGCCAACTTTTAGAACCCAAAACCGATTTAAGGTCAATGGTTTCTTTCCATAGCTCGTAGCCCTCTACAGCTAATTCGTCTAGAAAGGACTTCGAATACAACAATTTAGTATCAGTAAGTCTAACTTTGGACATGGACTTTTGTGTCATCTTAAAATAAAAGGACTCAGGACTTGATTGATTAAAGTCGGTAAAATAAGTGTACTTTTTCAAAAATGTACTAGAGCTGCCTTGTAATGGTACTGGGCAATGTTCCCACTGTATGTAATTTACAGTACCCCTTCTGGAACTCGTTTTATGCAGAAAATGGTTACCAAAATGTTGAAAGCAAAATAATTCACCATAATTAGCAGATTCTAAATATAAATCTTCAGCATCAAAGGCAGCATAATATTTTAAATCAGAGAATAATGACTCTACGGCTGAATTTTCCAATCATCAGAATGTATGTTTTGTTTCACCACATCCCCCATGTTCACTCTGAGTACATTAGGGACATTAGTCTGGCTCAGGGGTTAGAGGCGGCAGACCCGGAAGCTGAGATCGGCCCTGGACCAGGGTTCAATTCCCCGCCTCGATGGGTCTTGGGCTAAAAATTCCACGGTCTCGATAATTCTCGCTCCGGTGCCTTCTCGACTCACGGGTTCACGCTCTGCAACTCTGGGCAATAGCTTGCTTAATCTCCACAACGGCCCCTCGCGGCGGGATGCCTGGCTTTCACCTTGTGGATACCCTGCCGGGGCCTCTCACAGGGGAATACCAGGACGGGTTCACTAGGCAAGCGCCAGGATGCCCTTTGTGGTGACAGGTCGCGCTATATAAGTATACCTACATTTACATTTACATTTACATTAACCACTTCAGTAGGGCCATGGATTTGAAATTTAACCGCATCCCACACAATCCCATCAAGAACAGGCCAAGCAGTGATGTTAACAAAATGTAAGTCTCTTTTCAGTCTGTGTGCTGAATGTGACGAGGAATGTGTGGCCAAAGTTCCATTAAGATGCCGAATGCAAGTTCTTTCCTCGACATAGTGTCCATCGATGAGACGGAAAAAATAAAACACGAAACCAATTGACATAAAAAGGTAAACTGAAAAAAGTACCAGCCAAATATATGTCCAAGGGTGAATCAAAAAATGTTTTTTAAATAAAGAGGCATAAATCGCACAACATGAGGGTTTTTTCGAAGTCACTGAAACAGAGTCAAAAGAGAACCTGGATTCTGTGGCCAAACGTGTTTGTAAATCAGGCATCGATAAATCAGCTGGATAGGCGTAATCTAGGTCATCAATGTTATTAACGGGGAAAGTATTTAGTAAAGGATTGGAAACAGCAGGCATCTCGAGGGCCACTTCTGGCTCAGCATTAGAAGTAGTGGCCAAAACAGAATTTCTCACAATCGAAGGACAGGAGACCGCCGGTGTCATACTATGAAGAATCGGCCACCCTGTGTATCTTGACATTGCCAATTGAGATAAACCCGTTTTCCTTACGACCTGGAAGAGGTGGTAAAATGACTGTTCTTGTGCCCTTCCCTCCAAGAACGGGAACCGGTGCTCGATATGAAGGACCAAATTCTTTCTTGTTATCGATCTTCTCTCAAACCAGTTCTCCAACTTTGGGTAGCCAGCCAACTACCGGGATCTGCAACGCATCATCCGATGTGGAGGGCAAATGTTCCTTTGCAAGACTGTCTCTGGTCTTTTGTAGATCCTGTAAAACATTGCAATGTTCATCCACATCAAAGGCCGTGGCTTGGGCCACGCAGTCTAGACCGTGGAGGTCAGGGTCATACATCTTGATACCAAAGAGCATTTCGTACGGGGTCCGCCCACCCAGAAAACTTCTAGGGAGATTATTAAGAGCACGCTGCACGCCATTGAGATGGGCCAACCAGTTTCTGCCAGTTCCTATAACTCGTGCTGTCAAAGATTGCTTTAAGTCACGGTTCATTTTCTCCACTACACTATTAACCTCAGGTCTGTATGGAGACGAAAACTTGACTTGGACCCCCAACGAAATCATAGCATCCTTATACGCCTTAGAGGCGAAACCGGACCCTGATCCGAATGGAAGGTACCACAGGCAAAAATTCCTACAAAGACACGCAAATCTCTTATGACAGTCCGTGAATCAGCGCTGCGATGGGGCCATACCCACACAAAGCGTGTGCATGAATCAACTGCTACTAAGATGTACTTATACATAGTATCAGAAGAAAAAGGACCGCAGTGATCTAAATAAACGCAACCCAGTGGTTTATTAGATATGTACAACTGTGTCTGTGGCGGACGCGCAGCAGTCGAAGGCTTAATCTGCTGGCAAATGTCACATTGAAGGACATAATCGCGCGTCTGTTTGTACAGTCCCCGCCACCAGAACCTTTGTTGTAGCTGAGTCACAGCGGCCGAGACACCCGCATGCGCAGACGCCACACCTTCATGCGCCACTGTAATCAACGTAGCCCTGCGATCCGAGTTGGGAATCAACCGTTCCCCAACATCAGCAATTTTCACATGAGGAACCTTATCGGGACTTAAGTGGTATGTGTACTTCGAAGGGAACCCCGCAGGATATTTACCTCCCTTCTTAGTGGCAGCTACAGCCGCCAAGATGCCATCATTTATTTTACTTTTGGACTGTGTAACTGCTGCAACTAAATATTTTGATACTGCAGATTTCGCCGCTCCATCAGCAAGCGAGGTACCAACAGCGTGAACTCCAACACGCTGATGGCCAAGAGTCTGAATCACAAACACAAGTGGCAACTGCTCTTTAAGCTCTGCCACTCAGACCCAGATCATCTTATGTTTTATTGTGCTACCCTTGGAATCACGAAAGTCATTCTGAATCCAAAAGAACAAGTTCTCATTGTAAGACTGGACACAGTAGTAAGAATCACTTATAATTAAAGTTGTCACACTAGGATCAGCGTAATCCAACGCAAGCATCAGAGCACAAAGCTCTACTAATTGTCCAGTGCAGTCTCCCAGTGTCTGTGTGTGGACGACACCGGACTTGAATTCATCGTTCACCATGGCACCGACCACAATGGCGCATGCAGAAACGTAGGCATGTTTAGAGCCATGAGCAACCTGCGCCGAACCATCAGTGTAAATGATGCAATGGAAATCCTCTAAGGGTCGCTTTGCTAAAGGAGCCGGATGAATGAATTCATACTGTAAATACTCCTGCGACTGTAATGAGGCGTCAAAAATAAATGTGACATCCTGGGATGTCAAGGATGCAGCCCATTGAATCCACCGAGGGTGCAAAGCTTTAGAATTCGGTACACTGGCTTTCGTAACTGCCTCCAAGGCAGGACACGGGGTAACAACCAACATGCGCTTTCCCTGTGACAGGGCACGTTCCTTAAGAATTGCCATCTGCACAGCCGTTAAAACTTTCTCCACAGTGGAAAAGCGCAATTCAGCCGAAGTGTACAAGTTTGACTTGTAAGCAATAGGTACTGTGTCTCCTACATTAAAAGTCAGGTACGTGAAACCCACTGTCCCAGGGATAATTCTTATCACCCAGTTGGTCTGGTTATCACGAGTCAGTAAGAATTTAGAAGCGAGCAGATCAGCCTGCAAAGACTGCAGAATAGCTGAATGCTCAGGCAGCCAGCATGATTTGGAAAAAGATGGTTGTATCAAAGCATACAAAGGCTTGATACGCTGGGCATATTCCGGAATGTATGTCCTCCCGAAATTCAAGAAGCCCAGTAAAGATTGCAATTTTTTCAGTGTTGTCGGAGCGCGCAGTTGTGCACATTTCTCCAGGAAGTGAGGAGCCAAACCTTTTCCTTCATTGTTGAGCTCGTAGCCTAGAAACAACACTGTGTACTCTGCAATGTGCGATTATGCAAAGTTAAATTTGTAACCCAAGTTTGCAAAGGTACAAATAATTCCGTTGACTCGACACAGATGCTCCCAAAGTTCGTCGTCTGTGAGATATATGTCATCCACATACGAACAAGCATCTGGGTCGATTCTCTCCAAAAGAGAGGCAATGCGGGCAGTAAAAATCCCAGGACTATTTATAGCCCATAGGCAAACGCCAAAACTGTTCTGGACACCGCCGCAAGTAAAGGAGGTCCATTGGGAACTCAGACCATCCAATCGATGGGCATAAAAACCATTGGAAATGTCAAGCGTGGTTTTAAACCGCTTACGCACAAGACTATTCACTAGGGCAGAGCCGTGAGTATTCTGTACTGCACAGTTACGGCAATGCGAGTTTAAATGCCGGTAATCCAATACCAAACGATATGAACCGTCTGGCTTGTTCACAGTAAAAAGAGGGTTATTCATCGGTGACACACATGTTTCAATTACACCTTGATATTCCAATTGTTCAAGGATTGCCGCGACGGAAGCCTTTGCTTCACGCCGTATGGGATATTGAGGTTGAGGTTGCGTCTGAGACCATACAGGAATCTCGTGGCACGGGGACAATTTATCCCAACCACATTGATTGCGGTACACAGCCGGCACTAGAGCCAGAGCCCACTCTTCTGCAAAATGCAGCGCATCCTCTTTCGAGACTGTGTTCGTGAAACTGGGGAGGATTACCTCCTCCCCTCGCGGAGCTGGGAGAACAAAAGGTGGGGGCCAGTCAGCCTCCAAAAGCAAAATGTCATACGTAGACGAAAGATTTAATGTTTCGCTGTATGTCACCCTCGATTAACAGGACAATGTCAAAAAGTCTATCAGATGGAGCAATTCTTGTATCAGCTGTTTCGATCACAACATAAGAATCAGTCGCTGTCACGTTCAGTAGTGGATGCAGGGCCTCTCTCACTATGGTAATCTCCGCAGCCCTGTCCAGCAAGGACAGAGCCCACGTCAGATTCCGAAGCCGCGTTCTCACTATCTGTGGCATAGCGATGCGCTGTTAAGGCCGCGACTTTCTTCTTCGCAAACTGCGGTCTCTTCGGTGTCGAGCCTTCCTTCCTGTCTGTCTGCACCGTTTTTCGGGCGGGGCTGGTCACGTCTTTGCTGGCCACCCCGCCCCTGCCGCCCCCTCCACCACCGGTTGTCGAGCCGATGAGTCCTGGAAGGAACGAGGAGAGCATTGGTCAGAAGCCTGAAATCGATCAGGAGATTTAATCATCACGCGATCGCGCAAGTCATAAACATGTTCCGACTGCGCAGGCAACGGAGACGCAGGATGAGAAACCTGTGTTTGTTGTTGTTGCTGTTGCTTTCCCTGTTTCTGTTTTTTAGGCCAATTCTGTTTCTTGGACTTGGGCTGAACTTCCGTTTCCGAAGCTTGTCCCTTGGGCTGCTTTTTCTCCTTAACAGAAAAAGGCTTAAGACCCTTACTATTGCGACCCACGGTTTTATAAGCCGCCACAATAATTTTCGCCTACTGTCGGGGTTTCCCAGCATCGGGAAGCGCCGCCAAAGCGTTAGCAACCTGAAAGTTCACTGCACCCCCCTTGACATTAGCAAGGATGAGATCGCAAACCACATCAAAGGTGCCACACAGGCGCATGCCCAACTCAACCGCAGACTCCGGTCCGTGATCATCTTGAACACATTTAAGGACCTTTAGGCAGCACTGCCATAGACGGGGTGCCGTAGCACCTTGCATAGACCGCTGCAAAAGTCTTACCCCAGGTCTCACAGTCAATGAGCTCAGGGGCCAAATCTTTCGGCAAACTAAGCGTAAGAATCCGGTGTTTTTCACCAGGAGTCGTATTAGGAAATACAGCTTCCAGCTGGTCAAATTTCTCGGCAAGCCAGAAAGGAAAATCATCCTTATCCTGGGGCTTCTTGCCCATTACGGCATTGACCATGACAGGACTGAGTTTCAAACCACCATGTCCGGCCGGAAGCGCCGCACCCCCGGGGCTCCACCCGGAAGATTACGGCCCATGCAATGCACTAAGGCTCTAATCACGGCAATTGCGACTACATGTATTCGTCGAAGTTCAGCCACGTTACAATTGCCGTGTAGAGGATGAGGAGTAAATCCAGCCAAAACAGGCCAACTAGCGCCTGTAATGGATAAAGGACTTAACCTCGGAGCGGACAAAGAATGGGGTAGGGCGCCACCAAACCAAACTCGATGCTGCCAAACGTCAATAGGAACTTCCTGTGCCCTGTATGGAGTATACTCATTAGGTACAATCGTGGGAGTGTCTGTGTGGAACACATTAGAATTCGCGTCCACCTCCGGAAATATCACCCACGAATAAAACAGTTCGTAAGGATAAGCAGCATCCGCACTCACCACCATGATCACAGCCAAGCCTTCTAAAGGCACATTGTACATCCGCAAATGATCTCGCACCGCAATGCGACTATGCTGCGGAATGTCCACGGCAGCCATGACAGCACAGGAAAAATGAAAAACAAAGTAAACTTTGTAGCACAACTGGGTAGTAATTCAAGGAAACCGTTTTAGAAAAATTCAAGCTTGAAAAGACCTATTTCAAAAATAGGTCGTTTTTTTCCTACACCACCGTTTTCCGGAAACGACAGTGAAGGGGTTAAGGATTGAATGATATACTACTCGAGTGTCATGATATACGGCCATCAACGTTTGGGCGCCATGTAGCGTGTCCTCATTTACTCCACGTTCTGGTTTGAAATGATTATATAGCGAAAGAGTGTTCATGTGTTCCCACGTTGGGCGCCATGTAGCGGGAATTCCGTTCTCCTACAGATCTGTGCATAGAGACCTGGAACCTCGGTGAATTAGGATGGCCCAAAACTCACCTCAGTACCCAAAATCCCCTTACTGAGCTAGCTACAGTGTCTCATTGGTCATAACAAATTCCCAATGCTTAGACAAACCAGAACATGAACTTAGATTACCTCAGGTATCGTGGAACACATGAACACTCGTTCGCTACATAATCATTCAAACCAGAACGTGGAGTAAATGAGTACACGTGCATATTTGAAATATTTATTTACTAATGCAGGGTTCTCAAACGCAGTATCTTATACAATACTAGTTAACATATTATAAGCAACAAAGTTATCAGCATAGTTACTAGTCCATTAAAGGCGAATGGTGACAGCATACTAAGGTGCTGAAATGAATAGGAATTAACAACACCTAATTCTCACCCTCCCTATTTAGCATAGTATTTTTATATCTAAGAAGGTCTCATTTGGGTTTTAGCAGGGCGGGCCCATACCTCAAAATCTCAGTGGCAGAGGATCACATCATCTTCCACCAGCTCTCTGCATGCGAAGCACCATCAAGTGTGTTACGTGCGTGTTCAGCACAACAATATAAAACCTGCTTAGAGCCAGATTTTGGCAGCAGCATGTGTGTTATGTCTATGGAGGTGCAAAGATCAGCCCTCACAACAACACTGTGTCGAGTTATCCTTGTAGCCTTCAGCACTCACTGTGCAGACAGTGTACCAAGCAAAACTGATATCAGAGCAATAACATATTATTTCTCAAGTAAATCACTAAGCTCTTCTGGGTTGAAAGCTAAAACATATGTCGTGCGCAAAATGAAGCCAAAGGAAAAATGGCGTTTAAACATTTAATAAGCTCATGCTAACTTAACACAGTATATAGAAAATAATTAGCTATATGACAATCCTAGTGGGCCCTAAGACAGTTATGCAAGGCCTGTACAAATGTTGGAATAAAGTGCAATTTCTTCTTATAGACCACATCAGGCCCAAATGATTGGGCCTTATGTACCCTTGTAGCATGCGCAAAACAGCAAGGTACCACTAAGCAGTAAAGTGCACATTTTACATTTAGGCTCTTAACGATTACCTAAAACCGCAATTTTTATTGATCGCCCTAAAACAGCTTTCACATGCAACTATACATTTGATCAGGTAAGTGGGGCATTGGTCCTTTCCTCTCTTAGAGGTAATGCCCTACCAGTCATGCAATACATGCCAATGAAGTTAATACACAATTTTGAAAATAACTTTTAAGACAGAAATTTAAGTTACAGTCATGCAATCACAAGTAAGTAAAAGAGTTAAATAGCCTAAGAGAATATTTACAGAGGAATGGGTCTGCGCTAGATACAAAGGGGAATATGTCTCAAACAGGTTCTCCCTCATTAGTAATGTAGCAGTTCATAATTGCTTCTTTGATGCATTTACAGCGCCAGACCCTGGCAGCCATGAGGTATTTTGCAACAGCAAATACCTCCAACCTCTAGCTGTCAGTCCTTAGAATCCTAAGTACCTCCATGTGCCTTCTGGTGCCTAGATTTGTGCACATAGTTGTTTATTTGTAAATATGCTTCCTGTTGCTGTCATGCATGTACCTTCCCCAACCAAAGCGGCTGCACTAATGCAAATAAATACTGAATAGCAAAATTATAACAACATATTGAACAGTTATTCAAAGGGTGGTTTGTGGGAGTATAAATGTGATATTGAGCAACCGTTCTTCATGCTGTGTCTTCACTGTGACATACTGAACCCTGCAGCTGTACACACCATTGTTATTGTTATTGTTATTGTTAATGTCGGTTTATATAGCGCCAAATCACCTATAGGTCTCAGGGCGCTTTTGACCGCAATGACATAACAGCCCGGGCAGCAACAGGAGGCGAGTTGGATCTATACTGAGCTCAACGCTGTTCTAAATAGAGTTGTCTTTAGGGCTTTCCTAAAGCGAAGCAGGTTTCCTTCCTTGCGAAGAGCTTCAGGCAGCTCATTCCACATTTTGGGCAGTAGGACCGAAAAGGATCTCCCTCCTTTTGTTGCTTGCCTGAACCGAGGACATACAAGCAACTGAGCCTCGGAGGACCTTAGGCTTCTTTCCGGCCTGTAGATGACTAGTCTTTCCTTGATATAGGAAGGGGCTTGCCCGTAGATAGCCTTGTGGGCTATGCAGAGACTCTTAAAAGCCGACCTTTGCGTCACTGGTAGCCAGTGAAGACTCAGCAACAGCGGGGATGCATGTGATCTCCTTGGAAGTCTGAAGATTAGTCTTGCCGCATCATTTAAGACTACCTGCAGTCTGTTTGTTAAGGCTTTAGGTAAGCCCAGGTAAAGCGCATTTCCGTAGTCCAGCCTCGACAGTATGGTGGCAGAAACTATCGTGCGGAGCATGGACTGGGAAAGAAGTGGAACAAGTTTGCGCAGTTGTCTTATGATGCCGTTGCAGGTACCCACTACCGCAGAGATTTGATTGGTCATTGAGAGGGCGCCGACTATCCTAATGCCAAGACTTTTGACCGCGGTTGCTGGCTTAGGGGTGGGCCCTAATTCCTGGGGCCAGTAGAGGTCACACCAGGGGGAGCAGGTGGATGACACAATTAACACCTCCGTTTTCTCGGAGTTAATCTTCAGGAGGTTCCTGGACATCCAGTTGACTGTGTACCTGAGAATCTCCTGTGGCAGTGACTGGGCCCGTACGGTGTCATCTATGCTCAGCAATAACTGGGTGTCGTCTGCATAGTTAAACACCCGACAGCCCATCTCAACCAAGGTGCTTATTAATGGTTGCAGGTATAGGTTGAACAGTAAGGGGGACAAGGCGGAGCCTTGGGGTACCCCACATGTCAGGTCTCCTGCTCCTGATACCTCCTCTCCCAGCTGAATCCTCTGGGTTCGCCCGGACAGGAAGGATTCCAGCCAGAGGTAAGATGAGCCCCGAAACCCAAACCCGGCCAACCTATCCAGGAGTATGGTATGGCATGACTCTTGCACTTATGCAAAGGAGAGTAAACGTCCATAAACTTTCTATTCTTCCTAGCCAAAGGATCCGGTAGATGAGAGGTCGACAAGAAAGGACAACGAACAGCAGATGTCGAAACCACACTTATACTTAACACGCTGAGAATCTATTCATGCTTCGAATACATTCCTGCAGGGGCGGCTCTAGGCTCATGGCGGCCCTGGGCAGGGAGCGTAGGTAGGGGGCCCCGAAAGAGGGGGTCCGGGCGGGGAGGAGCGGGAGGCCAGTGAAGAGAGGGGGGGGGGGTCAGGGTGTTTGGAAGTGGAACAGAGCCAGAGGCCGCCAAATCCCTGCCAGTGGCCACCACGCAAATATGTATCCATCCTCAGAGGATTATTAAATTAAGGATATATATTGGCGTGGTGGCCCCTGGGGTTTGGTTGCCCTGTGCAGGTGCACAGCTTGCACATGCCTAAGGCCGCCCCGGATTCCTGTTTGGCTTAAGCTTAACTTGGAAAATCGGTAAACACCCATTATTCCGAATCTTTCTTCCCGCATACCATCACTCTGCATACTTTTATTACGAATCTACTATGACTCCGGAAAGCCACTATAACGCATGGCATTACATTTTATATGCTTTTACCACGCATACATTTACAACGAAATTCGTTGTAAATGCATGAATGGTAAAAGCATATTTTTTTTATATTTTAGGATAAGGTAAGTATGGGTATAGGGGTATATGTGTTGGGGTTCTGGGGTATATGTTTTGGGGTGATTGGGTATTTTAAGGGTTCAGGAATAGATTTGGGTTTTGGGGTACTGGGGGTATTTTTAGAGTTCAGGGCTAGGTTGGGTATTTGGGGTACAGAGGTATTTTAGGGTTTAGGGGTAGGTTTGGGTTTTGGGGGAAAAGGGTATTTTTAGGGTTCAGGGCTAGGTTTGGGTTTTGGAGTACAGGGGTATTTTTAGGGTTCAGGGATAGGTTTGGGTTTTGGGGTACAGGGGTATTTTTAGGGTTCGGGTTTTGGGGTACCGAGGTATTTTTAGGGTTCAGGGATAGGTTTGGGTTTTGGGGTACGGGGGTATTTTTAGGGTGCTGGGATAGGTTTTGGGGTACCGGGGTATTTTTAGGGTTCAGGGCTAGGTTTAGGTTTTGGGGTACAGGGGTATTTTTAGGGTTCAGAGCTAGGTTTGGGTTTTGGGGTACAGGGGTATTTTTAGGGTTCAGCGCTAGGTTTGGGTTTTGGGGTACAGGGGTATTTTTAGGGTTAATGGATAGGTTTGGGTTTTGGGGTACAGGGGCATTTTTAGGGTTCAGGGATAGGTTTTCGGTTTTGGGGTACAGGGGTATTTTTAGGGTCAGGATGGGTTACTTTTTAAGGGTGCTGGGGTATTTTAAGGAGTAAGGGTGGGTTATGATTATGGTTTGCAGGGGTATTTAAAAGGACCAGGGTGGGATTATTTTTTAGGGAGTACAGGGTAATTAGTAAATATATATATTTAAAAAACGGAAGCACAGAGGCACTTTTTTTTACACTTCCTGCCTGTGATCAAGGCTTTGCCAAAACTAGTAGGGACATTAGAGAAGGCACTGTGCTCAAGCCTGAATTAAAGTCTCATGTGTCTTGCAATGGGCCTCTCATTTTGTTTTTCATGGAGAGTGAAGTAACAGGCATCTCCGTGCCTGTGGTTAAGAGGCCGCCCTGCAGGGTTGGTGGCTCCCTTCTCGGGAACTTATGCTTAGGATTTAATAATGGGAGCATGACCCACACACTGCCGCTAAACCAATTTGGGAGAGGCTAACCGGCGAATACAACAGCAGCGCTGGAAGGGCTTTGGCATGGGAAGACTTCCCTTTCCAATCGTGCAAGAAGAGGGAGACGATGTTTCAGGGTTTTACAGCACTCAGCACTTTGCTGTTTACCAGCGTTTGACTGCTTTCCATTTGGATGTATTGAACAACGAGTGCATCATTTACTTCTGAGCAAAATGTAAAACTTTTAGTGAGCATAAAGAACATTGGGGCATATTATCAAGCAATAGCGATAATTATCGCTATTGCTTGGTTAGAGACAAATATTTACCGCTGAGCTGCGGCGATTTTTACCGCAAATAAACCTTGGTATTACCAAGGTTTACCGCAAATGCAATAAAAATCGCCTCAATGCATGAATATCGCTGAAAAGTCAGCGATATTCATGCATTACCGAGCTAATGCTCTTAGCCATGTTATCCACCTCCCATTGGATAACATGGCTAAGAACTGCTCAGGGCAGGTGTTAGCTTTTGGAGATATTCAAAAGTTGGTAATAGGAGATAGCGATGTTAGCGACTGTTTTCAGTCGCTAACATCTTGGCACGCCCACTTTGCATGTCATTAGTCATGAATATCACTGACATGCAAAGTGGGGCCCAAGATGGTCGCTATATCCTACTAGCTGTCGCTAACTGGTGTTAGCGACAGCTAGGTAATAGGGAGATAATTTTATCTCCGCTTTCTTGGCTTTTAAAGCCAAAAAAGCGGAGATAAACCCCCTTGATAATATGCCCCATTGTTTTCTGAACTTACAACGAACTGTATGAATGATGCAGTCTGGGAGATGTAGTTAACAGCAGTCATGTGACCTGCAACTGCATTTAAAAAACGGAAGCACAGAGGCGCTTTTTTTACACTTCCGGCCCGTGATCAAGGCTTTGCCGAAACTAGTTGGGACATTAGAGGAAGCACTCTGCTCAAGCCTGAATTAAAGTCTCCTGTGTCTTGCAATGGGCCTCTCGTTTTGTTCTTCATTGAGAGTGAAGTAACGGGCGTCTCCGTGCCCATGGTTGAGAGGCCGCCCTGCAGGGTTGGTGGCTCCCTTCTCGGGGACTTGTGCTTTGGATATATATATATATATATATATATATATATATATATATATATATATATATATATATATATATATATATATATATATATATATATATACACACACACACATATATATATATATATATATATATATATATATATATATATATATATATATATATATATATATATATAGAAGAAGAATTATTCGGAAATCTGCCGACAACCACAGAACCTACCAATCAACAGACGCCACGTCTGAGCATACCCTGCCAACTTATGGTGAACAAAGCGGTACAAAAGGGGTGATGATGGACGGAGCATCTGAACCAATCAAACACTCGCGCCCAGTCAACAGATCTGGGTTTAATCCATCACCGTTCTTAAGCCCACTCTGCCACCCCAGTTCAGACATGGCCATATGCAAATCAGTCTAACCCTGTGCCTCATGGGAACAGTCCAGCCCGAACTGCCAAGCCATGCCTTCCCTGGACCAGAAACAAGCTTCCGAGGACTGGTTTCTGGCATTTCAGCTGTCTTCAGCCTGGCTTGCTTGAATCCAGTGGCAAAGTGAGCAAGGGACTCACGTCTGAGCATTCCCTGCCAACTTATGGCGAACAAAGCGGTACAAAAGGGGGTGGTGATGGACGGAGCATCTGAACCAATCAAACACTCACACCCAGTCAACAGCTCTGGGTTTAATCCATTACCGTTCTTAAGCCCACTCTGCCACCCCAGTTCAGACATGGCCATATGCAAATCAGTCTGACCCTGTGCCTCATGGGAACAGTCCAGCCCGAACAGCCAAGCCATGCCTTCCCTGGACCAGAAACAAGCTTCCGAGGACCGGTTTCTGGCATTTCAGCCGTCTTCAGCCTGGCTTGCTTGAATCCAGTGGCAAAGTGAGCAAGGGACTCGCGTCTGAGCATACCCTGCCAACTTATGGCGAACAAAGCGGTACAAAAGGGGGTGGTGATGGATGGAGCATCTGAACCAATCAAACACTTATACCCAGTTAACAGCTCTTTTGACTGGGTGTGAGTGTTTGATTGGTTCAGATGCTCCGTCCATTACCACCCCCTTTTGTACCGCTAAAAAACCGATAAGCAATAGTAAGCGCCGCAGCAAGCTGAAGTGGGATTACTCTGATTCTCAGATGTCATATCCCCTTGACGAAGACGATCTTAACTCAACTCAGTGGGGAAGTTCAAAAAGCCTGCAGGCAGACACTACTGAACCCTCTATAGCCTCCATACTAGCCTCCATTAAGGAGTTCCACGAAAAGGTTCGGGCGGATAACCGTGTCACCAAAAACACTGCCAAGAAGTTGCAGGGTGGCTTAAGGCGACTGAACAACACTTGTGCCAATATCAGCGACCGGGTCACCATTGTGGAAGCTCAAACTGAACACCTGGAATCAGAATCTCAGGCCACTAAACAGCAGGGGTAGTCCAACACAGCTTGCATGGGCAACCTGATGTCTAAAATTGAGGAGCAGGAAAATCGCCAGCGCAGGAACAACCTCCACCTGCTTGGCATTCCGGAGGGGAAGGAGGGGGACGATCCAAGACGCTTTATCATCAAATTGTTACAAGACTCCTTTCCAGACCACCTGGGCTGGGACTGGGACCATGAAGTACAGAGGGTGCACCGTTTTCCTTTCCACCAGAAACGGCAACACAGCAGTGGTAATTCGTCAGGAGGGCAACCAAGGGTATTCCTCGTCTACTTTGGAAACTTCCTCCTTAGACAGATGATATACGACCAGGCTCGCTTCAACTCCAAGAAAGGAGCCAATGGAATAACATTTTTTGCCAAGCCAGACTTCTGTCACAAATTCAAGTTACTGGGAAGTATGGTTAGAATTACTTTTCAGGATCAGTACTGGGCTCAAAGATGCACCACTGACGTCTCTCCTGATAACAGGTGAGTAAATCCGAATTCGTAGTTTGGTTGATTTTAGAGAAATATTTGTAATTTTCAAAAATCGACACTTAGAAACTTTTTCAGCAAAAAGCAGGCAATGATATCCTATGGTAGGAAATTCAAGTTACTGGTAAATACAGTTAGAATTACTTTTCAGGATCAATACTGGGCTCAAAGATGCAGCACTGAGGTCTCTCCTGATAACAGGTGAGTAAATTGGAATTTGTAGTTCGGCTACTTTGAGAGGAATATTTTTATTTCCAAAACTCCACACTTGGAAGAATTTCCATGTGAAACCAGTCAATGTTAGCCTATGGAAGGAAATTCAAGTTACTGGTAAGTACGGTTAGAATTACTTTTCAGGATCATTACTGGGCTCAAAGATGCAGCACTGAGGTATCTCCTGATAAGAGGTGAGTAAATTGAAATTCGTAGTTCAGCTGATTTTAGAGGAATATTTGTAAGTTTAAAAAATCGACACTTGGAAACTTTTTCAGCAAAAAGCAGGCAATGATATTCTATGGAAGGAAATTCAAGTTACGGGTAAGTACGGTTAGAATTACTTTTCAGGATCAGTACTGGGCTGAAAGATGCAGCACTGAGGTCTCTCCTGATAACAGGTGAGTAAATTAGAATTTGTAGTTCGGCTGATTTTAGAGGAATATTTGTAAGTTCCAAAACTCCACACTTATCAATCCCGAGGGTCCCTAGGGGCCAACTAGCCCACCATGTACCTTCAGTATGTGCCAGAGAGCTGCGTTGCAGAGAGGTGTTCAGAGGCCACGCCCCTTTTTTACAACACTCTGCAACGCAGCTCCCTGGCGCTTACTGGAGGTACCTAGTGGGCTGGTTGGCCTCCAGGGACCCTCAGGATTGAAGAGGATTTAATTCCTGAACTTAAAACACGCCAGAGAGCGTGTTTGCCCACATATCACCTCAGGCCCCGTCCCCTCCCTTCACCACTGTGCAAACTCGCCCCGTGGCGCGTTTTAAGTTGTGGGATTACCTCCCCTTAAATCCTGAGGGTCCCTGGGGCGCAACTAGCCCACCAGCTACCTCCATTAAGCGCCACAGAGCTGTGTTGCAGAGAGGTGCAAAAAGGGGCGTGGCCTCAGAACACCTTTGTGCAACGCAGCACCCTGGCGCATACTGGAGGTTCCTGGTGGGCTAGTTGGCCCCCTGGGACCACTAGTATTCAAGGGGAATTTCTTCCCCATCTGCAAACACGCCAGGGGGTGCATTTGCATAGTCTACAGAGAGGGGGTGGGGCCTCAGCCCGATGCTGTTTTTTTGTTAATTTTTTTTAAAGAAGGAGGGCTGTGTGGCCCCCATTCTTTTCTTATTTTTTTGGTCCTGGGAACCCCATCCCCCAGGGGCCTGACCCCTTTTTAAATTTTTTTAGAAAATTATTTAGAAGGGGGCCGCATGGCCCCCCTCCCAAGGGCTTATTTGGCCCCGGGGACCCCATCCCCGGGGCATGGCCTTTAATATTATTTTTTTATTTATCTTTTGGAGGGGGCTGCATTGCCCCCCTCCTCAGGCCACCTATGGCTCCAGGGACCCCATCCCCTGGGGCCTGGCTTCTCATTGGAGACCGTGGGGGATCCCTAATCCCCCCACGGTCCCAGTCGGCTTCTCGACTCCTGCGGGAGCTGGCATTGCTTTTCCACATGGGGAGCTGCTGAGATGCAGCTCGCTGTGTGGAAAAGCAATTTGGTTTGCATTTTGAAAGAGAGAGCAGGTTTTCCTGCTCTCTCTTTCAAAATGCAAACTAAGGGCCCCATTAGGATGACCGGCGGATATTGTCCGCCCGCCACCCTATCGTAGAACGGGACCGCCCGCCATAAGGGCAGGGGTCCCGTGGGGGGAATTAGGATGTGCCCGCCACAGTGGCCGGCACATCCTGTAGTTTTTGCATTGTGGCGGGCGGTGCACTCTGCACCGCCCGCCACAATGTAAAAAATGCTGTTTTGCATTTGCATATGCAAATGTGGGGGGTACCATAGGTACCCCCCATGTGCCCCCAGACAGTCGCGCCAACCTGGGGGCCCTGCAGGGGGCCCCGCAGCAATCCCCGCATGCCTTTCCGTGGCGGCATTGCCGCCGCGGAAAGGCCTCTGCTTTTTGCTATTGTAATATGGCTGGCGGTGTCCATTGGACACCGCCACCATATTAATCTATTACCGCCGCGGTCGCAAGCCGACCGCGGGGGTAAAGTGACGGATGGTCTTTCCGTCCGCCGCTGTCCCCTACGCCATCCTAATCAGGCGGAGGGGAACACGAGAGTGGTTGTCGGGCGGATTGCCTCCGCCTGGGTGGGGGTGGCAATCCGCCCGATATCGTAATGGGGCCCTATGTTTGCTATGGTGAGGCGGGAGCTGCGAGGCTCCTGCCCTGCCATAGCAAACTACAGTGTCCCGGGGAGGGCAACCCGTGACACTGCAGGAGCCGGTCCTCAGGAGGGGGGGGTGGCGGTCCCCGGAGCCCCACACCGACAACCTACAAAGTTCCGGGGGGGGGGTGGTGGTCCCTGGGGTGTGTGAGCATGAGCCCCCCGCATAGTGACTAAAAAAAAAGCCCTTGGTGTGTCGGTCCCCGGGGCTGGGGGGCAGCTGTGAGCCCCAGCCATTTTTTCTAAAAGCCCTGGGGGATGGCGGTCCCTAGGGCTGGGGGGGCCTGAGAGCCCCCCCACCTAATTTTAAGAAGCCCCGGGGGTGGTGGTCCCCATGGCTGGGGGGGCCTGAGAGCCCCCCCCCACCTAATTTCAAGAAGCCCCAGTGGGTGGCGGTCCCTGGGGCTGGGGTGGTCTGAGAGCCCCTCACACATAATTAAAAAAAGCCCCGGGGGTGGCGGTCCCCGGAGCTGGGGGGCCCCTCAGGTTCCCCCATTACTTAATAAACATTGCCCCCGGGGTTTGGCCCCCCCGGGGGCCAATTACCAAAGAAGCGCGGGAGCCCGCACTTCATTTTTTTTTATCTGCAGGATCCGCGCACCCTGCGCGGATTTTGCTGATTTAAAAAAAAATTACATTGTTTTGGCCCTGGGGGTTCTTGTGGGACCCCCTGAGCAGGACTAGGGCGTCAGGGGTTTTCTATCCTGCCCCCTTTTTGCATTTTGCACGTTTATTTCTTAGGTTTCTTGGGCCTCGGTTCTACCGAGGCACAAGATGGCTGCCAACACTTCCTGATTTGGAGTGTTGACAGCCAATTAGAATACAGCTCATGCTCAGCAGGATACGCTTAGGGTGCGCGGATCCTACGCGCCCATAGATATATGTGTGATTTCAATTTTGATTTTCTCAAGAACTACTGAAAGGATTTACACCATTTAACCAAAAGGCACGACTCTGAACCAAGGTCTACCTTTCAACCTTCGTGTTGCAGCTTGAGCAAAGTTGTTGGGGTGTAAGTTCTTCACGAGTCGCTCCATATTTGCTGTGCCAAAGGAGTATTTTTGAGATGGATCACCCCTTGAAAGAGTTTGGAAAATTTTACAGGTTACTTTTGGAGCATTAACCTTTTTTTGCCCTTCTGGAAAAGTAAAAAAAAACAAATTAGAGCTTCTTTCCTCTTCTTTGGAGGTTCTTCAGGAATGAAATATTCCTCTGAAGAATGGCTGGAACATGAGTCCATTGCTGTTATTGTGGTAAACTTTGTTCTATTTGACAAGATTTTCAGAAGAGATGCTTCTTCTTAGAAATTCAAAGTAGAATTATTAAAATGGGGCGGAAGTTTCAACAGTTGTAATAGGAAGTGTTATAAACCAATCAAAACTCTTCTTTTAAAGTCACATGGCTTTGTGTTTGCGTACGCTGTGCTTACCGTACTCTTACCATGCAAGTACGCATGACTTTCCACCGCGATTTGTGTAATTGCTTTTAAAAGTAATATAGGATTATTGGAACTTAAAAAAAATGTTTTCATAATTATCCAAGATAATCTCTTCTGTTAGTTTGTTCAATAAATACATAAATATATGTTTTTAAACAATTAAAAACATAAGGGTCTTTGCGTACGGGCGCCGTACATGATGTCACACGGAAGCTTTGATACGACGCGTAACGTGAAAGTGTATTCGTAGCGTATGCTGAGAATGATTAGCAGTACAAACTATGGTGCGATCACTCTCTCGCTGTCAAATCAGAGCACAGGGCGCGCTATGAGAATGGTTTTAAGTGGTCACTCATTGGAGATCCGATTCAGCTGTGTGGCTTATCCACTGTATTGTGAAATAACAAGGTATCCCTTGGTGGAAAACTATTTAGACATAAGCCCATATATTTGCACCAATCTCTAACACATATAATACGTAGATAAAAAGTTTGTTTAAAAAGGGGTTTTCACGTTAGGAACAGAAAAAGACAATATGAGAGACAAACACAGACAGTATTATTTGTCATCAAAATTGCACATCAAAACTGACCAGTATTTAACAAAATCCTGGACTTGCTTAAAAAGTCTTGTCTGCAGGAATGAGTTTGGTCTCGTGATTGTACTGGTATGGGCGTTGACGCGTTTCGATGGTTTTTAGCAGTTATATACCATCTTTTTCAAGACCGTATGAAGTGTCTCTCTTAGTAAAGGGCACTGGATGGTTACCACTTTAATAAAATCCTTATTTGATACTAGTCATGTACGTTCACTCAGGATTCTGTGTCTTTTGTGCGGATTGACATCCTAATATGCATTAAAACTTAGGAGTCTGTTCCTGATTGTTAGTACTCGACACATCAGCGTTTTTGTAACTCATTTCTATTATCCTCTTATTTGGAAGGCATTCCCTCGTGAGGTCTATTATTGGTTATATGAAGGCGGTACAATTCCCCTGGTCCCTTTGATCTCTTAAATATGTCACAGCCTGATAATGCTCGTACTCCCCTCAATTGGGGTTAACTGAAACATTTCTGGAGTGTATGACAGTTCCTGTCCTTGTCTGTCTATGGTTCTGTTAAGAATCGTTTATTTCTTAGGACCTCGTCACTCCACATCCGATATCCCACTGGTGCAAGCTCAAACTGCCGAAAATGGTGAAAATCCACGGTATCCACGGTATTGTCAGGCTTCGTCTTCCGATGTCTCCGGGATTGTGCTGATGATATAGGGTTCCACCTCTCGACGTCCCCGGAATCTGAAGTATATATACACAGACTGCCAGGATAGTCAAGCGTGGGAGGGAAAGGAAGGGGACAGCGGGGAGGGAGATCTGCAATAACAACAAAACACTAAGTACACACTCTGAAGGTTTGCATGTAATCCAGCTGTCATTTCCTTCCTTTACCAATCAACAACGGTATGTCCACATTCCTACCTGAAAAGGAATATAATGATGCCCCAAATGTAAGAAGAGATTAGGGAGATATCAGGGATTATGCCAACTGAAAAGAGACAAAAAATACATTGGAATTACTGAAGCTGTGATTATATAGTGTCATTTAAAGCAGCATCTATAACATACCAAACATGGTCCGTGTATATTCTTTAGTTAGATAAATCCCAAGATATGACCCCCGGAAATCTCTCTTCTGTGATAGAAACAAATGAAAAGGTTGTGAAGAGAAAATCAGATAAGAACAGCAGACCTGGTTAATAACTCCTTAACGCTATCTGCACCACAGCAAGGTTCTTGTATTCCATGTATATATCAGCCACTGATCGGCTGGCCAAAACCTTATGTACTTCGTGGGAAAGTCAAAACATAGCTTGAGCCTAAACCATGTAATATCCAGCTTACTTAACAACCAATGTCTCGTAAGCTAACCAAGATCCTGGTTATATCCCACAAGGACTCATAGAATCAGAACAGGTACATTCCTGCAACAAGACAGCAGATTGCCTGTCCTGGCCAGCGGGGAAAGGAGCTCTCCCGTCCGAGAGAGCTTCGAACAAAATCAGCAAGGAAAACAAAAACGCCATTTTGGAGAAGTCAGCGCAAGTTCACACACGTCTTACCGCCGTTCTTTAAGACTCACAGCTGCTAGATCCTTCGGCAAGAATAATCGGCAACGCCGGCTTCCCAGACATGTTCTTTATTTCCTGTTTGTACGCGGCTCGCGTTCAACGTAACGTGCTTTCCGGGCATGATAAGAAATGTAGTCTAGGTCCCCGGAACTCCTTCGGAAGTTCGGAAAAGGGGTCAGTGCTACTGAATACGTAAAACATGACAGGTATCATAACGTTACTTTTTAGCCTGTTTATGTTTGAGGTTTGCATGAAATACTATGCTATAGGCAGATATGGATCTTTAGCAGCGTTTATCTCTATGAAGCTTGGTTATTATCATTTACATATAGGTGCCTGAGGGAGGGAAAAGAAGTCTATCTGAATGGCGAGGATTGCACAATAGCACCAGATCACTCCTTAATTTGTACAGAGATACAATTGAATGGCTCTTGTAATCAAGATACGCCAAATTTGGCCTGAGTTTTGAAAGGCACTGCGACACCTGCTTTCATAGCAACATTCAGTTTACTGGCAAACAGGAGTTATTTAATTTGAAATAATGCAGATTGTTGTGCGATGTTAGCAGGTATCGGTTACATGATTACGGTAACTGAGCGTGTGGTTTGCTATAAAAAAGTTGTGTTCACTCCTCTGCATGGGAAGCTGGATGTTTCTGTCCTTGAAAGCAGAGTCAACCAAATGAGCCTTATAAGAGCACTATTGTCTCAAAAAGAGGTCGCTCTTACATCTGCTAGAGAAACATTTGTCCTTTATGTAGCAAACACCCACACAGAAGTGCATCATTTATTAAATACAGACGTGCTCCTGCATTTTGGGGAGTTAATTCAGAGTATCTTTAATGTGTCCTTGACTACGGGGTTACCTTACTTTTTTAAAGTTGGAAGCAGTGGCCTTGTGACTTCTTTTCAAACTATATTTGGTGTCTTCTCTGCATTTTTTCATTTGATTTTTTCCAGCATCTTTGGTGGATTCCCCTTAATACTTGCATTAGTTGCCGGTGTGCTTCTATTAATTTGTTTACTTAAATATGGATGCACATCCTGCAGCACGCAAGAATATGTCCCGGCTGTTGCTGCTCCGCAACCGAATGCTTAGTTATTACGGTGCACTGCCTCTGGCTACATTGAGTGCAGTTTATGGATTATCGTTTCGATTTTCGATTTTCACATACGTTCAACCTGTCTTCCATTGCCTGAGCTGTGATTTCGATTGGACCCTGGATTTGTATCTCTTCAGTACGGTGTCTCTCAACGCAGATTATGACCAGCTGATGAGCCCCTTAGTGATTCATGACGTGCTCTGTTCTGGCAGCGGGATTATGGCCTTAGCAGCGATACATGGAATAATGGGATGTTGGAATGTTTTTGCAGCGGTGCTTGACTTCTTGGCACGCAGTTACATTGAAGATGACCCGAGTTTTCCTGCGATGGTGATAGAGGCTCCGGTCGTTGAGGAACATGTATGTTCATTCTCACTATTGAATTGGATGGCTGAAATGTTTTCAGATGAGAACAATGACTTCCTCTTGAAAGCTGTTGCTACATACTGTGCTTATATGTTGTTGGATTAAGACTCTATGATTTTTCTACCTATTCTTTATTATTTAGTTACTGTTTTCTATCAAACAGCGAATCATTTGTTTGCAAATTTGAACTTGACTCTGCTTTACAGGCTTGGACTCTGCGTTCCTAATTCGCCCACGTTTATATTACATGCTCCAATAGAGGAAGGATGTCGTGGGCTGAGCCTTGCACTCACAACGTGTTAAGTTAGCATGGGTTTATTAGAAGCTTAAATGCCATTTTTGATTTCCTGCTCTGCTTTGAACACAACACGCACTTGCGCTATTGTTTAGGGAACACTGAGTATTTTGCTTCACATGAGAATAACTTGTTTTGCTGCATTTCTAAGCTGTCTCGTTAGTTTAGTGTGTATAGTGAGAGCATGGAAGATCAAGATTATCTTGGATACTGTGTCTGTTATTCGGAATGATCGTTGCACGTTCGACCCATAACACATATTCAGCTGTGGCCACCTCTGATACTGGCGCGTTTAATAATGCATTGTGGAGGCATAATTACACACACTTGGAGAACATTGGTATCCTAACAGTTTGTGCAGAACTCAATGTGATCCACTACTGCTGAGTACCGTAGGTATGGGTCCACCCATGTAATCCTATGAGGCCCGATGTGCCTTTGCTAGGTCTCAATATATGTGCTCCAGTGGATTTTGAGTAATTTAGGTTCAAAAAAAGATATATATCTGGGCGGAGCCTAACCACACATCTGATCTGATTGGCTGTCAGCACTTCATCCAAGAAGTGTTGGCAGCCATCTTGGGACCAATATACATGATAGCACCTCATTAAAAAGCATTGTAGTTAATAGAGGGTTTTAGGACTTTAGTTACATTATAAATCATTTGTTGATGGTACCATACTCGTTTTAGGAATTGTGGTGGGTTCTAAGGTGATTTTACCATGTGAAAAAACCTTCTGCTGTGATATCATGAATATTGTTTGAAAGAAAACTAATATCTCATGATTTTCCCACAGTGGTTTGGAAGGGGATCTGTAAGCTAAACTGAAATCATATTTTCTGTAAATTCACATTATCTTTCTCAGTCATGTGAAAATGAAGTCTGACATTCTCAGTAAAACATGTACATCCAACAAGGACAGAGACTGTCAGTTGATTCCTTTGTGTTCTACTGCAGCCTCCTAGAGTGTTCTAAAGAACAACTAGAGCGCTAACAGTCCTACTTATTACAAAGGTATGGCACACCTGAAGCCATCTTGATTGGAATAAAGTGGTAACTCTTAAAACATTTAATTTAAAAAGGAACAAAATGAGGGGGTATATTTTGCCATATGAATTATGATTAGTGCTGCAGAAAGAAAAATTAGGGCACATTTTGAGTGACTTCTCAAATCCTTTTCTATTTCATTAAAACATTCTGACATGCAGTCTCCCAAAATGGCCACCAGAGACAAAAGAGCCCAAATGTAGCCCAAATATCACCCATATGTAGCCCAAGTATAGCCCAATGACAGAATGTCCCAGAGTGTTCTAAAGAACAACTAGAGCGCTAACAGTCCTACTTATTACAAAGGTATAGCACACCTGGAGCCATCGTGATGGGAATAAAGTGGTAACTCTTAAAACATTTAATTTAAAAAGGAACAAAATGAGGGGGTATATTATGCAATAGAAGGTATTATTAGTGCTGCAGAAAGAAAAATTAGGGCACATTTTGAGTGACTTTTCAAATCTTCTTCTATTTCATTAAAAAATTCTGACATGCAGTCTCCCAAAATGGCCACCAGAGACAAAAGAGCCCAAATGTAGCCCAAATATCACCCAGATGTAGCCCAAGTATAGCCCAATGACAGAATGTCCCAGAGTGTTCTAAAGAACAACTAGAGCGCTAACAGTCCTACTTATTACAAAGGTATGGCACACCTGAAGCCATCTTGATTGGAATAAAGTGGTAACTCTTAAAACATTTAATTTAAAAAGGAACAAAATGAGGGGGTATATTTTGCCATATGAATTATGATTAGTGCTGCAGAAAGAAAAATTAGGGCACATTTTGAGTGACTTCTCAAACCCTCTTCAATTTCATGAAAAAATTCTGATATACAGTCTCCCAAGATGGCCACCAGAGACAAAAGAGCCTAAATGTAGCCCAAATATCACCCAGATGTACCCCAAGTATAGCCCAATGACAGAATGTCCCAGAGTGTTCTAAAAAACAACTAGAGCGCTAACAGTCTTACTTATGACAAAAGTATGGCACACCAGAAGCCATCTTGATTGGAATGAAGTGGTAAGTCTGAAAACACTCAATTTAAAAAGGAACAACATGAGGGGGTTAATTTTGCCATAGAAAGTATGATTAGTGCTTCAGAAAGAAAAATTAGGGCTCATTTTGAGTGACTTCTCAAATCCTCTTCTATTTCATTAAAACAATTCTGACATGCAGACTGAAACATGCACTTTGAATACCAGCAGCAGACGTCCCTGGTGAGCAGTAGCTTTACTACAGTGATCTAATGTGCAACTAGAGTGCTAACATTCAGAATTTATGGCAAATGTGTGACACATCTGAATGCCTTCTTGATGGAACCAAAGTAAACAAGCATTGAAAATGCAATAGATCTCGCCCTCGTTTAAGTTAAAGCCATTCTGTTTGTAATGAGGTGGCTTTTTAGATTTGCTTTTATTAGTGTTTTTTCAACTTTCATGTAAATAACATGCGTATGTATGCATATAAGTATATGTATGCATGCATTTATGTTTGTATTTATATAGATATACAGATGATATATGTTTATATATGTATGTATATATATATATTCACTGAAAAAACCATAGGCTATAGACCATATATAGTTAGGAATTAGCATTTACAAAACCTTGAAAATTCACTGAAAGAACCATAGGTTATAGAACATATATAGTTAGGAATTAGCATTTACAAAACCTTGAAAATTCACTGAAAAAACCATAGGTTATAGACCATATATAGTTAGGAATTCGCATTTACAAAACCTTATTTTACTCACACAAAACCATTGAAATTCCATATATAGTTAGTTGCACTAACTATATATCGCGCACCCACAATCCACTGCTGATGATGTCACATATTACATAATTCATGACATGGTCAGTGACATCACTGATGACATCTCAAATGACATCACTGATGACAACATCCAGTGACTGTATGTTTCTGTAAAGTTAAAATATGTCTTACATATTGAAGAATGAGTGGATGTATAAGTGTCTGGATGAAGGATTTAGTAGGTGCATGACTGACTGTATGAGTGAGTGATTAAATGTGTCTCACTGAGTGCATGGGTTAGTGACTAAACTGTCTTAATTTGTGCATCATTATGTCTGTTGTTCTGTAAACTGTTGCATGTGTTGATAAGTAGCTATATGAGTAACTATATGGGTTATTGATTGGTTGCCCAAGTATTTGTATGGGAGACTGAGTGTGTGTGTGGGTGGCTGGGAGGTGTATGACTCTGTGCATAGATGTGTGAGCAGTTGATTCACTAGATGTATGGTTTCAAAAGTGCATGTGGAAACAGCTGTATGGGCGGTTGACTGTGTGCATGAGTGTATTGGTGAGTGAATGGATATCTCAGTGCTACATGTCAAAGTAAGTACATATGTAAAACACAGTACATGTGAGAGTTGACATATATAAATAACTGTGCATAAGAGCCAGTGAATGTGTGAGTGGCTGTATGGATCATTGTGAACTTGTATCAGGGATTGTATAAGAGAGTAAATATGTGTTAGTATATGTTTGAATAAGTAAAGTTTGTATAACTGTATAGTTGAGGAAATGGAGGTGTGATTGATTCTTTGCATGACTGACTAGGTGTGTGAGTAACTCCATGGATGAGTGACAGTCTGTGAGTGTCTGTTTACACTGATTGTATCTAAGGTTATATTAGAGTCTGAAGAGGTTCATCGTATTATCACATGAATGATATCATCAGTGATGTGATCAGTAATGTCAAATGAGATGTCATCAGTGATGTCATCAGTGATGTCATTTGAGATGTCATCAGTAATGTCATCAGTGATGTCACTGACCATGTCATGAATGATGTAATATGTGACATCATCAGCAGTGGATTGCGGGTGCGCGATATATAGTTAGTGCAACTAACTATATATGGAATATATATATATATATATATATATATATATATATATATATATATATATATATATATATATATATATATATATTCAATGAAAAAACCATAGGTTATAGACCATATATAGTTAGGGATTAGCATTTAAAAAACCTTATTTTATTTGCACAAAACCATTGAAATTCCATATATAGTTAGAAGCGCTAACTATATATCGCGCACCCGCAATCCACTGCTGATGATGTCACATATTACATCATTCATGACATGGTCAGTGACATCACTGATGACATCACTGATGACATCTCAAATGACATCACTGATGACATCTCAAATGACATCACTGATGACATCACTGATGACATCTCATTTGACATTACTGATCACATCACTGATGATATCATTCATGTGATAATACGATGAACCTCTTCAGACTCTAATATAACCTTAGATACAATCAGTGTAAACAGACACTCACAGACTGTCACTCATCCATGGAGTTACTCACACACTTAGTCAGTCATGCAAAGAATCAATCACACCTCCATTTCCTCAACTATACAGTTATACAAACTTTACTTATTCAAACATATACTAACACATATTTACTCTCTTATACAATCCCTGATACAAGTTCAGAATGATCCATACAGCCACTCACACATTCACTGGCTCTTATGCACAGTTATTTATATATGTCAACTCTCACATGTACTGTGTTTTACATATGTACTTACTTTGACATGTAGCACTGAGATATCCATTCACTCACCAATACACTCATGCACACAGTCAACCGCCCATACAGCTGTTTCCACATGCACTTTTGAAACCATACACCTAGGGAATCAACTGCTCACACATCTATGCACAGAGTCATACACCTCCCAGCCACCCACACACACACTCAGTCTCTCATACAAATACCTGGGCTACCAATCAATAACCCATATAGTTACTCATATAGCTACTTATCAACACATGCAGCAGTTTACAGAACAACAGACATAATAATGCACAAATTAAGACAGTTTAGTCACTAACCCATGCACTCAGTGAGACACATTTAATCACTCACTCATACAGTCAGTCATGCACCTACTAAATCCTTCATCCAGACACTTATACATCCACTCATTCTTCAATATGTAAGACATATTTACACTTTACAGAAACATACAGTCACTGGATGTTGTCATCAGTGATGTCATCAGTGATGTCATTTGAGATGTCATCAGTGATGTCATCAGTGATGTCACTGACCATGTCATGAATGATGTAATATGTGACATCATCAGCAGTGGATTGCGGGTGCGCGATATATAGTTAGCGCTTCTAACTATATATGGAATTTCAATGGTTTTGTGCAAATAAAATAAGGTTTTTTAAATGCTAATCCCTAACTATATATGGTCTATAACCTATGGTTTTTTCATTGAATTTCAATGGTTTTTTAAAAGCTAATATCTGTAGCTGTACAATGTATTGTTCTTTAAATTTTGAAATATATTTTTCATGTTCTTTAGACAATTTTTTTAAAACATTTTTTTTTGTTCCGCTCCCAGTCCGCGAACCGGTCTGCTTCCCGTTAGCTCAATTTAAAGCCGCGGCTTAGTACGCGAACCGGTCAACGTTCCTTTAGCGTAACTGTTACGTTTGCATGACGTTTTGCGTTATCGCGTAATACGTCGTTGGACGCGCCAAGTTAGCGGACCCGGAAGTGGACCGGAAAGCGGAGCAAAGCGCGAAACGTAAACACAGCAGGTCATGTGACTCGAAAATAACACTTTTCATTGGTTAATTTCACTTTTGGTTTCCTAATGATGTAATACTTGGTCATGTGATATAAAATTAACACTTTTCATTGGTTTAGAATTTTTCCTTCTCCCAAATGATGAAAACCCCTCCTTCTTTCCTCACTCTGACTTTCATCTTGGTGAGAGAAAGACCTTTTTTGATTCATCAGCAATGGCTTCAATGGTTGCTTCTGCCAGTGTGCCCCCACCACCTCCTCCACCTCCTCATGGGAAGAAAAGACTACCTGCTTCACTAATTATAGAAGAGGAGGAAAATCAAGAAGAGGAAGAACAGCAAGAAAATGACGAGTTTTTGCCAGAGGAGCCCAGAAGATATAATAGGAAAGAAAATTATATCTGGCAATTTTTTAAATTTCCTGCTGACCAAAAGAAAGTAAATGCCAGATACGTCTTTTGTCGCATTTGCGACGAACGACTTTCAAGGGGCACAGACAAAAAGTACAGTTTTGGCAATCATACAATGCACAGGCACATGAGTCGATGGCACCCTAACAATTACAGCAATGCACAACTTCGCGACCAACAACAAAATCCGCCAGAAATGGCAAGAAGATCTGTTGTTCAGGAGGTATCGGGACCGGAGGCGAGGGAGGTGATCCCGAACATCCAAATCAACATGGGAGAAGTGAAGCAAGTCTGTGTGTGGTGCAACCAGACACTTTGCTACCGCGAAAGTAGCATTACCCTGATAATGAGAGCCATCACCAATCATGTGTGCCCAAAACGCCCCAAAAAGTAAATTCTTTTTTTTTTTGTTGCTCCTGTTGAGCCGTCTTCGATGAATCATTTTTGTTTCCCCCCTCCCCCCCAAAAATAAAAAAAAATACAAAATGTTCAGAAAAAAACAAAAAAATATAAAAAATGTTCAGAAAACTAATAAAAAAAATTTAAAACAACAAAAACAAAAAAAAACAGTTCTTTTCAGAACTACCTCCCCATTATTAAAAAAATTGGTAGAATTCTTTGAACTCTGCCAAGCTCTATTTCTATTAGTTCGCTACCAGTTCGCACTCCGGTACGCGTACTTTGAGCGTACCAAAACATTTTTTTTAAAAAAAGGAACAGTAAGTATAAGGAAAGGAAACAGACAGTTATGTTACAAAAAAAGACAGCTATAGGGAGTAAAGAAAAGATACTGTTACCCGCAATTCACTTCTGATCATGTCATATATTACATAATTTTTTACATGGTCAGTGAGATCATCAGCAGTGGATTGCGAGTAACAGTTTTTTCTGTTTACTTCCTATAGTTGTCTTTCTTGTAACATAAATGTCTTTTCCTATCCTTATACTTACTGTTCTTGTTTTTAAAATTTTTGGAGATCATTCAGAAACAGTAACATTAATAGAGACAGAATTAGTGAATAATAATGAAGAAGTATGAGAAGAGAGGGACTGAGAAAAATACTGGAAGGAATAGAAAAATTAAGTAATAGAGAAAGGAAGGAGAGAAGTAGCAAACACAGGAAAGTAAAGATTAAAGAAATGAAGCAGTAGAACTAATAGATGTTAAATGTGATAGATTAAATGATTGAGTGAGGGTGACGATAAGGTGTGTCCTCTCTAAAAGTTTGTTTAAGGTGAACCGTACTCTGGGTTGCATATCAAATTTATGCTTGTTGAAGAATACAGACGAGATAATAGATGTGAAGACCTACCATTGCAGTAAAACATGCCCATTTATTACATCAATCATAACATAGTCAGTGACATCATCAGCAGTGGAATGTAGGTTAAAAAAGTAGAAAACATTTACCTTATAATTCATGTTAACTTTTCAAGCAAATTTTTCATACATTCAATCTGTAAAAGAGAGAACAAACATTTCCAAAAATATTAAAACATGTATTTAAAAATTAGAAAAAAGAAGGGAAAAGGTTCAAGAAGAAACAGTTTTTAAACAACTTTGACATTTACAGAAACCTCTACTTCCCTACGACCCCTACACAATCCTAAAGATATTTATTTTAAAAAAACAGTATCTTCATGCTGATGAAATGAGGCCTATTTTGAAACATGATGCTTCTTTTGCATTGCTTATGTCTCACAATAGTGATGCAATAACAGCGCAAAAAAGATGTAAAGCCATCATAAAATTGTGTCAAACATTTTAAATGATTGTTTTAGGATGCAAATAAGATGTGTGCTTTCAAGAGCTTTCTTTGAGGTGAGGCCTATTTCTTTTTTTTAAAAAAAAACAATACCTAGAAGTACAGCACTGTAAGCATTAAAATTGACACTTACAGAAGACTCTGCTTCTCCATATCTACCTCACATTTCTAAATATATATCATAATTTCAAAAAGCATAACATTAATTATACATGTTAAATGGTTTATTTTTGCTGTTCTCAGAATGTATCAAATTTCACTTAAATCAGTGACTTGAAGGTATTCATCATGTAACAGCGGGAAAAAAAAAACACAATCAAAATGACTGTGTTTAAAAAACCCATACAACCTTCGAAATCTGATTTCAAAACTCCTTAAAATTAACTTACTTTCAATGACGTCGAACGATCTCCTATGAACAGCATCCACTCTGTTGTGCTACAAATATTTTCAGCCCGCCACTTTCTGAAAGAAAACCTCCATCGATACGTAAAATATGTTACATAGAAAAAAAGACTTCTCTCATTATATCACATGTTTCCACTAGGCCAAATCATGTTGCCGCGATTCGCAAGTCTTGTTATTCTTCCAATCAAATCCCGACATTTTCTATTTTCGCAACTTTCAAAAATAAAATATTTGAGATTATTTTCACAATCCTGGACTACTAATAACTTACTCTTCTTTGTCACTCATGTTCTCCTTTTCCTATGACACTGATACTGCTTACTATGAAGCAGACTTACTTGCATTAGGTTTATATAGTTGGATTTTTAATCTAGACAGCATTGCAGACTTACATTCCCTCTACTTAAAATTTTGGTTTTAAAAACACCAGGTAAGAATTTTTAAGGTCAAACGGCAATTTTTTTTTTAACGTTACAACGGAATCATTACAGAATGACCAGCCGTTTCCAGACTTTAAGTAAGCTGTATAATGTCCTGATGTTGTTGATGGACCATCGTGATAGATAATTGCTACAGTAACAAAAGTCCTCCCTGATATTGACAGCTGAGAAGCCACAAATTTTTTTATTAAAGTTGACAATTTTGATCCATCAGGCCTACAACGTTGGATCATTAAAATGACATACTGGCCATATCTACGTATAAATAATGTTGACATCATATCACATTTACATTGGCTACACTCCATGTTGTGATCCGCTGCATTTACTAGCTTATTAAAGGAGACTGATTTACTGTCTGGCAAAGTTAAATATATAAATCTTTCTGAGTCTACACTAGTAGTACTTGATACCATACAGTTCTCGCAGTCATGCTGCCATTGATAAGAAAGCCCAAACAGGTGATCTACATCTACACCCTCAACTTGCAATATATCAAGCATATACATTAAAAACTCCTGACAATCTTGCTGATTATTTTCAGAGAAGTCTGTTTGACCTGAACATTCATCTAACAGATAACGAACTTCAGACACACTTTCTACTTTTGTTCGATCAGTGCTACATTTCTCGAAAACAGAATTCAACAAACAGCATAAAATTTGTTCAGAATTCAACAGAATCTGTTCTTTTAAACTCTCTAGTGAAAAGAGAACATTAACCACTACATTTGCATAGCAGTTGACACCAGAACTGTTTTCAAATTGAAAACCGACAACATCTTCAACAGAATCCACTTTCTTTCTGCTAACAATTTTCGGTTCATTGACTTTTAGTCTTTTTGCAACAACCTCCCTACTATTACTGCTATTTCTACGTTTGCGGCCTACCACACGTTTCTCAAACAAAGGATATTGAGGCAAATGTGGCGCATACTCTCTTCTTAACCTATTGTATTCCTTAACACAATCTAGATCCGCACAAATGTTTGTGACATCACAGTCAATCAAGTACAATCCCGATAAAGTTCTAACTCGTGACAATGCCACATATGCCATACCCTCCTTGAACACAGAACTGCCAATATTCACCAATGCACAGTCTACACTTAAACCTTGCGATTTATGGATTGTCACCGCATATGCCAAGCAAACAGGAAACTGTTTACGGCGAACATATAAATCTTTAACAAGCAAAAACCTAGCAGAACAACGACCAATTTGCTGTACTTCCTCAATGCCATCAAATTTAATTTTTAAAAATTCTATTCCATCTCTATTTCTGTATTTCTCAAAATCAACAACATTACCCATTGATCCATTTACCAGACCTCTTTCTACATGTAAATTCCTTCTCAAAATAATTCGGCAATTTAAACACACATTCAAAGTCTTTTCAAAACCCGCTGTTTTAGATATAGTCTTCTCTAATGAATCCAATTTTGATTTCAAATTGTCTGACAAAATAATTGTTGATCCCATATGCTCTAATTTGTCGATAGCTTCAAGTTTCACAATCTCTTGCTTTTCTAAATTCAACATTTTGTTGTTGAAGATGGCACATTCTGCAAGAGTTGGCATGAGACATATCCCGGATTTCTTCTCAGTAATTTTCTGAAAAATATTCTCAGGCACAATCTCTTGTTTGGGATATAAATTTGACAGTAATCGTGCATTTAAAGCTTCTTTCCCATGCTCGGTCACTTTTCCAATTCTAATATCTTGTAGAATATTCTTGTAATCTTCATCCTTTGCCTGACGCATATTTTGATGCAGTTCTGCATAATTGAAGTTTAACCATATATTGACGTTGCCAATGCTCCCTAGGCACTTCCTGGTATCTTCATGCGTGAGTATTTTGAACACAGGTTGACCTTTTACTGGTGTCAGCTGCAGAAGATCTCCGAAAACAATGATGTGTTTCCCACCAAATAACACATCATATTCAGTTTTAAGTACTTCTTGCATTCTCAAATGCACAAAGGCAAGCATGACATTGGAAACCATGCTTACTTCGTCAATGATAAGTAGTTTCATTTTCCTCAAGACTCTTGAAACTTCACAGCAAGCATCTCCAGATAACTTGTTGTATTGTAATTTGTTGTCATGCTCCACCGGCAGCATCAGTAGACGATGCAAAGTAATACCTTTAATGTTATGTGCTGCCAGTCCAGTAGGAGCGGTGACAACACAAGACAGCGATGACTCAGTCCTTTCCTGCAAATAACAAGAGATTGCTTTAATGAGGAAACTTTTTCCAGTTCCCGCTTCTCCACTCACGTACAGTCGGACAGGCTTCAACGATGTACATGAGCACTTGTTCTTCTCATGACTTAATCCGTGCTCAATTTCCGTGGTAACTTCATCATATATTTTCCTCTGCTCAACGTTGAGTTGTTTTTCCAAGTCTTCTAAGTTAACTGAATCCTCCTGAGCATGTGCCATGGCTCTTTCCACTTCATTCATAGCAGTGGCAGCTTCATTTTCGATAATAGGTCCTCCAAGTGGATCTTGACTCAATGAAACAGAACTCTGACTGTCCTGAGAACTGTCTCTGGCAATCTCGGCTGCAATCGTTGCTTCCTGCTCAATTTCCAAAGTTAGCATTTCTTGATATTTAGAAAAAGCAGGACATTCTATGGACTCCTTGGCTGCATTGAAAGAGTCTTCGTAACAGAGGAAATCTCCAAGCAGTTCCTCTTCTGCACGCCAAGGCTTGAAAAGTTGCAAAAGTGCTAAATAAAAAAACTCCTTTTTTTCTGGAGATTCACCACTCAATTTTCGATGGTTTACTAATTGGCATTTTCTTTGCTTGACCAGGCATCCCTCACTTCCAATTACAGCATACACTCCTTTCTCAATATCTTCTTTGATGTTCCTCTTGAATATATAATTTTGGAGAACCTCATATAGACAAACATTCTCAAGGTGACTGCTTCGATTTGGATAATATGTATCCAACATGTTGGTCTTCAAAATGTCGGTACTGTTTGGTTCCTTTTCTGCCAAATACTCAATTTCCCGGACAGGTTTTAGAACTCGATTTCGCGTTGCAGCAAGACCAAGACTCGCCCAAACGAGACTCCTGGATTTGGCATAGAGACTTGCTGAAGACAACCGGTCAGAACATTCGTAAGCTCCGATTTCTCGATGCGACAACATCTTCAGACTGAAACTGTACAACTTCTTGCTGAGGCTCTTTTCATGAGAAATGTCCTCCCACATATCCTTCAGTTCGGTCTTTTCTTTTTTGGTGATGTAAGATGTCACATACCGAGCCACAGCCATACAGTTGTCAGCCACAAACTGTATATCCATGTTAGCATTCCACATGGACAAAATCACTGGGTTGTAGTCATTGATGTACTTGGACTCTTCGTTCCTTTTCAAATTGTATGTATTCTTGGGTGATTTCCTCGTCACATTATGTCGCAGCGAAGACATCAAACTGTTCACTCTTCCTTTAGAAATCACCGGTCGTGGAAAGTTGAAACGACATTTGGTGTAGAACTTGTCCTTGTTTCTGAATTTACGACGACAGTACTTTCCACAACGATGGCTTTGGAAACGTAGAACTTGTTCTCTTAGACTTTTCTTCTCCGTTGCGTTTGGAACAGCACACGTAGAATACTGTTCGATGAAATTCATCACTAAGTCATCCGGATCTGTTCCAAATTTAGGTGCATCCTTGATCCACAACAACATATGTATATGAGGGGCACCTCTTGCTTGGTACTCCTTTCTCCAAAAGAAATCCAACACCTGTCCAAGAGGTGGATTCTTTTTATTTGTGATGAAAGACATCATAGCTTCAAATCTATGATTGAAGTACCTGCATACATTGACTGGATCCAAAGAGCACAGTTCTCCGGGTGTCTTGAATTCGATGTTTTCAATGTTACCATTTGCCTCTCGTAAAAATTCAAGTAAGTCTTCCCAGCCATACTCGGCACAGCTCAGAGTGAGGAACCATGTTGGAGTTCCTAAGTTCCTCAGCATACATTTTAAATCACCATGACGACGGTACCAGTACTCATTAGTACCACGCTGACACGCCATGAGATTAATTAAGTGAGAATCCAAAATACTGTCTTGGACATTGACTTTATGCATAAAGTCACTTGCCGAGATGTTTCGCATCTGTATACCACTTTTTAAGATGTGGTTCACTGCATATGACAGTCCAGACAGATCGCTTTCAAACAGGAGATGAAACAAATAGGGAATGCATTGCCGAAACCTAGGATCTGCTGCATACAATCGTAAAGTCCGGTATTCAGACGCAGGAATTTGATGAGGTCGCTCATCATATCTTCCTCCTTGACCTGTGGGAAATAGCTGTGGGAAACACCGACCTTCCAAACTTTCCTCCCAAACACTAATGGGACTCCCTTTGGCTTGTTTCATTTGAAACAACTCAATAGCATTCCCCATGACTTCCTTGGAATGCAAAGGATGAACACTATAATGTTCATATATTTCTTCACTTTTAGAGGCCTCTACTTTCTCAATTTGGCCAGCACACAAATCGCTATCCTCTTCATCACTTACTTCCTCTTCTGCAACATATACATTCTTATAGTACTTATTATTTTTCTTCAAATACACTGTTGCCTTTTTGACTTTCCTAACATCCACTAAATCTTGCCATATTTTCTTATTCTTTGTCGGAACCCCATTAACCAAGATAACCAGAGGTTCCTCTTCCACTTTTTCTATTCCAATTGTGTTAATGTTTTTCTTCAAATCTAGAGGCAAATAAACAACTCTTCCCTTTAATCCTCTCTGTAAATCTGCTGGAGGCAACTTCCCTGTCTTTGGCTCCATTCTTACAATAGCCTGAAAAGGATGGATACTTTGAATCAAAATAGATTCATAAGTATTTAAATCCTTCAATTCAGAAGGAATCTCAACCAATTCCAGATTATTATGAACTGCCCTAGCAGGCATCTGGTTTTGGTTTAATTTATTACAACAATAAGTACACACACGTTGATCCGATCCCAAATCAAAATAATTTTCTACCATCAAGTATGTGGCAAAATCCTTCCATTCACTATTATTTTCCCTTTCACTTTTTGCATATAAATCCACTACCTTAGTCTGATTCTTATAATAAGTGCGTCGACAACATACACAAGTGAAATTAGGCCTCTCACTTGATTTCATCTGAAACGTGGCAATTTCCTTCTGAAAATTATCTGTACTGGAAACCTGTACATTATCTTCCACATTACCCTCTACTTCAGGGTCAATTTGAACATTCTCATCTTTACTACCAAAGTAACAAAACTCAATTTCTTCACAAATATTCTTCACATCTATTTCAGAACCATGCAAAAGAGCAGCACATAATTGTTTAAGCATAATTGCTGGACTCTTAGCATAATACAACATTCTCACTAATTTTCTCACTTTATTATGATGCACTGCTAGCATCCTGAAATGATGAAAAACACTCTGGCATACTCTCCTGGAAAGACAAGCCAGTGAATGACCACGCAAACCTGTCATTTGTCTCACTCTGCAAGGATCTAAATCTTGCAACAACTTCATTTTCTGCTTCAAACTTTTCTTATTAAATGTCCGTATAAAATCACAAAGCAAATTGATGGAAACCTGTCGCACACTGCAAATAGAACTACACTTCCAAATGTACACAGGACCCTTAGGACGTCTTCCTAAAACCTCATCACTTAGCGCCTCTTCTGTCTCTGTTGTCACAAGTTGTTCTTTTTCAACTGGACAACCATCCTTCACTTCATAAGCTCGACCACTGGTGTCAACTGCAAACACCAAATCATTATCCTGAAAATAACTCTCCTCATTAAAAAATGCCTCACAACTAGAACTATGCATCCATTCTCCGGAAAAAACTTCACAAAAGTTAGTACGATTTACTACTCTCTTCCATCTACTTTTAGTTTTGAAATCAGAAATTACCTTGCTTAGTTTCCTAATTCTATTGATTACCAAAATAAACAACTTTCGCTTAATTTCAAAAGCATGATCAATAATTTTCTCTACATTTTTCTTCTTCTTATAAAATGCCGCTTTCTGTTGGCCTTTTTTTTAAATATTTTTCAATAAATTAACTATTATCCTATTACGGAACATTCGATGTCGAATGTCCCTAAACTGTTGTTTCCTTCTACTATCATGCACAGAGTTATCTCTTCCTCTACCAGTAACATTTTTGATGGGTCTCTCCTTTCCATTTAAATTGCTTTTCTTTTTGAGGACTGAAACATTTTTTGGAGAAATACTTTTTTTATGACAAATATTTCTTAAGAATGATTTCGTGCTCTTACCCGGACCTTTCTTGGTGTTTTGACAAGTATTTGGGGAAGAGGACTGCTGCAATAAAACATCATCCTGCTGTCTTTGACATTTTCTAGCCTTTCGTATTCGACTTTTGGAAGGCATTTTCCAAACTATGAAAGAATCTGCAGTTGAATCTGTGGAAAAATATAATATAAAATGTTATTAACCACTATTACCAAACAGTAAATAAATAACAGTCATCTAAAACTTAATGCCGTACTAATTATTTAACATAGCAAATGTTTTCCACCAGCACTGCATCACAAAAATGACACTCAATGGTGCAAAAAAGGCATACAACACTCATAAATCACTCCCTAATATTTTAAATCATTAATTCAGGATGACGATAAGATGTAGCCTATCTAAAGATTTGTTTAGGCCCTGATCTTTAGACTGGGGTAAATGTGTGTCATTGATCCACATTCAGTCCATCACCTGTTTTGTTTATTTGAGGTGAGGCCAACACATGGTTGCAGATAAGATTTTCACTGAAAAATATCAAAATAAAAAAACATGTGAAGGCCTACCAATGAAGTAAATCATTAAATGAAAACCAATACATTTCTGGAAATATGCACTACTAGTGCTTCATAAGATGTTTTGGGTCATATTTATAAGGCATTTGAGTATCTAGTATGCTATTTTTCGTTCTTCCTGGTGCAAATTTATTGTAAATATGCTCCCACCTGCGGTTGGCAAATTTAGATTTTGATTATGGGAGTTAGATAGGCATGTTAATAATTTCCCAAAAATGGTGTATAACCCCAAACAACCTTTGAAGCAAATGCTCTTAGCCATGTTATCCACCTCCCATTGGATAACATGGCTAAGAAGTGCTCAGGGCCCCATGAGGAACGCTTTCCATTTAAAAAGGGAAAAATAACATCAAAGACACTAAAATGCCTTCTAAATATGACCCCAAACAACCTATGAAGCTCTAACAGAACATATCCTGAAATGTAATTGATTTCAAAATTCGTTTTTAAACACAGCATATAAATCAATTGTATACCTGCATTCATGGAGAAATGACTAAAAATGTCCTTGAGACACATGAAAGTGTTTTCTGGAATGCCCTAGCACCATTTTTGGGACACTATTAACATGGCTACGTAACTCCCATAATCAAAATCTAAATTTGCCAAGCGCAAGTGGGAGCGTATTTACAAGACACTTGCCCCAAGAGGAACACTTTCCATTTAAAAAGGGAAAAATAACATCGCAGAAAAGTCAGCAATATTCATGCACTTTCCAGCAAATGCTCTTAGCCATGTTATCCACTTCCTATTAAATAACATGGCTAAGAACTGCTCAGGGCCCCATGAGGAACGCTTTCCATTTAAAAAGGGAAAAATAACATCAAAGACACTAAAATGCCTTCTAAATATGACCCCAAACAACCTATGAAGCTCTAACAGTACATATCCTGAAATGTAATTGATTTCAAAATTCGTTTTTAAACACAGCATATAAATCAATTGTATACCTGCATTCATGGAGAAATGACTAAAAATGTCCTTGAGACACATGAAAGTGTTTTCTGCAATTCACTAGCACCATTTTTGGGACACTATTAACATGGCTAGGTAACTCCCATAATCAAAATCTAAATTTGCCAAGCACAAGTGGGAGCGTATTTACAAGACACTTGCCCCATGAGGAACACTTTACATTTTAAAAGGAAAACATAACATCTTAGACACTCAAATACCTTATAAATATGGCTCAAAACAACCTATGAAGCTCTAGCAGTACATATCCAGAAATGAAATTGATTTCTTAAATCGATTTTAAAAGCAACATCTCTGTTTCAGCTTACATAACAGACCATAAAATGGGCTCCATGTACCACAATAACTTGTGTTACTGCATGCCAGAATGTTACACCAAATATGCAATTACAATTTCTCTATGAAACTAATTCTATTAGTATATCACTAGAGACAAAACCACATTTTATAAACACAGCTTTCTTCATCATTTTCTCCTTAAATCATACTATTCTCTATCTAAATTAAATAAATGTTTTCTCACCTTAGCAAATATTTTTTGAGTTTTGAAAACAGTCTGAGAAATACACCAAATTGTCTTCAGCAGAAGAAAAAGGATGCACTCCAAAGGCTGCAGCTATTGAAAGCACAGAAATACAGATATTCTTTTCACATATCTCTCATATTAGCCAATCATACCTCTTCCCTCACTTTTTTCAAATCAAAACCCTTCCCCCCTCTGCCCTGTCTGCCTTGTATCCATAGCAACCACCTCCTGGAAGACCTCTCATGTTTGCAAATTCACACAACAATGTTTCAATTGAACTCTGAACTCTCAGTGCACCTGCGTATCCAGTGCAATCTTTCATTAAATGTTTCTTCCTTGACCATTCAAATTACATCTTTCAAAGAACACATCCATGCACCCTAACTTTCTGTTTTCAGAAATGGAAATGCACCAATCACTGCTAATGAATCATTAGCATTGTAAATCCACAGTTTTTTTTCTTTAGAAACTCCTACTGTTTCAACTGCCCTTTCATTACCACACTTCATCTGACTACAGAACAACCTTCAGCCACCATGTTTAACGTCTGGATTGTTGGACATAGTTACATCCACTGGGCTCAAAGGTATGCTGAGAACAGAAATTTACCTAACCTCAATTTACAAGATGTGGAAATTAAGTGGTTGGGCCAAAGAGGATTAAAATGTCACCAATTGATACCATTGGTGAAAACCTTTATGCATTTGCCAAAACCTGACCTGTTAATAGTGCACTGTGGAGGTAATGATTTGGGCACTTTGACAGGGGTAGGTCTGGAAATGCTTTTAAAGGACACCTTTGAGCAATTAATGGCACTTTTTCCTCAAACTGCCTTGGTATATTCCAATATATGCCAAAGACAGAAATGGAGGTGGTCCAACCAATTTTGTCCACAAATTGAGAAAGCGAGGAAGCATGTAAACAAATCTGTGTCAGCTTTCATGAGAGACCATGGAATGGGCTCTCTGTACAACAATAACTTGCGTTACTACATGCAAGATATCTACAGAGGAGATGGAGTTCACTTCTCAGATGAGGGCAACAGAATTTTCATTCTGAATTTAAGACTGTGCATTGGTACCTACTTATAAGTACCTAAATGTACCATAAACCCAAAAGCTCTTCTCAGAGCTACCCTTCATCTGATCACACACTTTTATTATTTGTTTTCTAACTTTTTTCTGTAATTTTCAACAAACTACGCTTAAAGAGCGCTATCCGGTACGCGAACTGGAAGCTAACCGCGCAAAATTTCAAAAAAAAGTTTTTTCTTCGCAAATATAGTCCTCCTCAGCCACCCTCAGAAAACGTAGGGGGGCAAAATACTTGTACCATGCCCCCTTCTACCCATTCAGAACATTATTTACCCTCCATTTTATACCTTGATTCGACCGAAACACAAAATGGTGGACTCCCGTTACGCTCCAAGTACGCGGACCGGACCGCTATCCGGGAAGCGGTCCAAAAAAAAGGCGGGAAAGTAATTTACAGAAAAACGACTAGAGACACTCTCACCAAATATAAATTAGCTCATACTACATAACAATCCCTTTCATTCTCACAAATTTGATTGAAATTTCATTTAGCCATTTAGCCTTTAGACCTCTCCAAATACCGTGAGGTAAATTACTTCACAAAACACATCTGAACTGTTGGAATTGACAACCAATGAAAATGTTACTTTCATTTTCTACTTTTATTACCTGACATTTGATTGGTTATATACTTGAATATATATAAAGGAAGAGAAGAAAACACAGCCATTTTGACTACTACTTCTTGTTGTACAACACCTTTTAATAGCTTCCAAAAACTTCAACTTCTTTGTGAAGGTAAGATATAATTTTTAAAAACGAAATATATTGTGCACTATAACTTAATATAATAGAATTTTTCTGCTACATATACACTATCCCTCTGTAGTAGTAATGTATTTAGATAGACTTCTCTGTTATAGTTATGAATGGAGTTAGGCTTGTCTTGGTTAAATCACATACACTTTTTTATAGTCCTATTTCCACTCTGATACTATACACTGCCAAAAGATAAATTCACTGATAAAAAATGACTATCTAAAATTAATCCCAACAGTGCCCTATCTCTACTAATATATATTTTCTTATTCAAAATTTCAGGCAAAATGGAAGGCGAACAACAAATTTCATTTTCGATTGAACTGAAGGAGAGCAGCCAAGACAAACTTGATGACTTTATGGATGACAGTAGAGACCACGAACTTCTACAATGTGTTGAAGCAGTAGACAACTTGCTTGAAAATGAAAAACAATTACACCCTATAATAAATTATGACATTTCTGACAATGAAATGTTAGAAAATTTAATAAAGTATGAAAAACAATGAAAATAACAAAAATAACTTTAAAAATAAAGACAACAAAAAAAAAAAAGAAAAAAAAACAAACAATTAACATACAGTCTTTGAAAAGTGTATCATTCTATTATCCTTATAGTACGCTGCCCAGAACGCTTTCCGGTTCGCGTACTAGACGCTCATCCCGAAAAAAAAAAAATATATATTTTTTTGGACCCTGCTGGGCCCTTTTAAAAACACCACATAAAACCTAGGGGGTCAGGGAGGATCTACTATGCCCCCTTATGGAAATTTCCCTCTTTGTTTTGGCCTCCTCTTGTCTCTCGATCCTACCGAGAGAGAAGATGGCGGCTGCACCGGACTGTTTAGAATGTTGACAGACACCGAAGAGCCAATCAGCTTTCCGTGCGCAAAGTTCCGATAAGCGAAAAGTACGCGAACCGGATCGCTGCCCGGACCGCTGTTACAGATATATATCTTGATTTAAACGTTAATTTCTCAAAATCCACTGAAGCACATATATTGAGACCTAGCAAAGGCACATCGGGCTAACAGTCCCTACAATTTTCCCAAGTTTCGTGGAAATCCATTCAGCCGTTCGGGCTAAAAGTGAGGCCAACCGCCCTATGGAAATTAACATGGGAAAAACGCGTTTTGGGATCCCCCTTTTATCTCAGCCCCCCCTTGCCGAAACCCCCCCAAATTTCCAGGAGCTGCTCAGAAACAAAATGTGCCATTTTCCAGAAAATTTCAGCCAATTCCGTCCACAAACGCCAAAGTTATTAGACATAGAATTTTCAGAAATCCCATAGGGAAAACATCCTAACTATATATACCTACTGGCGACCGCCAGTAGGTAATATATATATATATATATATATATATATATATATATATATATATATATATATATGCACTGGAAAACTAAACACCCACTTTCCTTACAAAGAAGTGGAAAGTTTGCATGTCTGCAGCCTTTCTTATTCTTCACCATATTCATCTTCCACATCATCCACACATACACACACCTACTTGCTGCCTTTCTTGGCTGGGGTTATCAATTGTTCTTCTTTAATTCAAATTCAAAGTGCATGCCCTTTATTCAGCCTTCTTGGTAACTACTACCCGTGAATGGCAGTGGGTAATTTGCACACTTGCGTCCTTTCTTGCATCCTTTCTACCGCACACTGTGTGTACTTTCTGCACTAGCTTGCTTCCTTAGATGTGGTACTCGTTTCTATTGCTCCCACTGTGGAATCCAACACCCTATCTGTGTAATGGACTGGAAATGCAAAGATCCACTTCACTGACAAGGCAGTGGGTAATTTGCGTGTCTCCAGCCCTTCTTACTTTTCACCTTTTTCATCTTCCACTCAATCAACACATCATCCACACATACACACAACTACTTGCTGCATTCCTTAACTGTCATTATCAACTATTCTTCTTTTCATATTCCTATTTAAAGTGCAGGCCTTTATCAAGCCTTTTTATTGTAACAACTACCCCGGCCGAAGGCACTGTGAAGTTTGCACACTTGATCCCTTTCTTGGCTGGGGTTATCAATTATTCTTCAATTTCATATTCTGATTCAAACTGAATGCTCTTTATCAAGCCTTTTAGTTAACTACTGTTCCGGTAATTGTGCTCCTACACAGAACTATGCATAAAGACTTAGGACCTCAGTCAATTACAGTGTACCAAACCCCACCTTACTACCCAAACCCCCACCAGACTAGCAATCAGTGACTTATTGGTTCTTCGTCCTATAGCAAAAACACCAATGACTACTCAACCCAGAACATGCGACTTAGATTACCTCAAGTAAGGTGGATAACAAGAGCACTCTTTCGTTATAGTCTTACACCAGTACAAAACAAGGAGTAAATAAAGACACGTGCAAGTTTGAAATGTTTATTTCTAACGCTATGATCGCAGTACCTTAGATAATACAACCAAACATATTATCAGAAACAAGGTTGTCAGCATTGTTACTATTCCATAAAATACAAAGGGAGAAAGCATCCTATACTGCTAAAGGGAAAAACACATTTAAAATATACCTACATTTTACCCTCCCCACCTAGCAGGTTAGTTTATAACTACAAAAGGTCTCATAGGATTACATGGGTGGACCCATACCTACGGTACTCAGCAGTAGTGGATCACATTGAGTTCTGCACAAACTGTTAGGATACCAATGTTCTCCAAGTGTGTGTAATTATGCCTCCACAATGCATTATTAAACGCGCCAGTATCAGAGGTGGCCACAGCTGCATATGTGTTATGGGTCGAACGTGCAACGATCATTTCGATTAACAGACACAGTATCCAAGATAATCTTGATCTTCCATGCTCTCACTATACACACTAAACTAACGAGACAGCTTAGAAATGCAGCAAAACAAGTTATTCTCATGTGAAGCAAAATACTCAGTGTTCCCTAAACAATAGCGCAAGTGCGTGTTGTGTGCAAAGCAGAGCAGGAAATCAAAAATGGCATTTAAGCTTCTAATAAACCCATGCTAACTTAACAAGTTGTGAGTGCAAGGCTCAGCCCACGACATCCTTCCACTATTGGAGCATGTAATATAAACGTGGGCGAATTAGGAACGCAGAGTCCAAGCCTGTAAAGCAGAGTCAAGTTCAAATTTGCAAACAAATGATTCGCTGTTTGATAGAAAACAGTAACTAAATAATAAAGAATAGGTAGAAAAATCATAGAGTCTTAATCCAACAACATATAAGCACAGTATGTAGCAACAGCTTTCAAGAGGAAGTCATTGTTCTCATCTGAAAACATTTCAGCCATCCAATTCAATAGTGAGAATGGACATACATGTTCCTCAACGACCGGAGCCTCTATCACCATCGCAGGAAAACTCGGGTCATCTTCAATGTAACTGCGTGCCAAGAAGTCAAGCACCGCTGCAAAACCATTCCAACATCCCATTATTCCATGTATCGCTGCTAAGGCCATAATCCCGCTGCCAGAACAGAGCAAGTCATGAATCACTAAGGGGCTCATCAGCTGGTCATAATCCGCGTTGAGAGACACCGTACTGAAGAGATACAAATCCAGGGTCCAGTCGAAATCACAGCTCAGGCAATGGAAGACAGGTTGAACGTATGTGAAAATGGAAAATCGAAACGATAATCCATAAACTGCACTCAATGTAGCCAGAGGCAGTGCACCGTAATAACTAAGCATGTGTCACACATTTGCCATAAATTCTGAATGTTAGCACTCTAGTTGCACATTAGATCACTGTAGTAAAGCTACTGCTCACCAGGGAATTTACCTGTGCAGGCAACGGAGACGCAGGATGAGAAACCTGTGTTTGTTGTTGTTGCTGTTGCTTTCCCTGTTTCTGTTTTTTAGGCCAATTCTGTTTCTTGGACTTGGGCTGAACTTCCGTTTCCGAAGCTTGTCCCTGGGGCTGCTTTTTCTCCTTAACAGAAAAAGGCTTAAGACCCTTACTATTGCGACCCACGGTTTTATAAGCCGCCACAATAATTTTCGCCTACTGTCGGGGTTTCCCAGCATCGGGAAGCGCCGCCAAAGCGTTAGCAACCTGAAAGTTCACTGCACCCCCCTTGACATTAGCAAGGATGAGATCGCAAACCACATCAAAGGTGCCACACAGGCGCATGCCCAACTCAACCGCAGACTCCGGTCCGTGATCATCTTGAACACATTTAAGGACCTTTAGGCAGCACTGCCATAGACGGGGTGCCGTAGCACCTTGCATAGACCGCTGCAAAAGTCTTACCCCAGGTCTCACAGTCAATGAGCTCAGGGGCCAAATCTTTCGGCAAACTAAGCGTAAGAATCCGGTGTTTTTCACCAGGAGTCGTATTAGGAAATACAGCTTCCAGCTGGTCAAATTTCTCGGCAAGCCAGAAAGGAAAATCATCCTTATCCTGGGGCTTCTTGCCCATTACGGCATTGACCATGACAGGACTGAGTTTCAAACCACCATGTCCGGCCGGAAGCGCCGCACCCCCGGGGCTCCACCCGGAAGATTACGGCCCATGCAATGCACTAAGGCTCTAATCACGGCAATTGCGACTACATGTATTCGTCGAAGTTCAGCCACGTTACAATTGCCGTGTAGAGGATGAGGAGTAAATCCAGCCAAAACAGGCCAACTAGCGCCTGTAATGGATAAAGGACTTAACCTCGGAGCGGACAAAGAATGGGGTAGGGCGCCACCAAACCAAACTCGATGCTGCCAAACGTCAATAGGAACTTCCTGTGCCCTGTATGGAGTATACTCATTAGGTACAATCGTGGGAGTGTCTGTGTGGAACACATTAGGATTCGCGTCCACCTCCGGAAATATCACCCACGAATAAAACAGTTCGTAAGGATAAGCAGCATCCGCACTCACCACCATGATCACAGCCAAGCCTTCTAAAGGCACATTGTACATCCGCAAATGATCTCGCACCGCAATGCGACTATGCTGCGGAATGTCCACGGCAGCCATGACAGCACAGGAAAAATGAAAAACAAAGTAAACTTTGTAGCACAACTGGGTAGTAATTCAAGGAAACCGTTTTAGAAAAATTCAAGCTTGAAAAGACCTATTTCAAAAATAGGTCGTTTTTTTCCTACACCACCGTTTTCCGGAAACGACAGTGAAGGGGTTAAGGATTGAATGATATACTACTCGAGTGTCATGATATACGGCCATCAACGTTTGGGCGCCATGTAGCGTGTCCTCATTTACTCCACGTTCTGGTTTGAAATGATTATATAGCGAAAGAGTGTTCATGTGTTCCCACGTTGGGCGCCATGTAGCGGGAATTCCGATCTCCTACAGATCTGTGCATAGAGACCTGGAACCTCGGTGAATTAGGATGGCCCAAAACTCACCTCAGTACCCAAAATCCCCTTACTGAGCTAGCTACAGTGTCTCATTGGTCATAACAAATTCCCAATGCTTAGACAAACCAGAACATGAACTTAGATTACCTCAGGTATCGTGGAACACATGAACACTCGTTCGCTATATAATCATTTCAAACCAGAACGTGGAGTAAATGAGTACACGTGCATATTTGAAATATTTATTTACTAATGCAGGGTTCTCAAACGCAGTATCTTATACAATACTAGTTAACATATTATAAGCAACAAAGTTATCAGCATAGTTACTAGTCCATTAAAGGCGAATGGTGACAGCATACTAAGGTTCTGAAATGAATAGGAATTAACAACACCTAATTCTCACCCTCCCTATTTAGCATAGTATTTTTATATCTAAGAAGGTCTCATTTGGGTTTTAGCAGGGCGGGCCCATACCTCAAAATCTCAGTGGCAGAGGATCACATCATCTTCCACCAGCTCTCTGCATGCGAAGCACCATCAAGTGTGTTACGTGCGTGTTCAGCACAACAATATAAAACCTGCTTAGAGCCAGATTTTGGCAGCAGCATGTGTGTTATGTCTATGGAGGTGCAAAGATCAGCCCTCACAACAACACTGTGTCGAGTTATCCTTGTAGCCTTCAGCACTCACTGTGCAGACAGTGTACCAAGCAAAACTGATATCAGAGCAATAACATATTATTTCTCAAGTAAATCACTAAGCTCTTCTGGGTTGAAAGCTAAAACATATGTCGTGCGCAAAATGAAGCCAAAGGAAAAATGGCGTTTAAACATTTAATAAGCTCATGCTAACTTAACACAGTATATAGAAAATAATTAGCTATATGACAATCCTAGTGGGGCCTAAGACAGTTATGCAAGGCCTGTACAAATGTTGGAATAAAGTGCAATTTCTTCTTATAGACCACATCAGGCCCAAATGATTGGGCCTTATGTACCCTTGTAGCATGCGCAAAACAGCAAGGTACCACTAAGCAGTAAAGTGCACATTTTACATTTAGGCTCTTAACGATTACCTAAAACCGCAATTTTTATTGATCGCCCTAAAACAGCTTTCACATGCAACTATACATTTGATCAAGTAAGTGGGGCATTGGTCCTTTCCTCTCTTAGAGGTAATGCCCTACCAGTCATGCAATACGTGCCAATGAAGTTAATACACAATTTTGAAAATAACTTTTAAGACAGAAATTTAAGTTACAGTCATGCAATCACAAGTAAGTAAAAGAGTTAAATAGCCTAAGAGAATATTTACAGAGGAATGGGTCTGCGCTAGATACAAAGGGGAATATGTCTCAAACAGGTTCTCCCTCATTAGTAATGTAGCAGTTCATAATTGCTTCTTTGATGCATTTACAGCGCCAGACCCTGGCAGCCATGAGGTATTTTGCAACAGCAAATACCTCCAACCTCTAGCTGTCAGTCCTTAGAATCCTAAGTACCTCCATGTGCCTTCTGGTGCCTAGATTTGTGCACATAGTTGTTTATTTGTAAATATGCTTCCTGTTGCTGTCATGCATGTACCTTCCCCAACCAAAGCGGCTGCACTAATGCAAATAAATACTGAATAGCAAAATTATAACAACATATTGAACAGTTATTCAAAGGGTGGTTTGTGGGAGTATAAATGTGATATTGAGCAACCGTTCTTCATGCTGTGTCTTCACTGTGACATACTGAACCCTGCAGCTGTACACACCATTGTTATTGTTATTGTTATTGTTAATGTCGGTTTATATAGCGCCAAATCACCTATAGGTCTCAGGGCGCTTTTGACCGCAATGACATAACAGCCCGGGCAGCAACAGGAGGCGAGTTGGATCTATACTGAGCTCAACGCTGTTCTAAATAGAGTTGTCTTTAGGGCTTTCCTAAAGCGAAGCAGGTTTCCTTCCTTGCGAAGAGCTTCAGGCAGCTCATTCCACATTTTGGGCAGTAGGACCGAAAAGGATCTCCCTCCTTTTGTTGCTTGCCTGAACCGAGGACATACAAGCAACTGAGCCTCGGAGGACCTTAGGCTTCTTTCCGGCCTGTAGATGACTAGTCTTTCCTTGATATAGGAAGGGGCTTGCCCGTAGATAGCCTTGTGGGCTATGCAGAGACTCTTAAAAGCCGACCTTTGCGTCACTGGTAGCCAGTGAAGACTCAGCAACAGCGGGGATGCATGTGATCTCCTTGGAAGTCTGAAGATTAGTCTTGCCGCATCATTTAAGACTACCTGCAGTCTGTTTGTTAAGGCTTTAGGTAAGCCCAGGTAAAGCACATTTCCGTAGTCCAGCCTCGACAGTATGGTGGCAGAAACTATCGTGCGGAGCATGGACTGGGAAAGAAGTGGAACAAGTTTGCGCAGTTGTCTTATGATGCCGTTGCAGGTACCCACTACCGCAGAGATTTGATTGGTCATTGAGAGGGCGCCGTCTATCCTAATGCCAAGACTTTTGACCGCGGTTGCTGGCTTAGGGGTGGGCCCTAATTCCTGGGGCCAGTAGAGGTCACACCAGGGGGAGCAGGTGGATGACACAATTAACACCTCCGTTTTCTCGGAGTTAATCTTCAGGAGGTTCCTGGACATCCAGTTGACTGTGTACCTGAGAATCTCCTGTGGCAGCGACTGGGCCCGTACGGTGTCATCTATGCTCAGCAATAACTGGGTGTCGTCTGCATAGTTAAACACCCGACAGCCCATCTCAACCAAGGTGCTTATTAATGGTTGCAGGTATAGGTTGAACAGTAAGGGGGACAAGGCGGAGCCTTGGGGTACCCCACATGTCAGGTCTCCTGCTCCTGATACCTCCTCTCCCAGCTGAATCCTCTGGGTTCGCCCGGACAGGAAGGATTCCAGCCAGAGGTAAGCAGAGCCCCGAAACCCAAACCCGGCCAACCTATCCAGGAGTATGGTATGGCATGACTCTTGCACTTATGCAAAGGAGAGTAAACGTCCATAAACTTTCTATTCTTCCTAGCCAAAGGATCCGGTAGATGAGAGGTCGACAAGAAAGGACAACGAACAGCAGATGTCGAAACCACACTTATACTTAACACGCTGAGAATCTATTCATGCTTCGAATACATTCCTGCAGGGGCGGCTCTAGGCTCATGGCGGCCCTGGGCAGGGAGCGTAGGTAGGGGGCCCCGAAAGAGGGGGTCCGGGCGGGGAGGAGCGGGAGGCCAGTGAAGAGAGGGGGGGGGTCAGGGTGTTTGGAAGTGGAACAGAGCCAGAGGCCGCCAAATCCCTGCCAGTGGCCACCACGCAAATATGTATCCATCCTCAGAGGATTATTAAATTAAGGATATATATTGGCGTGGTGGCCCCTGGGGTTTGGTTGCCCTGTGCAGGTGCACAGCTTGCACATGCCTAAGGCCGCCCCGGATTCCTGTTTGGCTTAAGCTTAACTTGGAAAATCGGTAAACACCCATTATTCCGAATCTTTCTTCCCGCATACCATCACTCTGCATACTTTTATTACGAATCTACTATGACTCCGGAAAGCCACTATAACGCATGGCATTACATTTTATATGCTTTTACCACGCATACATTTACAACGAAATTCGTTGTAAATGCATGAATGGTAAAAGCATATTTTTTTTATATTTTAGGATAAGGTAAGTATGGGTATAGGGGTATATGTGTTGGGGTTCTGAGGTATATGTTTTGGGGTGATTGGGTATTTTAAGGGTTCAGGAATAGATTTGGGTTTTGGGGTACTGGGGGTATTTTTAGAGTTCAGGGCTAGGTTGGGTATTTGGGGTACAGAGGTATTTTAGGGTTTAGGGGTAGGTTTGGGTTTTGGGGGAAAAGGGTATTTTTAGGGTTCAGGGCTAGGTTTGGGTTTTGGAGTACAGGGGTATTTTTAAGGTTCAGGGATAGGTTTGGGTTTTGGGGTACAGGGGTATTTTTAGGGTTCGGGTTTTGGGGTACCGAGGTATTTTTAGGGTTCAGGGATAGGTTTGGGTTTTGGGGTACAGGGGTATTTTTAGGGTGCTGGGATAGATTTTGGGGTACAGGGGTATTTTTAGGGTTCAGGGCTAGGTTTAGGTTTTGGGGTACAGGGGTATTTTTAGGGTTCAGAGCTAGATTTGGGTTTTGGGGTACAGGGGTATTTTTAGGGTTCAGCGCTAGGTTTGGGTTTTGGGGTACAGGGGTATTTTTAGGGTTAATGGATAGGTTTGGGTTTTGGGGTACAGGGGCATTTTTAGGGTTCAGGGATAAGTTTTCGGTTTTGGGGTACAGGGGTATTTTTAGGGTCAGGATGGGTTACTTTTTAAGGGTGCTGGGGTATTTTAAGGAGTAGGGGTGGGTTTTGATTATGGTTTGCAGGGGTATTTAAAAGGACCAGGGTGGGATTATTTTTTAGGGTGTACAGGGTAATTAGTAAATATATATATTTAAAAAACGGAAGCACAGAGGCACTTTTTTTGACACTTCCTGCCCGTGATCAAGGCTTTGCCGAAACTAGTAGGGACATTAGAGAAGGCACTGTGCTCAAGCCTGAATTAAAGTCTCATGTGTCTTGCAATGGGCCTCTCGTTTTGTTTTTCATGGAGAGTGAAGTAACAGGCGTCTCCGTGCCTGTGGTTAAGAGGCCGCCCTGCAGGGTTGGTGGCTCCCTTCTCGGGAACTTATGCTTTGGATTTAATAATGGGAGCATGACCCACACACTGCCGCTAAACCCATTTGGGAGAGGCTAACCGGCGAATACAACAGCAGCGCTGGAAGGGCTTTGGCATGGGAAGACTTCCCTTTCCAATCGTGCAAGAAGAGGGAGACGATGTTTCAGGGTTTTACAGCACTCAGCACTTTGCTGTTTACCAGCGTTTGACTGCTTTCCATTTGGATGTATTGAACAACGAGTGCATCATTTACTTCTGAGCAAAATGTAAAACTTTTAGTGAGCATAAAGAACATTGGGGCATATTATCAAGCAATAGCGATAATTATCGCTATTGCTTGGTTAGAGACAAATATTTACCGCTGAGCTGCGGCGATTTTTACCGCAAATAAACCTTGGTATTACCAAGGTTTACCGCAAATGCGATAAAAATTGCCTCAATGCATGAATATCGCTGAAAAGTCAGCGATATTCATGCATTACCGAGCTAATGCTCTTAGCCATGTTATCCACCTCCCATTGGATAACATGGCTAAGAACTGCTCAGGGCAGGTGTTAGCTTTTGGAGATATTCAAAAGTTGGTAATAGGAGATAGCGATGTTAGCGACTGTTTTCAGTCGCTAACATCTTGGCACGCCCACTTTGCATGTCATTAGTCATGAATATCACTGACATGCAAAGTGGGGCCCAAGATGGTCGCTATCTCCTACTAGCTGTCGCTAACTGGTGTTAGCGACAGCTAGGTAATAGGGAGATAATTTTATCTCCGCCTTCTTGGCTTTTAAAGCCAAAAAAGCGGAGATAAACCCCCTTGATAATATGCCCCATTGTTTTCTGAACTTACAACGAACTGTATGAATGATGCAGTCTGGGAGATGTAGTTAACAGCAGTCATGTGACCTGCAACTGCATTTAAAAAACGGAAGCACAGAGGCGCTTTTTTTTACACTTCCGGCCCGTGATCAAGGCTTTGCCGAAACTAGTTGGGACATTAGAGGAAGCACTCTGCTCAAGCCTGAATTAAAGTCTCCTGTGTCTTGCAATGGGCCTCTCGTTTTGTTCTTCATTGAGAGTGAAGTAACGGGCGTCTCCGTGCCCATGGTTGAGAGGCCGCCCTGCAGGGTTGGTGGCTCCCTTCTCGGGGACTTGTGCTTTGGATATATATATATATATATATATATATATATATATATATATATATATATATATATATATATATATATATATATATATATAGAAGAAGAATTATTCGGAAATCTGCCGACAACCACAGAACCTACCAATCAACAGACGCCACGTCTGAGCAAACCCTGCCAACTTATGGTGAACAAAGCGGTACAAAAGGGGGTGATGATGGACGGAGCATCTGAACCAGGGGTCTCCAACCAGTAGCTCGGGAGCTACTGGTAGCTCACCAGCACCTTCAAAGTAGCTCTCAGAGGTGAAGCCAAACCAAGCCAATCTCAGAGATTATGTGTATATTAAAGAAGCCAGCACTGCTTATTTCACTACCTTAAGAGTTATAAATAGCCAAACCAATGGCAGGGCCTGTTGATACCACTCAAAAACACACTGTGGTGGCCTTTCAATCAATCAATCAATCAATCAGGGATGTGTAGAGCGCACTACTCACCTATAAGGGTTTCCAGGCCGTGGGGGAGTGTGTGGGAGGGATTTGTGCAACTTTGGTCATCGAAAAGCCATGTCTTATGGCTCTTCCTGAATGCTTTCAGTGTGGGGCTTCATCTGATGCTGAGGGGGATTTAATTCCAGGTCTTGGCCATGATGTAGGAGAAGGGTGTGCCTCCTGTCTGGTTCTGAGGATGTAGAGGATTTCAGCCAAGGCCTGGTCAGTGGAGTGGAGGTTTCTTTTGGGGGTGTAGAAGGAGATTAAGGTATTCGGGTCTGGTGTTGTGGTAGGCTTTATAGGTGTGTGTGAGCAGCTTGAAGGTCACTTTTTTCGACGGGGAGCAAGTGGAGTACTCGTTTATGCTGGGTAATGTGGTCTTGTCGAAGAATGCAGAGGATGAGTCTGGCTGCGGCGTTCTGGACAGTCTGAAGTTTGTGGAATAGAGATTTGTTGATTGCGGCATAGAGGGTGTTCCCTTAGTCCAGCCTGCTGGTGATGAGTGCATGGGTGACGGTCTTCCTTGATTCGGGGGGTGGGTCCATTGGAAGGTCTTTCTGAGTATGTGGAGGATGTTGAGGCATGTGGAAGCTGCAGCGTTGGCCTATGGGTCTGCCACATGAAACATGATTATCCACTTTAAATTGGAGTTGGGGGGACTTACTGCTATGGTAATACCGTTTGTGGCACTGCGTGTGATGATTTGAATTTGACTTGATTACAAGCATTTAATATTAATAAATGTTTTCCTAGCATTCTGCTGATAACTTCATCTGGAATTTTTTGGTGGTTACTATTGATAATTGTGCTTAGGGTGGTCATAGTGTAATGTTAATACATATCAGCATTTGAAGTGATAAAATATGGTAGTAGCTCAGCAGGACTTTCCTTGAGTCGAATTAGCTCTCACTACAGAAAAGGTTGGAGACCCCTGATCTGAACCAATCAAACACTCGCGCCCAGTCAACAGATCTGGGTTTAATCCATCACCGTTCTTAAGCCCACTCTGCCACCCCAGTTCAGGCATGGCCATATGCAAATCAGTCTAACCCTGTGCCTCATGGGAACAGTCCAGCCCGAACTGCCAAGCCATGCCTTCCCTGGACCAGAAACAAGCTTCCGAGAACCGGTTTCTGGCATTTCAGCCGTCTTCAGCCTGGCTTGCTTGAATCCAGTGGCAAAGTGAGCAAGGGACTCACGTCTGAGCATACCCTGCCAACTTATGGCGAACAAAGCGGTACAAAAGGGGGTGGTGATGGACGGAGCATCTGAACCAATCAAACACTCACACCCAGTCAACAGCTCTGGGTTTAATCCATCCCCGTTCTTAAGCCCACTCTGCCACCCCAGTTCAGACATGGCCATATGCAAATCAGTCTGACCCTGTGCCTCATGGGAACAGTCCAGCCCGAACAGCCAAGCCATGCCTTCCCTGGACCGGAAAGAAGCTTCCGAGGACCGGTTTCTGGCATTTCAGCCGTCTTCAGCCTGGCTTGCTTGAATCCAGTGGCAAAGTGAGCAAGAGACTCACGTCTGAGCATACCCTGCCAACTTATGGCGAACAAAGCGGTACAAAAGAGGGTGGTGATGGATGGAGCATCTGAACCAATCAAACACTTATACCCAGTTAACAGCTCTTTTGACTGGGTGTGAGTGTTTGATTGGTTCAGATGCTCCGTCCCTCCGGGGAAGGAGGGGGACGATCCAAGACGCTTTATCATCAAATTGTTACAAGACTCCTTTCCAGACCACCTGGGCTGGGACTGGGACCATGAAGTACAGAGGGTGCACCGTTTTCCTTTCCACCAGAAACGGCAACACAGCAGTGGTAATTCGTCAGGAGGGCAACCAAGGGTATTCCTCGTCTACTTTGGAAACTTCCTCCTTAGACAGATGATATACGACCAGGCTCGCTTCAACTCCAAGAAAGGAGCCAATGGAATAACATTTTTTGCCAAGCCAGACTTCTGTCACAAATTCAAGTTACTGGGAAGTATGGTTAGAATTACTTTTCAGGATCATTACTGGGCTCAAAGATGCACCACTGACGTCTCTCCTGATAACAGGTGAGTAAATCCGAATTCGTAGTTTGGTTGATTTTAGAGAAATATTTGTAATTTTCAAAAATCGACACTTAGAAACTTTTTCAGCAAAAAGCAGGCAATGATATCCTATGGTAGGAAATTCAAGTTACTGGTAAATACAGTTAGAATTACTTTTCAGGATCAATACTGGGCTCAAAGATGCAGCACTGAGGTCTCTCCTGATAACAGGTGAGTAAATTGGAATTTGTAGTTCGGCTACTTTGAGAGGAATATTTTTATTTCCAAAACTCCACACTTGGAAGAATTTCCATGTGAAACCAGTCAATGTTAGCCTATGGAAGGAAATTTAAGTTACTGGTAAGTACGGTTAGAATTACTTTTCAGGATCATTACTGGGCTCAAAGATGCAGCACTGAGGTCTCTCCTGATAAGAGGTGAGTAAATTGAAATTCGTAGTTCAGCTGATTTTAGAGGAATATTTGTAAGTTTAAAAAATCGACACTTGGAAACTTTTTCAGCAAAAAGCAGGCAATGATATTCTATGGAAGGAAATTCAAGTTACGGGTAAGTACGGTTAGAATTACTTTTCAGGATCAGTACTGGGCTGAAAGATGCAGCACTGAGGTCTCTCCTGATAACAGGTGAGTAAATTGGAATTTGTAGTTCGGCTGATTTTAGAGGAATATTTGTAAGTTCCAAAACTCCACACTTATCAATCCCGAGGGTCCCTAGAAGCCAACTAGCCCACCATGTACCTTCAGTATGTGCCAGAGAGCTGCGTTGCAGAGAGGTGTTCAGAGGCCACGCCCCTTTTTTACAACACTCTGCAACGCAGCTCCCTGGCGCTTACTGGAGGTACGTAGTGGGCTGGTTGGCCTCCAGTGATCCTCAGGATTGAAGAGGATTTAATTCCTGAACTTAAAACACGCCAGAGAGCGTGTTTGCCCACATATCACCTCAGGCCCCGTCCCCTCCCTTCACCACTGTGCAAACTCGCCCCGTGGCGCGTTTTAAGTTGTGGGATTACCTCCCCTTAAATCCTGAGGGTCCCTGGGGCGCAACTAGCCCACCAGCTACCTCCATTAAGCGCCACAGAGCTGTGTTGCAGAGAGGTGCAAAAAGGGGCGTGGCCTCAGAACACCTTTGTGCAACGCAGCACCCTGGCGCATACTGGAGGTTCCTGGTGGGCTAGTTGGCCCCCCGGGACCACTAGTATTCAAGGGGAATTTCTTCCCCATCTGCAAACACGCCAGGGGGTGCATTTGCATAGTCTACAGAGAGGGGGTGGGGCCTCAGCCCGATGCTGTTTTTTTGTTAATTTTTTTTAAAGAAGGAGGGCTGTGTGGCCCCCATTCTTTTCTTATTTTTTTGGTCCTGGGAACCCCATCCCCCAGGGGCCTGACCCCTTTTTAAATTTTTTTAGAAAATTATTTAGAAGGGGGCCGCATGGCCCCCCTCCCAAGGGCTTATTTGGCCCCGGGGACCCCATCCCCGGGGCATGGCCTTTAATATTATTTTTTTATTTATCTTTTGGAGGGGGCTGCATTGCCCCCCTCCTCAGGCCACCTATGGCCCCAGGGACCCCATCCCCTGGGGCCTGGCTTCTCATTGGAGACCGTGCGGGATCCCTAATCCCCCCACGGTCCCAGTCGGCTTCTCGACTCCTGCGGGAGCTGGCAATGCTTTTCCACATGGGGAGCTGCTGAGATGCAGCTCGCTGTGTGGAAAAGCAATTTGGTTTGCATTTTGAAAGAGAGAGCAGGTTTTCCTGCTCTCTCTTTCAAAATGCAAACTAAGGGCCCCATTAGGATGAGCGGCGGATATTGTCCGCCCGCCACCCTATCGTAGAACGGGACCGCCCGCCATAAGGGCAGGGGTCCCGTGGGGGGAATTAGGATGTGCCCGCCACAGTGGCCGGCACATCCTGTAGTTTTTGCATTGTGGCGGGCGGTGCACTCTGCACCGCCCGCCACAATCTAAAAAATGCTGTTTTGCATTTGCATATGCAAATGTGGGGGGTACCATAGGTACCCCCCATGCGCCCCCAGACAGTCGCGCCAACCTGGGGGCCCTGCAGGGGGCCCCGCAGCAATCCCCGCATGCCTTTCCGTGGCGGCATTGCCGCCGCGGAAAGGCCTCTGCTTTTTGCTATTGTAATATGGCTGGCGGTGTCCATTGGACACCGCCACCATATTAATCTATTACCGCCGCGGTCGCAAGCCGACCGCGGGGGAAAAGTGACGGATGGTCTTTCTGTCCGCCGCTGTCCCCTCCGCCATCCTAATCAGGCGGAGGGGAACACGAGAGTGGTTGTCGGGCGGATTGCCTCCGCCTGGGTGGGGGTGGCAATCCGCCCAATATCGTAATAGGGCCCTATGTTTGCTATGGTGAGGCGGGAGCTGCGAGGCTCCTGCCCTGCCATAGCAAACTACAGTGTCCCGGGGTGGGCAACCCGTGACACTGCAGGAGCCGGTCCTCAGGAGGGGGGGGGGGGTGGCGGTCCCCGGAGCCCCCCACTGACAACCTACAAAGTTCCGGGGGGGGGGTGGTGGTCCCTGGGGCATCACAGGCCCCCCAATTTACATATTTAGAGACCTGGGGAGGTGGCGGTCCCTGGGGTGTGTGAGTATGAGCCCCCCGCATAGTGTATTAAAAAAAGCCCTTGGTGTGTCGGTCCCCGGGGCTGGGGGGCGGCTGTGAGCCCCAGCCATTCTTTTCTAAAAGCCCTGGGGGATGGCGGTCCCTAGGGCTGGGGGGGCCTGAGAGCCCCCCCACCTAATTTTAAGAAGCCCCAGGGGTGGTGGTCCCCATGGCTGGGGGGGCCTGAGAGCCCCCTCACCTAATTTCAAGAAGCCCCAGTGGGTAGCGGTCCCTGGGGCTGGGGTGGTCTGAGAGCCCCTCACACATAATTAAAAAAAGCCCCGGGGGTGGCGGTCCCCGGAGCTGGGGGGCCCCTCAGGTTCCCCCATTACTTAATAAACATTGCCCCCGGGGTTTGGCCCCCCCGGGGGCCAATTACCAAAGAAGTGCGGGAGCCCGCACTTCATTTTTTTTTATCTGCAGGATCCGCGCACCCTGCGCGGATTTTGCTGATTTAAAAAAAAATTACATTGTTTTGGCCTTGGGGGTTCTTGTGGGACCCCCTGAGCAGGACTAGGGCGTCAGGGGGTTTCTATCCTGCCCCCTTTTTGCATTTTGCACGTTTATTTCTTAGGTTTCTTGGGCCTCGGTTCTACCGAGGCACAAGATGGCTGCCAACACTTCCTGATTTGGAGTGTTGACAGCCAATTAGAATACAGCTCATGCTCAGCAGGATACGCTTAGGGTGCGCGGATCCTACGCGCCCATAGATATATGTGTGAGTTCAATTTTGATTTTCTCAAGAACTACTGAAAGGATTTACATCATTTAACCAAAAGGCACGACTCTGAACCAAGGTCTACCTTTCTGCCAAAATTTGGTGTAATTCGGTTCAGCAGTTTGGGCTGTAGCTGCGATTAACGGTCTCTATGGAAAATTGCATGGGGAAAACACGTTTTGGGCCCCCCCTTTTTTCTTGGCTTCCGCTTGACGAATCACCCCAAGACTTTCAGAATAGGAGCGTAGCGTAGCTGGACATACATTCTGAACATGTTGTGAAGATTCATCTATCGGAGCCAAAGTTATTCCAAATAGATGTTTGGATGTGAACTGTCTGTCAACATTCCAAACCAGGAAATGTTGGCAGCCATCTTGTGCCTCAGTAGCACCGAGTCACAAGAAAACAGTAAAACAAAGTTTAAAAATAAGGAAAGGGGGCAGGGTAGAAACATGTTGACCCTCTAGGCCTGCTCAGGGGGTCCCACATGAATCTTTAGGTGCAAAAAATGATTTTTTTTTTAAATAAAAAAAATGCGGCGTACACGTATGGTACTCGTACGCGGTGGAAAATGGGAAAAAAACTAGAAGTTCGTTTTATTCTTAATTAGCTCCCGGGGGGGCCAAATTCCGGGGCAATTTGTTTCTATAATGGGGGGCTTGTAAGTGTGCAACAGGAACAAAATAATGAAAAAAAGTAATGTCAAGGACAGCGATGCTCCTGCTTCCTGCGTTTTATCAGGTCAATAGACTGTTCTCTATAACACAAAAGTTTATTGCAATAAATGCATAGAATTTTAACTTTAGCAAAATCAGGATCAATTTGTGGGTGCGGACTGAATGCTGAAAATGCTGGTACAGCAGTTGATGTGCTTGGTGCAGCAGCAGGTGGGTTGTCCTTCAACCTTCGTGTTGCAGCTTGAGCAAAGTTGTTGGGGTGTAAGTTCTTCACGAGTCGCTCCATATTTGCTGTGCCAAAGGAGTATTTTTGAGATGGATCACCCCTTGAAAGAGTTTGGAAAATTTTACAGGTTACTTTTGGAGCATTAACCTTTTTTTGCCCTTCTGGAAAAGTAAAAAAAAACAAATTAGAGCTTCTTTCCTCTTCTTTGGAGGTTCTTCAGGAATTAAATATTCCTCTGAAGAATGGCTGGAACATGAGTCCATTGCTGTTATTGTGGTAAACTTTGTTCTATTTGACAAGATTTTCAGAAGAGATGCTTCTTCTTAGAAATTCAAAGTAGAATTATTAAAATGGGGCGGAAGTTTCAACAGTTGTAATAGGAAGTGTTATGAACCAATCAAAACTCTTCTTTTAAAGTCACATGGCTTTGTGTTCGCTTACGCTGTGCTTACCGTACTCTTACCATGCAAGTACGCATGACTTTCCACCGCGATTTGTGTAATTGCTTTTAAAAGTAATATAGGATTATTGGAACTTAAAAAAAATGTTTTCATAATTATCCAAGATAATCTCTTCTGTTAGTTTGTTCAATAAATACATAAATATATGTTTTTAAACAATTAAAAACATAAGGGTCTTTGCGTACGGGCGCCGTACATGATGTCACACGGAAGCTTTGATACGACGCGTAACGTGAAAGTGTATTCGTAGCGTATGCTGAGAATGATTAGCAGTACAAACTATGGTGCGATCACTCTCTCACTGTCAAATCAGAGCACAGGGCGCGCTATGAGAATGGTTTTAAGTGGTCACTCATTGGAGATCCGATTCAGCTGTGTGGCTTATCCACGGTATTGTGAAATAACAAGGTATCCCTTGGTGGAAAACTATTTAGACATAAGCCCATATATTTGCACCAATCTCTAACACATATAATACGTAGACAAAAAGTTTGTTTAAAAAGGGGTTTTCACGTTAGGAACAGAAAAAGACAATATGAGAGACAAACACAGACAGTATTATTTGTCATCAAAATTGCACATCAAAACTGACCAGTATTTAACAAAATCCTGGACTTGCTTAAAAAGTCTTGTCTGCAGGAATGAGTTTGGTCTCGTGATTGTACTGGTATGGGCGTTGACGTGTTTCGATGGTTTTTAGCAATTATATACCATCTTTTTCAAGACCGTATGAAGTGTCTCTCTTAGTAAAGGGCACTGGATGGTTACCACTTTAATAAAATCCTTATTTGATACTAGTCATGTACGTTCACTCAGGATTCTGTGTCTTTTGTGCGGATTTACATCCTAATATGCATTAAAACTTAGGAGTCTGTTCCTGATTGTTAGTACTCGACACATCAGCGTTTTTGTAACTCGTTTCTATTATCCTCTTATTTGGAAGGCATTCCCTTGTGAGGTCTATTATTGGTTATATGAAGGCGGTACAATTCCCCTGGTCCCTTCGATCTCTTAAATATGTCACAGCCTGATAATGCTCGTACTCCCCTCAATTGGGGTTAACTGAAACATTTCTGGAGTGGATGACAGTTCCTGTCCTTGTCTGTCTATGGTTCTGTTAAGAATCGTTTATTTCTTAGGACCTCGTCTCTCCACATCCGATATCCCACTGGTGCAAGCTCAAACTGCCGAAAATGGTGAAAATCCACGGTATCCACGGTATTGTCAGGCTTCGTCTTCCGATGTCTCCGGGATTGTGCTGATGATATAGGGTTCCACCTCTCGACGTCCCCGGAATCTGAAGTATATATACACAGACTGCCAGGATAGTCAAGCGTGGGAGGGAAAGGAAGGGGACAGCGGGGAGGGAGATCTGCAATAACAACAAAACACTAAGTACACACTCTGAAGGTTTGCATGTAATCCAGCTGTCATTTCCTTCCTTTACCAATCAACAACGGTATGTCCACATTCCTACCTGAAAAGGAATATAATGATGCCCCAAATGTAAGAAGAGATTAGGGAGATATCAGGGATTATGCCAACTGAAAAGAGACAAAAAATACATTGGAATTACTGAAGCTGTGATTATATAGTGTCATTTAAAGCAGCATCTATAACATACCAAACATGGTCCGTGTATATTCTTTAGTTAGATAAATCCCAAGATATGACCCCCGGAAATCTCTCTTCTGTGATAGAAACAAATGAAAAGGTTGTGAAGAGAAAATCAGATAAGAACAGCAGACCTGGTTAATAGCTCCTTAACGCCATCTGCACCACAGCAAGGTTCTTGTATTCCATGTATATATCAGCCACTGATCGGCTGACCAAAACCTTATGTACTTAGTGGGAAAGTCAAAACATAGCTTGAGCCCAAACCATGTAATATCCAGCTTACTTAACAACCAATGTCCCGTAAGCTAACCAAGATCCTGGTTATATCCCACAAGGACTCATAGAATCAGAACAGGTACATTCCTGCAACAAGACAGCAGATTGCCTGTCCTGGCCAGCGGGGAAAGGAGCTCTCCCGTCCGAGAGAGCTTCGAACAAAATCAGCAAGGAAAACAAAAACGCCAATTTGGAGAAGTCAGCGCAAGTTCACACACACGTCTTACCGCCGTTCTTTAAGACTCACAGCTGCTAGATCCTTCGGCAAGAATAATCGGCAACGCCGGCTTCCCAGACATGTTCTTTATTTCCTGTTTGTACGCGGCTCGCGTTCAACGTAACGTGCTTTCCGGGCATGATAAGAAATGTAGTCTAGGGCCCTGGAACTCCTTCGGAAGTTCGGAAAAGGGGTCAGTGCTACTGAATACGTAAAACATGACAGGTATCATAACGTTACTTTGTAGCCTGTTTATGTTTGAGGTTTGCATGAAATACTATGCTATAGGCAGATATGGATCTTTAGCAGCGTTTATCTCTATGAAGCTTGGTTATTATCATTTACATATAGGTGCCTGAGGGAGGGAAAAGAAGTCTATCTGAATGGCGAGGATTGCACAATAGCACCAGATCACTCCTTAATTTGTACAGAGATACAATTGAATGGCTCTTGTAATCAAGATACGCCAAATTTGGCCTGAGTTTTGAAAGGCTCTGCGACACCTGCTTTCATAGCAACATTCAGTTTACTGGCAAACAGGAGTTATTTAATTTGAAAAATTGCAGATTGTTGTGCGATGTTAGCAGGTATCGGTTACATGATTACGGTAACTGAGCGTGTGGTTTGCTATAAAAAAGTTGTGTTCACTCCTCTGCATGGGAAGCTGGATGTTTCCATCTGGCCGTCGATTCTGTCCTTGAAAGCAGAGTCAACCAAATGAGCCTTATAAGAGCAGTATTGTCTCAAAAAGAGGTCGCTCTTACATCTGCTAGAGAAACATTTGTCCTTTATGTAGCAAACACCCACACAGAAGTGCATCATTTATTAAATACAGACGTGCTCCTGCATTTTGGGGAGTTAATTCAGAGTATCTTTAATACGGGGTTACCTTACTTTTTTAAAGTTGGAAGCAGTGGCCTTGTGACTTCTTTTCAAACTATATTTGGTGTCTTGTCTGCATTTTTTCATTAGATTTTTTCCAGCATCTTTGGTGGATTCCCCTTAATACTTGCATTAGTTGCCGGTGTGCTTCTATTAATTTGTTTATTTAAATATGGATGCGCATCCTGCAGCACGCAAGAATATGTCCCGGCTGTTGCTGCTCCGCAACCGAATGCTTAGTTATTACGGTGCACTGCCTCTGGCTACATTGAGTGCAGTTTATGGATTATCGTTTCGATTTTCCATTTTCACATACGTTCAACCTGTCTTCCATTGCCTGAGCTGTGATTTCGACTGGACCCTGGATTTGTATCTCTTCAGTACGGTGTCTCTCAACGCGGATTATGACCAGCTGATGAGCCCCTTAGTGATTCATGACTTGCTCTGTTCTGGCAGAGGGATTATGGCCTTAGCAGCGATACATGGAATAATGGGATGTTGGAATGTTTTTGCAGCGGTGCTTGACTTCTTGGCACGCAGTTACATTGAAGATGACCCGAGTTTTCCTGCGATGGTGATAGAGGCTCTGGTCGTTGAGGAACATGTATGTTCATTCTCACTATTGAATTGGATGGCTGAAATGTTTTCAGATGAGAACAATGACTTCCTCTTGAAAGCTGTTGCTACATACTGTGCTTATATGTTGTTGGATTAAGACTCTATGATTTTTCTACCTATTCTTTATTATTTAGTTACTGTTTTCTATCAAACAGCGAATCATTTGTTTGCAAATTTGAACTTGACTCTGCTTTACAGGCTTGGACTCTGCGTTCCTAATTCGCCCACGTTTATATTACATGCTCCAATAGAGGAAGGATGTCGGATGTCGTGGGCTGAGCCTTGCACTCACAACGTGTTAAGTTAGCATGGGTTTATTAGAAGCTTAAATGCCATTTTTGATTTCCTGCTCTGCTTTGCACACAACACGCACTTGCGCTATTGTTTAGGGAACACTGAGTATTTTGCTTCACATGAGAATAACTTGTTTTGCTGCATTTCTAAGCTGTCTCGTTAGTTTAGTGTGTATAGTGAGAGCATGGAAGATCAAGATTATCTTGGATACTGTGTCTGTTATTCGGAATGATCGTTGCACGTTCGACCCATAACACATATGCAGCTGTGGCCACCTCTGATACTGGCGCGTTTAATAATGCATTGTGGAGGCATAATTACACACACTTGGAGAACATTGGTATCCTAACAGTTTGTGCAGAACTCAATGTGATCCACTACTGCTGAGTACCGTAGGTATGGGTCCACCCATGTAATCCTATGAGACCTTTTGTAGTTAGAAACTAACCTGCTAGGTGGGGAGGGTAAAATGTAGGTATATTTTAAATGTGTTTTTCCCTTTAGCAGTATAGGATGCTTTCTCCCTTTGTATTTTATGGAATAGTAACAATGCTGACAACCTTGTTTCTGATAATATGTTTGGTTGTATTATCTAAGGTACTGCGATCACAGCGTTAGAAATAAACATTTCAAACTTGCACGTGTCTTTATTTACTCCTTGTTTTGTACTGGTGTAAGACTATAACGAAAGAGTGCTCTTGTTATCCACCTTACTTGAGGTAATCTAAGTCGCATGTTCTGGGTTGAGTAGTCATTGGTGTTTTTGCTATAGGACGAAGAACCAATAAGTCACTGATTGCTAGTCTGGTGGGGGTTTGGGTAGTAAGGTGGGGTTTGGTACACTGTAATTGACTGAGGTCCTAAGTCTTTATGCATAGTTCTGTGTAGGAGCACAATTACTGGAACAGTAGTTAACAAAAAGGCTTGATAAAGAGCATTCAGTTTGAATCAGAATATGAAATTGAAGAATAATTGATAACCCCAGCCAAGAAAGGGATCAAGTGTGCAAACTTCACAGTGCCTTCGGCCGGGGTAGTTGTTACAATAAAAAGGCTTGATGAAGGCCTGCACTTTAAATAAGAATATGAAAAGAAGAATAGTTGATAATGACAGTTAAGGAATGCAGCAAGTAGTTGTGTGTATGTGTGGATGATGTGTTGATTGAGTGGAAGATGAAAAAGGTGAAAAGTAAGAAGGGCTGGAGACACGCAAATTACCCACTGCCTTGTCAGTGAAGTGGATCTTTGCATTTCCAGTCCATTACACAGATAGGGTGTTGGATTCCACAGTGGGAGCAAGAGAAACGAGTACCACATCTAAGGAAGCAAGCTAGTGCAGAAAGTACACACAGTGTGCGGTAGAAAGGATGCAAGAAAGGACGCAAGTGTGCAAATTACCCACTGCCATTCACGGGTAGTAGTTACCAAGAAGGCTGAATAAAGGGCATGCACTTTGAATTTGAATTAAAGAAGAACAATTGATAACCCCAGCCAAGAAAGGCAGCAAGTAGGTGTGTGTATGTGTGGATGATGTGGAAGATGAATATGGTGAAGAATAAGAAAGGCTGCAGACATGCAAACTTTCCACTTCTTTGTAAGGAAAGTGGGTGTTTATATATCGCGCACCCGCAATCCACTTCTGATGATGTCACATATTACATCATTCATGACATGGTCAGTGACATCACTGATGACATCACTGATGACATCTCAAATGACATCACTGATGACATCTCAAATGACATCACTGATGACATCACTGATGACATCTCATTTGACATTACTGATCACATCACTGATGATATCATTCATGTGATAATACGATGAACCTCTTCAGACTCTAATATAACCTTAGATACAATCAGTGTAAACAGACACTCACAGACTGTCACTCATCCATGGAGTTACTCACACACCTAGTCAGTCATGCAAAGAATCAATCACACCTCCATTTCCTCAACTATACAGTTATACAAACTTTACTCATTCAAACATATACTAACACATATTTACTCTCTTATACAATCCCTGATACAAGTTCACAATGATCCATACAGCCACTCACACATTCACTGGCTCTTATGCACAGTTATTTATATATGTCAACTCTCACATGTACTGTGTTTTACATATGTACTTACTTTGACATGTAGCACTGAGATATCCATTCACTCACCAATACACTCATGCACACAGTCAACCGCCCATACAGCTGTTTCCACATGCATTTTTGAAACCATACATCTAGTGAATCAACTGCTCACACATCTATGCACAGAGTCATACACCTCCCAGCCACCCACACACACACTCAGTCCCCCATACAAATACTTGGGCAACCAATCAATAACCCATATAGTTACTCATATAGCTACTTATCAACACATGCAACAGTTTACAGAACAACAGACATAATGATGCACAAATTAAGACAGTTTAGTCACTAACCCATGCACTCAGTGAGACACATTTAATCACTCACTCATACAGTCAGTCATGCACCTACTAAATCCTTCATCCAGACACTTATACATCCACTCATTCTTCAATATGTAAGACATATTTTAACTTTACAGAAACATACAGTCACTGGATGTTGTCATCAGTGATGTCATTTGAGATGTCATCTTTGATGTCATCAGTGATGTCACTGACCATGTCATGAATTATGTAATATGTGACATCATCAGCAGTGGATTGCGGGTGCGCGATATATAGTTAGTGCAACTAACTATTTTTGGAATTTCAATGGTTTTGTGTGAGTAAAATAAGGTTTTGTAAATGCGAATTCCTACCTAACTATATATGGTCTATAACCTATGGTTTTTTCAGTGAATTTTCAAGGTTTTGTAAATGCTAATTCCTAACTATATATGGTCTATAACCTATAGTTTTTTCAGTGAATTTTCAAGGTTTTGTAAATGCTAATTCCTAACTATATATGGTCTATAGCCTATGGTTTTTTCAGTGAATATATATATATACATACATATATAAACATATATCATCTGTATATCTATATAAATACAAACATAAATGCATGCATACATATACTTATATGCATACAGATGCATGTTATTTACATGAAAGTTGAAAAAACACTAATAAAAGCAAAGCTAAAAAGCCACCTCATTACAAACAGAATGGCTTTAACTTAAACGAGGGCGAGATCTATTGCATTTTCACTGCTTGTTTACTTTGGTTCCATCAAGAAGGTATTCAGATGTGTCACACATTTGCCATAAATTCTGAATGTTAGCACTCTAGTTGCACATTAGATCACTGTAGTAAAGCTACTGCTCACCAGGGACGTCTGCTGCTGGTATTCAAAGTGCATGTTTCAGTCTGCATGTCAGAATTTTTTTAATGAAATAGAAGAGGATTTGAGAAGTCACTCAAAATGATCCCTAATTTTTCTTTCTGAAGCACTAATCATACTTTCTATGGCAAAATTAACCCCCTCATGTTGTTCCTTTTTAAATTGAGTGTTTTCAGACTTACCACTTCATTCCAATCAAGATGGCTTCTGGTGTGCCATACTTTTGTCATAAGTAAGACTGTTAGCGCTCTAGTTGTTTTTTAGAACACGCTGGGACATTCTGTCATTGGGCTATACTTGGGGTACATATGGGTGCTATTTGGGCTACATTTAGGCTCTTTTGTCTCTGGTGGCCATCTTGGGAGACTGTATGTCAGAATTTTTTAATGAAATTGAAGAGGGTTTGAGAAGTCACTCAAAATGTGCCTTAATTTTTCTTTCTGCAGCACTAATCATAATTCATATAGCAAAATATACCCCCTCATTTTGTTCCTTTTTAAATTAAATGTTTTAAGAGTTACCACTTTATTCCAATCAAGATGGCTTCAGGTGTGTCATACCTTTGTAATAAGTAGGACTGTTAGCGCTCTAGTTGTTCTTTAGAACACTCTGGGACATTCTGTCATTGGGCTATACTTGGGCTACATCTGGGTGATATTTGGGCTACATTTGGGCTCTTTTGTCTCTGGTGGCCATTTTGGGAGACTGCATGTCAGAATTTTTTAATGAAATAGAAGAGGATTTGAAAAGTCACTCAAAATGTGCCCTAATTTTTCTTTCCGCAGCACTAATAATACCTTCTATTGCATAATATACCCCCTCATTTTGTTCCTTTTTAAATTAAATGTTTTAAGAGTTACCACTTTATTCCCATCACAATGGCTCCAGGTGTGCTATACCTTTGTAATAAGTAGGACTGTTAGCGCTCTAGTTGTTCTTTAGAACACTCTGGGACATTCTGTCATTGGGCTATACTTGGGCTACATCTGGGTGATATTTGGGCTACATTTGGGCTCTTTTGTCTCTGGTGGCCATTTTGGGAAACTGCATGTCAGAATGTTTTAATGAAATAGAAAAGGATTTGAGAAGTCACTCAAAATGTGCCCTAATTTTTCATTCTGCAGCACTAATCATACTTTCTATGGCAAAATATACCCCCTCATGTTGTTTCTTTTTAAATTAAATGTTTTAAGAGTTACCACTTTATTCCAATCAAGATGGCTTCAGGTGTGCCATACCTTTGTAATAAGTAGGACTGTTAGCGCTCTAGTTGTTCTTTAGAACACTCTGGGACATTCTGTCATTGGGCTATACTTGGGCTACATCTGGGTGATATTTGGCTACATTTGGGCTCTTTTGTCTCTGGTGGCCATTTTGGGAGACTGCATGTCAGAATGTGTTAATGAAATAGAAAAGGATTTGAGAAGTCACTCAAAATGTGCCCTAATTTTTCATTCTGCAGCACTAATCATACTTTCTATGGCAAAATATACCCCCTCATGTTGTTTCTTTTTAAATTAAATGTTTTAAGAGTTACCACTTTATTCCAATCAAGATGGCTTCAGGTGTGCCATACCTTTGTAATAAGTAGGACTGTTAGCGCTCTAGTTGTTCTTTAGAACACTCTAGGAGGCTGCAGTAGAACACAAAGGAATCAACTGACAGTCTCTGTCCTTGTTGGATGTACATGTTTTACTGAGAATGTCAGACTTCATTTTCACATGACTGAGAAAGATAATGTGAATTTACAGAAAATATGCTTTCAGTTTAGCTTATAGATCCCCTTCCAAACCACTGTGGGAAAATCATGAGATATTAGTTTTCTTTCAAACAATATTCATGATATCACAGCAGAAGGTTTTTCACATGTTAAAATCACCTTAGAACCCACCACAATTCCTAAAACGAGTATGGTACCATCAACAAATGATTTATAATGTAACTAAAGTCCTAAAACCCTCTATTAACTACGATGCTTTTTAATGAGGTGCTATCATGTATATTGGTCCCAAGATGGCTGCCAACACTTCTTGGATGAAGTGCTGACAGCCAATCAGATCAGATGTGTGGTTAGGCTCCGCCCAGATATATATCTTTTTTTGAACCTAAATTACTCAAAATCCACTGGAGCACATATATTGAGACCTAGCAAAGGCACATCAGGCTAACAGTCCCTACAATTTTGCCAAGTTTCGTGCAAATCCATTCAGCCGTTCGAGCTAAAAGTGAGGCCAACCGCCCTATGGAAATTAACATGGGAAAAACGCGTTTTGGGACCCCCCTTTTTTCTCGGCCCCCCCTTGATGAAACCCCCCCAAATTGTCAGGGGCTGCTCAGAAACAAAATGTTCCATTTTCCTGAAAATTTCAGCCAATTCCGTCCACAAACGCCAAAGTTATTAGACATAGAATTTTCAAAAATCCCATAGAGAAAAAATCCTAACTATATAAAGTATAAAGTTATGAATAAAAAGCAGCAAATCGCGCATTTATTTCCTAGGGGGAGGTAGTTCTATCTGGGCCACCATCTTGAAGGGCCGTTATGTAGGACGCGGCACGAGGCGGGCGGAGGAGGTTGGCCAGGGTTTTCCCAGGGCGAACTCCCTCACCAAAGCAGCGCGCTCACGCCTCCCTGCCGAGGAACGAGAGTTCTCTATTAGAATCATCAGGAAAGTCAGAGAGCTTCCGGCGAATTTGAGCTAGCGTGGCAGGGTTAGGGTCCTGAGAGTGAGAGGAGTCCAAAGTCTTAATTTCCGTTTCGAATTTAGCAAGAGCGTCGTGGATGGAGCGCAGGATGCCTGATTATTTGGAGATACATTCCCCACGAATGACAACTTTAAAACCCTTCCAGAGTGTGGAGGGGGAGTCAACGGGGCCTTCTTTCAGCTCAAAATAATTGGTAATAGCGGTTTGGATCTGGCCACAGAAGACTGAGTCGCGTAACGCATTGGGGGAAGCCGCCAGGAGAATGCGCGGCAAGGGGACTGCGGGAGGCGCAGGCAGAAGTGAACAGGAGCATGATGAGAGAGGGTGTGCAGCATGTGATCGACATTGGAGAGCCAGGCGAGGACGTCCAGGGTGGTAATCCAAAGGTCCAAGCGGGACCAGCAGCCGCGAGAGCCAGAGACGCAAGTCCCCTCGCTTGCCTCGGGCCAAACATGGCACCATGCATCAAACAAGAAATTCTCAATAAGAATTGAGCGGAGGAGCGCAGCAGCATGTGGGTTGGAAGCGTGGGGGCCAGAGCGGTCTAGCGGGTGGACAATGGAACATTAAAATCACCACTCCAAAGGAGCGCTGCAAAAAATGTCCGGGTCATCGGTATTTGGACCATACATAGCAGCAAGTGTCAATGGCTGGGCCTGAAGTGTGCCTTGGAGGATCACAAAATGCCCCCCAGGATCAATAATCACCTGGGAAGTCTGCCAAGGGAGCCCTTTGTGCATGAGGATGGAAACCCCTGAGAATAATTAGAATAGAAGGAGGAGTGTATTTCGCACCAGTGCTGGGAGAGGAGTCTATAGGAAGTTGCAGGCAGTAGGGGAGTTTCTTGTAAAAAACAAATGTCCACCACATGTCTGATAAGGTGGGAGTGGACCAGGCGCACCTTCCGATGGTCATTAAGACCGCAGACGTTCCAGGTCCAGAAAGTGTTGTCCGTCATGGTGCTGTGTTAGCGAATGTAGTGTCAAGGACTGTGGTACGTGAGGGAGGAACCTCAAGTAGGTGCAGAGAGCAATGTGATACATCATAGAGGAGCAGGTACAGTGTAGAAGCGTAGGACATGCAAATGAAAAGCAAAACATGTACAAACACAATCAAAAGATCCCCAGAAGGAGGCCGCAAACACCCAAATCCCCCCACCCTGTCACACACACCAACCCCCCAAACAGGCTGAGAAACAATCTGCACCCACCCCAGGGTACCACAACTGGGAAGGGGGGAGTCTTTGACCAAAGTGGGAATCATCCCGCGGAGGCATGGCATCGCTCGGCATTCACCCTTGCCGAAGAGGCAGGGTGGCCAAGACAGGTGCCATAACAGACATCAGGAGAGAGAGCGTCTGAGATTCGAAGGCGACTAGCCCCTGAGCATTGCTGCAAAAGGATGAGCCATCATAGAGTCAGGAGGTGCAAAGTGGCTCAGGTCTAATCCGGTGAGTGAGCAGCCTGAGAGAGAACAAACTGGTGAAGTTATGGAACGTTGCAGAGTCAGTCATTGTCGCTTAAGTTGCAATTGGCAGAGTCTTGAGAGTTGGCAGGAGTGGATCAATGCGAACAATCAAGTTTCTTGGCGAAGACCAGAGTGTCCTTGGAATCAGGGATGATGAGTGTCTTAGAGCCCTGCCTGACTCGTAGCTTGACCGGATATGCCAGGGAGTATGAGACCTCATGTTTTTGGAGGATTCGTTTCGCAGGCAGGAACTCGCGGCGGGCACTGTCAAGGTGCAATCGGGATAAAATGACAGGGAGTTGCCCTCATGACGGATCTCAGCTTTCTCCCTGGCTGCTCGAAGAATTGTGTCACGGTCCCTGAAATTGAGGATTTTGGCAATGATTGGGAGTGCTGGCAGTCCGGGGCCAGGGCGGTGGCTGAGGGAGCGGTGGGCCCACTCAACGATAAAGACCAGAGAAAGGACGTCGTCAAACAGTTTGAGTACAAGTTGTTCCACAAAGTCTTCCATCCGTGAGATATTGGTGGACTCATGCACACCGGTGATGCGGAGGTTGCTCCTGCGGGAACACACCTCCAAATCCTCATTTTTATTATGTATCAATTCCAGTATCTCGTCCATTTGAAGAAGCTTTTGTTGATCCTGAGTGGCGGGGTCTTAGACGTCAGAAACCCTCATTTCCACATGCAGCAGGCGAGTATCATGCGAGTCCACCCAAGACTTGACCACGTCCAGACGAAATGACAGCTGCTCCAGCTGGGCCGCTATGCCCGAGACCGCGGAAATGACCTCCAGCATGATGGACTTGAGATTGTCCTCCCGAGAGTAAGCCATCTCTGCGGGGGTAGCTGAGTGCCCCCTGTCGGTGACCATGCCGTCCTGGCGCATCTGTCAACGTTGGTTGAATGCGAACTTAGGTTGCATAGGGTCAGTCTTACCCATGGCAGGCGAAGGCAGTAGAGAGAAGCGACCAAGGGAGAGAGAGGAGAGCGCGACTGGGAGGCAAGGTAGCAGTGTCCGTGGGTTTGAGGGGGCCGACCCAAGCTGGGATTAGACGAATCAGGCAGGTATGGCAAAGAGGCTGTGGTGGAGGCCCGCGGGACGTTGGCAATGGCCAGGTAAGTCGCAGGGTGCAAGGAGAAACAGAAGGCTGCGCCCCCGCCAACGGCTCACCACGGCAGGTCTTGGTTAGAACCTTGAGGTCATCCAGAAGAGTGTCCAAGAGAATCGCGCCTCAGCACTGGTGGGTCAAAAAAGGGAGAGCAAAAGTTCTGCAGATCCTGGTGCAACCCGGCGGGGGTGGCCGCAGCGGTGTTGGTCCAGGTGAGGTCATCGCAGAGGAGAGCACTCCTGCGGGGACTGGGCAGCAGGGAGGCACGAAGTGTGTTCTGCCTCCAGCGAAGGGCCAAATCCACGGGGGCAGAGGGCTGTGGAGCAGCAAGGCGATCCTGCACTGGCGGTTAGGTGTTGGGCCCCGCGGTATGGCACGCATGTCCTCAACCCAGCCGCAGGGCCCCCCGCAGCAAGAGCGCTCACCCCAAGCAGCAGGAGCCAGGTAGCAAACAGGCCCTCAGCAGGCACACACACGAGGTGGAATGCAGAAGGAAGTAGGGCCGTTCAGGCCAAAATCAAGCAGAGCCGCTAAGGTGTGCAGGCAGCAGGAAGGCTGGGTCCGGTGCGCAACAAGGACCCGTCAGTGAGGCTGCGTCAGGGCTGAGCAGGGAGCTGGGGGCGGCAGCACCAGGAGGCGACCAGCGGCGGGGAGTCACGGAGGGCGTCCCGCCCACGTCGCCTGACCCGTGGCGGAGGGCCTTCGCGACGGATGCCGGCACCTAGGAAAGCGGCGCCTGCACAATGAATTAGTCCGGGCCAGACGTTGCAGCTCGTGGGCCCTCAGTCCCACCGCAAGAAGCCCCCATCAGCGGCAGCACTCACTGGTACGTCCAGGCAGCAGAGGGAGGCGGACCACAGGTTGGCGCTCCTGGCGTGGTGCGCCACAGCAGAGGAGATTCGGTAAAGTGAGCTACCCAGTAAACCTTTGGGAGCTGGGTGAAACGTGATCAGATGGGTAAGAGGCAGTGCTTAATTTGTAAAATATGAAGTGCAGGTGCTCAAATGTTTTTCGGAGGCCACACCTACTTTCTTCCAGCTCCACCCACTTCCTCCACTGGCTCCACCCACTTACTCTATTAGCTCCACCCACATCCTCAACTGGCACTGCTCAAAGTCAGATGTAATAAATACACCATAACCGATCTGAATTTCAGCAAGGGAGCCTTCCTTTTAGTAAGGTTTTGATAGGAGGTTCCCCTGCCCTGGGAACATTTGGAAAAAGATTAAACCAATAGTGCATTCAAAGCACAATTTTGGAATAAATTAGCTAGAATCACTAATGCATTGAAAAGGTACTATTCCAGGGCTCTATGTGCAGATTTGGGTAAAGGACAATACTGGGGTATGCTATTTTTAACAGAGTTTATGAGTTAAAAGGTACAACTTTTACATAACGTATGTGACAAAATAAACCAAAATGCAGGAAAACACGCTAAACAGATAAACTGAATAAAATCATGCATTACAGTTGAATGCTTAACTTATCACTTCCAGTGGCCTAAGAGGTTTGGAGTTCATAAAGGTATGACTTCAAAAGCAGGGTGACGTTGGTGGCAGTGTGCAGAGTTAGTTTCACACTGTCAGTCACAAATATTAATTATTAATCCACTGGTAACCCAAAGCAGCCCTCGCAAGTTTTGTTAGACCAGCCCCCAGACAGTACGGGATGACCTGACATAAGCACCCAGGCTAGAAAGCATGGAAATAACACGCATAAGCACCCAGGACAGAACGCATGGAAATCTCACACCGTACTCAGACCAGGAAGCATGGAAATGTCAAACAAGGGCACCCAGGCCAGAAACCATGGTCCCGTCACACAAAGGCACCCATGCCGGAAAGCATGGAAACATCAAACAAAGGCACCCAGCCAGGCCAGAAAGCATGAAAATGTCAAACAAAGGCACCCAACCCAAGCCAAGAGCGCTGGAACTATTTTTACAGTGTTGGTGCTGCACCTGCCCTAAATATTACATCACTGAAGAAGGAAGAAGTAATAAGATTGTGAAAAATCCAAACACATCAATACCCTATTATGCTAGGAATGATGCACCTCCCTTTAGCTTAGCCTAACCAAAGGCCTTGAGGCAGCACAGAATGACAGTGTTCGATTTTCTGCCTGCATGGAAGCAATGGAGTAGCAAGGATGCAATGGCTGGCTCCACTAAAACAATGTCAAGTTCCTAAAAGTTCATTGTGCTGGCAGTCACATTTTAAATCTTAATTTTGAGTTGGCCTGCGAATTCCTCGTTTGGAGACTACCATAACTTTGACAGGTTGAGAGCGATGGACCTGAAAATTCTGATGGTCTTATAGTATGTTTATGATTCAGAAGAATGACATATCTAGTGCACAAGTAAAAACTGCACTGAAACAAAACCATTACTGCCTAGACCCCTGCTTCACAGTTACTGAACTTTGGTTATCACAGATCACACACCACCCCACACTTTCTATGTGTCAGTGTATTCAAGTAATCTTTTGATAGGGCTAGGCCCTCTTTAAAGGGTTCTGGATGATAAATACAAGCCATGGGGAGTGGGGCCCACCTTAGCTCTGGCAGAATGGTTTGGGCTCAGCTGATGAGTTCACATCAGCAGACAGATGCACATTTTATTAGAACTTACTTTTTTGTACATTACTAGCGCACAGTACTTTTCAGGAGCCCTCAGCCGTGCAGCATAGTTGAAGTCGCACTTAACTCGCCGGTGACGGTGGGGTGACTTGTGTCAGTGGTGACGGATATAGTCTCACTCATAGTTGTTAAAATGTCACACATAATTACACTGAAATTCTGCAAATGTCACACTTAGCAATCTGAAACCATGGCAGCTATGGAAGGAACTCTAGCCGAATAAGAACCAGTATTTTTCCGTCCAGCAAGTAGGGCTGGGACAGAGGCACCCATAGGCCAAAAGATACCCGCCCTACAGGCATTGCAGAGGCGAATGTCCAACGTATGACTGTCTGCTCCAGACCCAGCATTCTTTCTGAGCCACGAGCCTTAAATCTCATTAACAAAACAGAAGCCCAACTTCTGGGGACACTTCTTGGCAGCCATTCTGGTTACCTCTGTCCCATGCTGTCAGCACTGGCCTGGACATGTCATATTGCACGCCTGTCCACCCTTCTGTAGGGCGGCCTCTGATTGTTTCCCCAACTTTACTGATTACAGATTACTTGAGTGAGATAGGGAGGGGCTCTTGGGACACTGACAAAATGAAAGGCGTGCAGTGAAATGTTCTCAGCTCGAGCCTAACACAAGTGCGCGGTGCAGACCCCACCCCCAATTGCAGTTTAATCTACCTCACCCGCAGCAGTCCTGTGCCCACCCTAACTAATAGGCTTAAGCCAGCAGGTCATTGATAAACAAATCTCCCCCGCCCTGCCTCGAGCTCGCCTTTTCTCCAGATAAGGGGGTGGTCTCAACAGCCCATTTGTCCGCTACAATGACGTCCAGTGGGGCGCTAATGGGACAGCTAATGGCTCAAGTACCCTGCCCAGGCCGAGGCCATGCCCAAGGTGACCCACGCAGATGGCCTGCTCCTCAGTTGTGGCGCAGTGCAGAGGAGGCCGGGCCGGAAGAACAGTTCCCTGGTGCAGGCGAGGACATGGTTCTTCACACCGTCCTGGGAACGCCAGCTCGGCCAGGTAAGGCCTTGTGTGAAAGTAGGGACGGGATGGACTTTCTAGGGATCTCTCCTGCGAATAATGAAAAGATAATAAATGTAAGTTAAATGTTGGGGGAAGTAAGCGCAGTAGTACGACAGGCCGGGGGTTGACATAGTGCTCAGGCTCCGGGGGCGGTAGTGACGACTGACTTTTGATTCCTCGGTCCCTGGGGAGGGGGGGTTCATGTGAGTGGTGTCATGACCTACCTCAGAGACCTGAACAATTACGGACACGCTCTTTAGCGATAGATTGGGCATAGGGAGGAGGCTGAGGTGGAGCATTCATTTTTCTGGGGCTCTTTGTCCACTAATTGTCTGAAAGTCAATGCGAGCAGGGAGGACAGGGACCGGTGACTCGGGCAGAACACCGGGCAGGGTCCAGTTACAGGCTAGATGCAAAGGGGATGCCTGTTCACCCACCCCCCAACTGCTGCATCCCAACGTCGTCTCCACGCACCTGTTAATGCACCCCTGCTGCCTAGACCCTGCATTATGGGGCCTGTATCGTTGCCTCAAGTCTCAGACTGGTTGCTTCCCATTCGGAGATGCGGCCGTGCGAGTATGCTGGGGTGTGGTGGCAAAGCAGCAAATGCGCGCGCATTGAAATCTCAAAAAATATCTGCGCACAGCGCTGCCTGCTGCCGCGCACATCCCCGGCCCAGCCCCCGCAGAAGACCGTCATCATCAAGCCCTGCCCAACTCAGTGTCCCGCCCACTGGGCCGGTAACACTGAGGAGCAGCCGCTGCAATCATTCAAGAAGTCAGAAGACATTCATCAATCGTTATTACTGACTGAAAAATACAAAGCGTAAGTGAGAAGATGTTTAACTGGTGACACTCGTGTTGTGTGAATGAGTCGTGAAGCAGTACAGTAACAGCAGCGCTGCACTTATGGTGTAGAGCAGCAGTCTGTCACGTAATTACTATAAAAATCAATTACGCACACTACACACGTGTAGACCCGGCCCTGATCATTAAGTGCCGGTGCTAAGCACCGGCAAGCCCCGGCACAAATTAAGCCCTGGCAGTGCTTAATTTGTAAAATATGAAGTGCAGGTGCTCAAATGTTTTTCGGAGGCCACACCTACTTTCTTCCAGCTCCACCCACTTCCTCCACTGGCTCCACCCACTTACTCTATTAGCTCCACCCACATCCTCAACTGGCACTGCTCAAAGTCAGATGTAATAAATACACCATAACCGATCTGAATTTCAGCAAGGGAGCCTTCCTTTTAGTAAGGTTTTGATAGGAGGTTCCCCTGCCCTGGGAACATTTTGAAAAAGATTAAACCAATAGTGCATTCAAAGCACAATTTTGGAATAAATTAGCTAGAATCACTAATGCATTGAAAAGGTACTATTCCAGGGCTCTATGTGCAGATTTGGGTAAAGGACAATACTGGGGTATGCTATTTTTAACAGAGTTTATGAGTTAAAAGGTACAACTTTTACATAACGTATGTGACAAAATAAACCAAAATGCAGGAAAACACGCTAAACAGATAAACTGAATAAAATCATGCATTACAGTTGAATGCTTAACTTATCACTTCCAGTGGCCTAAGAGGTTTGGAGTTCATAAAGGTATGACTTCAAAAGCAGGGTGACGTTGGTGGCAGTGTGCAGAGTTAGTTTCACACTGTCAGTCACAAATATTAATTATTAATCCACTGGTAACCCAAAGCAGCCCTCGCAAGTTTTGTTAGACCAGCCCCCAGACAGTACGGGATGACCTGACATAAGCACCCAGGCTAGAAAGCATGGAAATAACACGCATAAGCACCCAGGACAGAACGCATGGAAATCTCACACCGTACTCAGACCAGGAAGCATGGAAATGTCAAACAAGGGCACCCAGGCCAGAAACCATGGTCCCGTCACACAAAGGCACCCATGCCGGAAAGCATGGAAACATCAAACAAAGGCACCCAGCCAGGCCAGAAAGCATGAAAATGTCAAACAAAGGCACCCAACCCAAGCCAAGAGCGCTGGAACTATTTTTACAGTGTTGGTGCTGCACCTGCCCTAAATATTACATCACTGAAGAAGGAAGAAGTAATAAGATTGTGAAAAATCCAAACACATCAATACCCTATTATGCTAGGAATGATGCACCTCCCTTTAGCTTAGCCTAACCAAAGGCCTTGAGGCAGCACAGAATGACAGTGTTCGATTTTCTGCCTGCATGGAAGCAATGGAGTAGCAAGGATGCAATGGCTGGCTCCACTAAAACAATGTCAAGTTCCTAAAAGTTCATTGTGCTGGCAGTCACATTTTAAATCTTAATTTTGAGTTGGCCTGCGAATTCCTCGTTTGGAGACTACCATAACTTTGACAGGTTGAGAGCGATGGACCTGAAAATTCTGATGGTCTTATAGTATGTTTATGATTCAGAAGAATGACATATCTAGTGCACAAGTAAAAACTGCACTGAAACAAAACCATTACTGCCTAGACCCCTGCTTCACAGTTACTGAACTTTGGTTATCACAGATCACACACCACCCCACACTTTCTATGTGTCAGTGTATTCAAGTAATCTTTTGATAGGGCTAGGCCCTCTTTAAAGGGTTCTGGATGATAAATACAAGCCATGGGGAGTGGGGCCCACCTTAGCTCTGGAAGAATGGTTTGGGCTCAGCTGATGAGTTCACATCAGCAGACAGATGCACATTTTATTAGAACTTACTTTTTTGTACATTACTAGCGCACAGTACTTTTCAGGAGCCCTCAGCCGTGCAGCATAGTTGAAGTCGCACTTAACTCGCCGGTGACGGTGGGGTGACTTGTGTCAGTGGTGACGGATATAGTCTCACTCATAGTTGTTAAAATGTCACACATAATTACACTGAAATTCTGCAAATGTCACACTTAGCAATCTGAAACCATGGCAGCTATGGAAGGAACTCTAGCCGAATAAGAACCAGTATTTTTCCGTCCAGCAAGTAGGGCTGGGACAGAGGCACCCATAGGCCAAAAGATACCCGCCCTACAGGCATTGCAGAGGCGAATGTCCAACGTATGACTGTCTGCTCCAGACCCAGCATTCTTTCTGAGCCACGAGCCTTAAATCTCATTAACAAAACAGAAGCCCAACTTCTGGGGACACTTCTTGGCAGCCATTCTGGTTACCTCTGTCCCATGCTGTCAGCACTGGCCTGGACATGTCATATTGCACGCCTGTCCACCCTTCTGTAGGGCGGCCTCTGATTGTTTCCCCAACTTTACTGATTACAGATTACTTGAGTGAGATAGGGAGGGGCTCTTGGGACACTGACAAAATGAAAGGCGTGCAGTGAAATGTTCTCAGCTCGAGCCTAACACAAGTGCGCGGTGCAGACCCCACCCCCAATTGCAGTTTAATCTACCTCACCCGCAGCAGTCCTGTGCCCACCCTAACTAATAGGCTTAAGCCAGCAGGTCATTGATAAACAAATCTCCCCCGCCCTGCCTCGAGCTCGCCTTTTCTCCAGATAAGGGGGTGGTCTCAACAGCCCATTTGTCCGCTACAATGACGTCCAGTGGGGCGCTAATGGGACAGCTAATGGCTCAAGTACCCTGCCCAGGCCGAGGCCATGCCCAAGGTGACCCACGCAGACGGCCTGCTCCTCAGTTGTGGCGCAGTGCAGAGGAGGCCGGGCCGGAAGAACAGTTCCCTGGTGCAGGCGAGGACATGGTTCTTCACACCGTCCTGGGAACGCCAGCTCGGCCAGGTAAGGCCTTGTGCGAAAGTAGGGACGGGATGGACTTTCTAGGGATCTCTCCTGCGAATAATGAAAAGATAATAAATGTAAGTTAAATGTTGGGGGAAGTAAGCGCAGTAGTACGACAGGCCGGGGGTTGACATAGTGCTCAGGCTCCGGGGGCGGTAGTGACGACTGACTTTTGATTCCTCGGTCCCTGGGGAGGGGGGGTTCATGTGAGTGGTGTCATGACCTACCTCAGAGACCTGAACAATTACGGACACGCTCTTTAGCGATAGATTGGGCATAGGGAGGAGGCTGAGGTGGAGCATTCATTTTTCTGGGGCTCTTTGTCCACTAATTGTCTGAAAGTCAATGCGAGCAGGGAGGACAGGGACCGGTGACTCGGGCAGAACACCGGGCAGGGTCCAGTTACAGGCTAGATGCAAAGGGGATGCCTGTTCACCCACCCCCCAACTGCTGCATCCCAACGTCGTCTCCACGCACCTGTTAATGCACCCCTGCTGCCTAGACCCTGCATTATGGGGCCTGTATCGTTGCCTCAAGTCTCAGACTGGTTGCTTCCCATTCGGAGATGCGGCCGTGCGAGTATGCTGGGGTGTGGTGGCAAAGCAGCAAATGCGCGCGCATTGAAATCTCAAAAAATATCTGCGCACAGCGCTGCCTGCTGCCGCGCACATCCCCGGCCCAGCCCCCGCAGAAGACCGTCATCATCAAGCCCTGCCCAACTCAGTGTCCCGCCCACTGGACCGGTAACACTGAGGAGCAGCCGCTGCAATCATTCAAGAAGTCAGAAGACATTCATCAATCGTTATTACTGACTGAAAAATACAAAGCGTAAGTGAGAAGATGTTTAACTGGTGACACTCGTGTTGTGTGAATGAGTCGTGAAGCAGTACAGTAACAGCAGCGCTGCACTTATGGTGTAGAGCAGCAGTCTGTCACGTAATTACTATAAAAATCAATTACGCACACTACACACGTGTAGACCCGGCCCTGATCATTAAGTGCCGGTGCTAAGCACCGGCAAGCCCCGGCACAAATTAAGCCCTGGTAAGAGGGCCTCCAAAGGAGTTTGTTTTCAATATTGACTTTGCTTATTTAGATGAATTGAATGTAGGTAACTAATTTATCCTGGGGTAACTTAATTTCAATAAATCAAATGGCTAAAGTTCACTGGACACAACACAAATATTAACATAAAAACAAATAGACATGTGTATATGCAAAAAAATAGATTTAAATTAGCAGGGAAGAATTACAATAAACCAAAATGTACAGCACAGGAATACAAGACAAGTGTTAGGAAATCAATCAAACTCTCTGTATAGCCTGTGACAAGCTTATCCAAAAATAAGGAGTGGAGAAATTTCCTTTCGGATAAAGCAGAAGTTGACGTTTCGGTCTCTATGGGCAACTCAACGAGACCATCATCAGGACAAATTGAAACATAATATTGTAACTCCCTGAGAGTAGTGACCACCGGTTGGAATCTTTTAGGAGGGACTCAGGTGGGGTTTTGTATTCTGTGCACTTCCAAGGGGTGCAGAAGGAGGAAATTAATTACTCCGTGAAAATTTGGGCACATCCAAGGAAAATTCGGTTGTGCTCAGACGAACGTTTGTTAATGGACGGTCTGTTAAGCTTCTCAGAGGTCAAATCACGCGCCAGTATTTTCGTCATTCGATCAAGGAACCCCACCTGAGTCCCTCCTAAAAGATTCCAACCGGTGGTCACTACTCTCAGGGAGTTACAATATTATGTTTCAATTTGTCCTGATGATGGTCTCGTTGAGTTGCCCATAGAGACCGAAACGTCGACTTCTGCTTTATCCGAAAGGAAATTTCTCCACTCCTTATTTTTGGATAAGCTTGTCACAGGCTATACAGAGAGTTTGATTGATTTCCTAACACTTGTCTTGTATTCCTGTGCTGTACATTTTGGTTTATTGTAATTCTTCCCTGCTGATTTAAATTTTGATAAAATCTATTTTTTGCATATACACATGTCTATTTGTTTTTATGTTAATATTTGTGTTAATGTTGAGTATTGTTGTGTCCAGTAAACTTTAGCCATTTGATTTATTGAAATTAAGTTACCCCAGGATAATTTAGTTACCTACATTCAATTCATTTAAATAAGCAAAGTCAATATTGAAAACAAACTCCTTTGGAGGCCCTCTTACCCATCTGATCACAGCAGAGGAGAGGCAGGAAGGCCGTGCTGCGCCAGCAGAGAGGCCCGGTCATGAGGAGCTGGCACAGAGATGAAACTCAGCCCAGGAGCATTGTGGGGGGCCGAGAAAGGTGCAATGTAAGAAACACCTCATCAGAGGAAAGTGTCGTTCAAGACGAAGATCTCTCGTTACAAAGACCACCGGCACCAACCTCAGCAAGCACAGTACCGCAAGAAGCAACTACATCTAGCACTTCACAGAGCTCACAACCTTCTTTTTTAGTGGAGGGCCAATCAGCAGTCGATCCACCAGAACTACCCAGAGAAACAAGGACAGACCCACCCGCAGGGGACAAGGTCATAAAGAAAACAACAGAAACTGGACGACCACTGAGACAAGTCACAAAAAAAGTGACTTAATAGTCAACATCTCTAGCAGGCAACTAACAACAGAAGAAGAGAGAGTTTTAAACAAAGTAACATCTTTTGTACCCACTTTCGTGTCTAATGGCTTAGAAACGGAGGTAGCCTTATTTAAATTCCTACGGAAATTACGACTGAAATAGTTTTTTTCCACCACTATGATGGATGGGACTCCAAGAACTCAAGAAAAATTCAAACCCAAGAGCAAGTTTATGTCCCCTATTTCGCACAAAATATTGGATAATTTCGAAACCCTTGTGAAGAAAGACCTGGAGGCAATCAAATATGAAACACCGAAGAAACAGAATCTGTCCAAAAAACAAAAGAGAATTCTTAATGATCTCAAACAAGACACGTCGATAACATTTCAACCGGCGGATAAGGGCGGTGCACTGGTGATGATGGATACTTCTTTCTATGATCGGAAAGTAGATGAGCATGTGTTGGACACAGAAACATACATACAATTGGACAAGGATCCCACAGATAACTTCAGTAAAACATTGGATGAAATCATCACAAAAGCGGAGAACTCGGGCATCATCAATACTAACACTGGCAAATACCTCAGAACCAACACGCCACAGGTGCCTCATATATATATGTTGCCCCAAATACATAAGAGCATCAACGATCCACCTTTTAGACCCATCGTGGCAGGATGCGGTTCTATCCATGAACCAGTAGGTCGTTTTATTGATCACCACTTACAACCATTGGTTCAATCTTGGGACACATACCTAAAGGATACAACGGACTGTCTATTGAAACTAAGAGAAGTGAATAATCTTATTGGAGAAACTACACTACTGTGCACCATTGATGTGGTGGCACTTTACACATCAATAGCACACACAGAGGGTTTGGAAGCTGTTGAATGGAGATTATTACAATCTGACATTAACCATCAACTAGGGATTTTTCTGTTAGAACTTTTGCATTTCTCTTTGTACCATAGCTATTTTTCTTGGTAATCAAAATTTTTTCTGCAGAGAACCGGAACATCGATGGGATTCTCAGGAGCCCCGGCATACGCCAATACCTTCATGGCGCATTTCGAGCAACAATTCATTATATCTGACATTAGGTGGACGGAGAATTTAGTCCTATTTCTACTTTTCATCGATGACATTCTGATAATTTGGCGAGGCACAAAAACGGAACTGGAAGAGCGCATCAGAGAACTTAATGGTTGTAATCCGAGAATAAAATTCACTCACAACATTCAGGAACAGAAAATACAATTCTTGGATATAGAAATCAGTAAGTCAACAGAAGGCATTGCAACCACTGTGTTTCGTAAACCTACAGATGTCAACAACGCGCTACATTACACGAGCGCTCACCCTAAAAATTTGAAAGACCATCTACCAACATCTCAATTGATAAGGATCAAAATGATTTCTTCAGATCCAATGAATTGTAACTCTTTGATTGAAGAACAGGTACAAAAATATATTGCCAGAGGTTATCCAACTGAAATATTAGATAATTCAGTGGAAAAGGTTTCCACTATGGACAGAAATACTCTATTGAGAAAAACAGAGAAATCTTCCAATGACCGGATTGTGTTTGTAATGAAGCATTCTACACAATCACAAAGAATAAAACAGATTCTCAGGAAACGTTGGGAAATGATTGCGAATGAACCAGACTTCTTCAACTTATTCAAGCACTTTCCCATCATTGCGCACACCAGATCCAAGAACATCAGAGAAATACTCAAGAATCCTCATCATCATCCAAAAACCAATTACAAAGGCATGAGGAAATGTTTCAATTGCGGACAATGCAATAATGTAATGGTGAGCAAACAGTTCACACATCCCCATACTGGCAAAGAAATCTAATTGAAGCACAGTGGAGACTGTAATACAACTGGGGTAATTTATGCTATAACTTGCCCATGCGGACTCACTTATGTGGGAAGAACCTCTCGAAAAATCAAAACTCGAATTATCGAGCACAAAAGTACCATACGTAACAGGTCCACAACATCTTGCCTAGCGACACATTGGATTAATTCAAATCACACCATACCACAACTTAGATTTACTATTCTGGAAGTGGTAGAGAAACACAAGGGTATAGATCACAATGTAGCTCTGGCTCGGAGAGAGACATTTTGGATAAAAAAATTGGGCACACTGACTCCGGGTGGGCTCAATGATCAGTAAGAGATGGTATGCTTTCTATGAACATCATATTACCTATGTACAGCAAATAATGTATTTGGTTGTTTCATTGAATTAACATCTTAAAGTTTTTTATATCTACAAACCGATATTTTAGAAACATGTACGAGACTTGACCTGTATGTATCAACTGTCAACAGTTATTGTACAGGATTGACACTGAATCCCACTATTTTTTCTTATCTTTTAACTGTCTATTCTAGAGTTTCTTCTCTATATACACACACGTTTATTTTTTACATCATACGTAGTTATTTTTTCCTTTTCGGCACCCGTCAGTTAGAGATAAGTTTTTTTGGCACGTCCTACTATTTAAGTACGTAACCTCGTACCGGATGTTTGCACCGGAAGCTATTGGGAGGTCAGAGGTCTTGGTACGCGTTAGCAGTAAGGTAGGCGTCTGCGCCGTAATGGCGATTGACTCACACATTTTCACTCTCAGAAGTTAAATGCGGAGTTTACACATTTCGGTATTTTTTTCATTAGATACGGCTTTCTCGTATAACAAGAAACAGAATTCCGGGACATTTCGTTCCATGTAACCACGGACAGAGTAGTGGTAAGATTACAAACTCGTCTCTCTTAACAGTATTTAGCACTACAAACATTAGCATCATTATTTAAAGTGGTTTTATATCTTTATTTGTCACAGACTTGATCACCTTAAACAACCTGTTTAAACCAGAATAAACGGGTTCAAGTGCTAGTCAGGTACAGAGAGTATATTTCATATCATCCGACTTTAACACTGGCACACGCACGGTGGTTTTGAGTATTTTATTAGGGTGTTGGCTTCTCTTTTATCACCACTCACACATTTCTACACTCTGTTACAAGCTTTTTTCTGGGAATTAGTGTTAATTCTAAATTTTTATGTACATGTTACCTTGAGTATCAGAAACATACTTCTTTTCATTTAACTTTACAGTGCCCGATTACGGAACTGATTTGGATAATACAGACATACTAAAATTGGATTTGTTTCAACGTTTGAAAGTCCCCTGAAGAAGGGTCGAACATGACCCGAAATGCATTCGGAAATGTTACACTTTTTGTTTATTGAACTGTTTAACTTTTGAAAGTTATTACTCAAAACAATTTGATTGCTAAAGTTGATACCATGTTCTTATTATTTCATGCATCTAAACTGTTTTGTTGACAAGTGCACAAACAATTGTTAACTAAAAAAGTTTGAACCTTCTGAAAAATGTGTGATCTTTTTGTATAAAATTTGAGTATTTTTGATTAATTGTGAAAAGTGTTCTGAAACCTTAGGGACATTAGGAGTGAGCTCCCGGTCAGACCTAGTTTATACTAGGCCTCTACAGGGCCGAGAAAGGTATCAGGTGGTGCCCCGGGACAAGGTGAGTCCAGATACCCAGGAGCCAGGCTGTTTCAGCGAAGTGGTCTGCAGGATTCCGGGGGATGATGGGTTTGGCGGGCAGAGCCCACTTAGAGTGTGGCCATCTTGCGCCGACTAAGCCACGCCCCCAGCAGCCACCCATTCTTTAATATGTTAGACGTTTGTGCAGTATCTATACAAGTTATGTTAACTTTGATTGTGAAATGTAGAGCCCACTTTGTAAAGCAGTTTATACATGGTAGAAATGGGGGTCTCTAGTTGGCAAGGGCTTGCACCTTTGCCCAAGTAGGGACCCTTCTTCCTAGTCAGGATAAGGGAGTTACACTCTTAAAATAACCCCTTCTCACCCCCTTGGTAGCTTGGCATGAGCAGTCAGGCTTATCTTAGAGGCAGTGTGCAAAACATTTATAAATAACCAACAGTAATACAGTGTAAGCACTACAAAAGGACACAACAACAGTTTAGAAAAATGGCCAATATTTTTATATACAAGACCAATAATGATAAGAATCCACAATACAGTATGTAAAAATCTACAGTTATCAAAATACGCTTTAAAAACAGTTCCTTGATGTCGATAGCTCTGTACGGGGCTATCACGGTGTCGTGAGAAAACAAATGCAAACAGTTCAGGTTGGGCGCGGTATTGCGGACCAGCTACGGTGTCGGGAAGACCCACAAAAAGTGCCTGTTAGAGATGCAGGGCACCGAGGCCCTTGAAGTCACTCGCGTTGCAGGTCGAGCTCTTTCTGTTGGGATCAGGAGCTCTGGTGTCGAGTGCTGCGGTGTGAAGTGCAGTGATGCGGAGTGCGGTGCTCTCAGGTCGTGGTGCGAGCAGCAGCTCGGTGGCAGTGTCAGATGGCATCGTCGGTGAGACCAAGATCCCGGTGCGAGGTGAAGGCAGTGCTCGGTACGGTGCTGGCAGGTCACGGTGCAGGCAGCGGCGGCATCATTGCTAAAGCGCTGTCTTCGGCTGACGAATGTAAGTCGATGGTGCCCACAGGTCACGGTGCGAGCAATGGCTTGGTATCAGCGTCAGCAGGCGTCGTCCGTGAGACCAGGGTCATGGTGTCGCGTTGTGGCAGTGCTCTCTGTGGTGCCCAGACTTTGGAGTGAAGGGAGGAGGTGCAGAGTGCAGTGCCCACAGGTCGTGGTATGAGCAGCGACTCAGTGGTGGCGTCAGCAGGCGTCATCAGTGAGACCAGGGTCGCGATGCGGCAGTGCCCTCTGCAGTTGCTTCAGGACACGGAGTCGGCAGCGGCGTCGTAGGCGTCGTCGAATTGCTTTTACTCTGTCACAGCACAAAACACACAGTCCCCAGTGCTGAGGGCAGAAGAGCTTGAAGTCTTTGCTGTTCCTGAGACTTCTTGAACAGGGAGCTAGCTCTACCTCAAGCCCTTGGAGAATCTCACAAAAGTAGATTGCAAAGTTCAGTCCAGTCCTTTCACTGCCCAAGACAGAACAGCCACTGTAGGCCAACACAGCAAATCACACAGCAAAGTGGTAGTCCCCCCCTCACAGGTTCTCCAGCTCTTCTTCTTGGCAGTCTTCTTGATGCAAAAGAGTTCTAAGGTTCAGGGGTCTTGGCCCCAGTATTTGTATCCAAAGATCCTTTGATCCTCTCGGCAGAGGGTGTCTGTGCCCGGCCAGAACCAGCTCTGCCTTCTCTGGTGTGATTTCCCGGTAGGGGGTGGAGACGGCATTGTCAGAGGGAGACTAGGCCCTTTGAGGTACAAGGAAATCTCCTCCCTCTTCCCGCATCGCAGCCCAGATCTATTCAGCCCTTTCCTGACCTACCTATACTATGGGAGCCACCCTTGCTTCCTAGCCATCTGTCGTCTAAACCCAGACAGACAATCCACATTCTATGAGAGGCACACAAGATAACTGAGCAAAAAAATACCTACTTCCTAAAAGTAGTATTTTCAAACACAGAATGTCAAAATCACCTTTAGTAAAAGATGCATCGTTCGATTCTGAGTTCAGGCCTACTAAATGTTATTTTCCCACCTAGTTCCCAGGGCCAGTTATGTTTATAAGATGTTATAAACAAACTTCCCATTCTGTCCTATGGTGAACAGGTAGCCTTGCAATAGTGAAAAACGAAATGGGTTGTAATTCACTATCAGGACATGCCACACATACCATGGCATGTCCTACCTTTCACATGCACTGCACCCTGCCCACAGGGGTACTTTGGGCCTACCTTAGGGGTGCCTGACATGAAAGAAAAGGGAAGGTTAGGGACTGGCCAGTGTGTGCACCGGCCAAGTCGACATGACAGTTATAAACTGCACGCAGACTCTGCAATGGCAGGTCTGAGGTACTTTTTCCGGGCTACTCACGTGGGTGGTACAATCCGTGCTGCAGGCCCACGGGTAGCATTTGATTCCCAGGCCCTGGCACACTCAGTGCACTTTACTAGGGGCTGACAAGAAAACCAAATAAGCAATCATGGAAACACCAATCCATAACATACTTTACCACCGGAGCACTTACACCTTACCACTGATCAGCAGAGCAAAAAGTATGCAGAAACACTACGCCATCAAAAACAGAGTCAAAACCGGGAGGGCAGAAGGCAAAAACTCAAGGGAAACACGCCAAAAGAAGCCAAGTCTAAAAATACATTTAAGTTAAACTTGGGTATGCACTTAAATACATTTACAGGGGAAAATTTCCAATCCAGAGTCATAAAATAAGGATTGACTTGCTTCCTTGTTGTTATTTGTTTCCTCCCACAGAGCAGCCCCTGCACTTCCTCACGGAACATCACCCAGGAAAACGTGCACAGAGCTTAATTTGTAAAAAAGGAGAGTACTCACCCAGTGCCCCTGCCTGTTCAACAAGGTTGACAATTTGGACTATTCCAGGCTGCCAAAAGCTATAAGAATGCTTGGGCAGCTGGTATTAGTCATTTTAGCTGTTTAAATAATTATACAACTATTGGTGTGCTCTTTTATATACATAATTAGGCAGATCGCTCCAGCATGATGCTGGACTGTCATAAGTACCGGTGCCGATAATTAAGTGCTGGTGCTGAGCACTGGAAACCACCAGCTCAAATTAAGCACTTAGGGCCAGATGTAGGAACGGATGTATGTCGTTACAACGCATACTTTTACTCCGCGTACCAAATACAAAGCGGTATTTACAACGCATACCGCTACAACGCATAGCGCTTTGGGGTGCTGGATAGTGGTAAGTATAATTTACTATTCTAACTCCAGTCCCCGTGGACCCTAGGGAAGGTGTTGGATAGTAAATTAAACTTACCTCTTATCCTAGAGCGCCCCTCAGCGCAATGCGTTGTAACGGTATGCGTTGTAATGCCTGCGTTGTAGTGGTAGTGCGGAGTAAAAAATGCGTTGTAACAGGTGAATACCTGTAGGAACACTAATACCGGTCGGTAACGGTCAAAATTACTGAATTTCGGCCGTTACCGACCGGTATTAGGCATTTGGGATGTAGGTGGCTACATTTCAGATTCGGTAATTTACCAAATCGGTATTTAAGAATTTGGTAAATTACCGAATTCTTGAATACCGATTCGGTAAATTACTGAATCTGAAATGTAGGAAGCACTCAAGTGAGTGCTTTTCACCTGTAAGGATTCGTTATTTTCCACCAACTACAAGTTGGTGGTAAATAACGAAAACCGTTAAAAAAGCAATTTTTTGCTTTTTATTCTGTGCCATGTGGCAGACATACAGGGAATGTATATGTGCCACATGTGCACCCATGCACTCTTCAGGGGTGCAACAGGGTGTCAATGTGACACCCTGCCACCCTTGAAAGGGTTCCCCCTATTACCGAATCAGTATTCCCATTCATTCCTATGGGCCTCCAGGCCTCCAGGCCTTAGGGATGAATGGGAATTACTGAATCGGTATTTACCGATTCGGTAAATACCGAATCGGTAAATACCGATTCTTAATTACCGAATCTTACGGATTCGGTAATTTTTATCGAAATATTATCTACATCCCATTTACCTTTTCTTAAATACCGAATCGGTAAAATTCGGTATTTAAGAATAGGTAAATTGAGAATACCTACATCTGGTCCTTAATGTGCTGCATGGCTGCATACTTATAAAGTCTAAAAGGCGAGCTCTATTGGCTATGCCAAAAATTGCTATTATTTGGGCCTAGTGCTTCCCAGTACTAGACACCATTTTAAGGAACATGTTAGCAAACATCTGCTAACAAACAATGTAGCTAGAGGGAGAAGAGAAATACACTAAAAGGATACCTCTGCTCAGGAGTTCGGTAATTAGGTGCCTAAATACTATTTCTTACCTATTTCTTACCTATTTGGAGCATGGGGTCGACTATATAAAAGGTAATAATAGTTTATAGTTATTGCAATATTCATTGTTTGTTATCATCATCTCAACTTTATTTCGATATCAAAGGATCATAAAAGTACATATAAAGAACATTGTAAAATTAACAATCCATTATACATAGAAGCCATACAAATCAAGTGCATCAAAGATACAACACGCTTAGATCACAATCATTTCATATAAAGCATCATACCGATCCCCAATTCAACTATGGAAAAAGACCTGTAAGGTTTAACAAAGGCTGCGTATAAAATCACATAAAACCAGCATATTATTGTGCATAGAAACCCTACAGGCCTCCCATTAGGTATCAAAATAATGTACTGTGCAATCAAAATTTAATACAGACGGGGCATCCTGTAGCGGGGATTCCGTTCTCCTACAGAACTGTGCATAGAGACCTGGAACCTCTGTGAATTAGGATGGCCCAAAACTCACCTCAGTACCCAAAATCCCCTTACCGAGCTAGCTACAGTGTCTCATTGGTCATAACAAACTCCCAATGCTTAGACAAACCTGAACATGAACTTAGATTACCTCAGGTATCGTGGAACACATGAACACTCGTTCGCTATATAATCATTTCAAACCAGAACGTGGAGTAAATGAGGACACGTGCATATTTGAAATATTTATTTACTAATGCAGGGTTCTCAAACGCAGTATCTTATACAATAGTAGCAAACATATTATAAGAAACAAAGTTATCAGCATGGTTACTAGTCCATAAAAGGCGAAGGGTGACAGCATACTAAGATGCTGAAATGAATAGGAATTAACAACACTTAATTCTCACCCTCCCTATTCAGCAAGGTATTTTTATATCATTTGGGTTTTAGCAGGTCAGGCCCATACCTCAAAATCTCAGTGGCAGAGGATCACATCATCTTCCACCAGCTCTCTGCATGCGAAGCACCATCAAGTGTGTTACGTGCGTGTTCAGCACAACAATATAAAACCCGCTTAGAGCCAGATTTTGGCAGCAGCATGTGCGTTATGTCTATGGAGGTGCGAAGATCAGACCTCACAACAACACTGTGTCGAGTTATCCTTGTAGCCTTCAGCACTCGCTGTGCAGACGGTGTACCAAGCAAAACTGATATCAGAGCAATAACATATTATTTCTCAAGTAAATCACAAAGCTCTTCTGGGTTGAAAGCTAAAACAACAATTATGTGTCGTGTGCAAAATGAAGCAAAAGGAAAAATGGCGTTTAAACATTTAATAAGCTCATGCTAACTTAACACAGTATATAGAAAAGAATTAGCTTTATAACACCCCCCCAATGATCCAAGCACAGTCAAAAATCAAGGTAAGGTAAGACCAGAACAGGGGCATAACATGAAAGCAGAGTTCAATAATAATGAGCTAAGCTAATTTTCAAAAGCAGATATGAAGGCCTGCAGCGGCCAAAGGAAATGGTCTAAACTTTTCAACACAAGGCCCCTTTCGTACAAGTCAATAGGGCTGGGGTGTATAAAAAGAATTATTTGTAAGAAAAAAGGCACCTTCCAAAAATACAATCAGGTACGTGCTTAATAACAAAAGTCTCCAAGGCTTCTCAGGATAGGACTGAATATGCAAAATATGCAGCAACAGCCTCCAACATGAAATCACAGTCACCCTCCGAAAACAGTTCAGCCATCCAATTAAGTAATGGGAAAGAACATACGTGCTCTTCCAGCACTGGATCCTCTATTTTCATCAGAGGACAACTCGGTGGGTTCTCAAGAAAGCTCTGTGCCAAGAACTCATGCGCCGCTGCGAGTATGTCCCAATGACCCATTAGTCCATGCATCGCTGTCAAGGCCATAATCCTTTCACCAGAACAAACCAACTCGTGAGCAACTACGGGGCTCATCAGATGATTAAAATCGATGTCAGGAGACACCGTCAAGCAGAGACACAAATCAAGGGCCCAGTCGAAATCGCAGCTCAGGCAATGAAACACAGGCTGGACACATGTGAAATAGGAAAATCGAAACGATAATCCAAATGCCGTGCGTAAAGTTGCAAGCGGCAGGGTGCCATAGTAATCAAGCATCCGGTTGCGAAACAGTGGCAGGAGGGGCTCTGCGGCTTCTAACGCAGGACGGGCATCCATGTTTAATAAAACAAAATATCACCAAAACGCCTGCAGCCAATGCTAGCAAAACAGGGAAGCCACCAAACAGATTTGAAAATATAGAATGAAAGAAGGCAGGGATGACTCCAAATATTTTCTCGAATGAAGTCACGAGACCACTGCTAACTAACTTAAAAACATGAGCAAGGCCAGAAGTGAAGGAAGCATTAAAGATTTGATGAACCAGCTCACTGAAATGTAATGGCAAATCAGTATTTAAAAGCGCCTGCACCTCTGTGCATGTGTTAGAAATGTGAAGGACGAATGTTTCTCGGGCTGAACTCAGGGCCACCTCTTTTTGAGACAAAAGGTCTCTTATTCTACTCATACCATTGAACTCTGCCTTCAAGGTTGGCATGCGCAGCCAGATGGAAACATCTGAATCCCATGCGTAGGGGGTTACAGAACGTTTTTGCAACAGACAACACGTTCTGATACAGTTACCACATAAGCGATACCTTTAATTAACCCACAACATTCTTCGTAATTTAACAGTAAATAACTACCGTTTGCCAGTAATGTAAAAGTGGGAACGATTGCGGGAACCCGAGTGCCTTTCAAGGCACAGGCTAAATTAGGCCGGTCCTGATTACAAGAACCATGTAACTGGATGTGCCTGCATGTCAATGAATGGTCAGGGGATTCTGTACATTCTTCCCCATTAAGATATACTTCTTTCTCGTCTTTCAGGCACCTATAAGTGAATGGAAGCGGCCATGCCTCATGGAGGAATGAGCTACCCAACGGTTCATATCTCCCTATCGCAATGTAACGCATACAATTATTAAACTTGTACAAGGCAAAAGGTAATGTGATTAATCAGTGGATAAGCCACGTTGCAGCAGTGGCCTCAGCTACAGAGAATGGTAAAGATTCCAACCTCTCAATATGTAACATGGAAATGGATGCGTCACGCATTGAAAGCATGCGCTGTTTGTTAGTCAAATTAAATGGGGCAAAGAGAGAAGACACGTTCATGTAATTCCAAGGCACTCTGCCAGCCTTAAGCGTCTGCAGTGTCCACGCAAATTGCATTATAGAACGCAATTGATTTTGACCATGGTATAACACAGACACTTCATCATTTACAATATCAACAACAGAGGATACAATATTATTCAACGTGTAGATGCGGGAAGAAAGCATGTTAATACTGTTGTCGACAACTGCAAGCACCTTTTCCAAATTAGCTTGATCAATATCTCTAAGGCGCTTAGCAGACTCAATTTGTGAAAGTTTCCAGATTTCATTGTAAACTGTATAAATCCACCGTTTAGATCTACCACTAGCCGGGCCTTTTATGAAATCATTTAAATCCACATTATCAGTCAACTTGGACAGATGTAATTTAACTGCAGCTAATGTAGAATGTTGTAGCCAATTCTGACATAATTTGCCAACTGAGTAAGTGGTGACAGAATGTTAAGGATCAAAACGGGGATCAGGCCTGACTTGTGTAAAACCTTCAGTTAAACCCAGAAAGCGACGTTGGCAAGAATCAGAGCTTCTGTGCCACAACAGCCAACCCTTTGGACCCAAACTGGATACAATAAAGGATGAATTGTGCATTAATGTTTGCAATTCCCGAATGGAAAACTGTGTGAAATTATTCCAACCGGAATATTCTTCTAAATCAGGAATAGTAGGGGTATTTAATTTTTTTGAAGTAGCCAATCCAAAGCATGTTGTCTGGAAAATGGTAGAATTTAAAAACAACATATGATTCGCGATGAGACATGCACGGTGCAAAGCATCAGCCTTGTACCTGCCAACTTTTAGAACCCAAAACCGATTTAAGGTCAATGGTTTCCTTCCATAGCTCGTAGCCCTCTACAGCTAATTCGTCTAGAAAGGACTTCGAATACAACAATTTAGTATCAGTAAGTCTAACTTTGGACATGGACTTTTGTGTCATCTTAAAATAAAAGGACTCAGGACTTGATTGATTAAAGTCGGTAAAATAAGTGTACTTTTTCAAAAATGTACTAGAGCTGCCTTGTAATGGTACTGGGCAATGTTCCCACTGTATGTAATTTACAGTACCCCTTCTGGAACTCGTTTTATGCAGAAAATGGTTACCAAAATGTTGAAAGCAAAATAATTCACCATAATTAGCAGATTCTAAATATAAATCTTCAGCATCAAAGGCAGCATAATATTTAAAATCAGAGAATAATGACTCTACGGCTGAATTTTCCAATCATCAGAATGTATGTTTTGTTTCACCACATCCCCCATGTTCACTCTGAGTACATTAGGGACATTAACCACTTCAGTAGGGCCATGGATTTGAAATGTAACCGCATCCCACACAATCCCATCAAGAACAGGCCAAGCAGTGATGTTAACAAAATGTAAGTCTCTTGTCAGTCTGTGTGCTGAATGTGACGAGGAATGTGGGGCCAAAGTTCCATTAAGATGCCGAATGCAAGTTCTTTCCTCAACATAGTGTCCATCGATGAGACGGAAAAAATAAAACACGAAACCAATTGACATAAAAAGGTAAACTGAAAAAAGTACCAGCCAAATATATGTCCAAGGGTGAATCAAAAAATGTTTTTTAAATAAAGAGGCATAAATCGCACAACATGAGGGTTTTTTCGAAGTCACTGAAACAGAGTCAAAGGAGAACCTGGATTCTGTGGCCAAACGTGTTTGTAAATGAGGCATCGATAAATCAGCTGGATAGGCGTAATCTAGGTCATCAATGTTATTAACGGGGAAAGTATTTAGTAAAGGATTGGAAAGAACAGGCATCTCGAGGGCCACTTCTGGCTCAGCATTAGAAGTAGTGGCCAAAACAGAATTTCTCACAATCGAAGGACAGGAGACCGCCGGTGTCATACTATGAAGAATCGGCCACCCTGTGTATCTTGACATTGCCAATTGAGATAAACCTGTTTTCCTTACGACCTGGAAGAGGTGGTAAAATGACTGTTCTTGTGCCCTTCACTCCAAGAACGGGAACCGGTGCTCGATATGAAGGACCAAATTCTTTCTTGTTATCGATCTTCTCTCAAACCAGTTCTCCGACTTTGGGTAGCCAGCCAACTACCGGGATCTGCAACGCATCATCCGATGTGGAGGGCAAATGTTCCTTTGCAAGACTGTCTCTGGTCTTTTGTAGATCCTGTAAAACATTGCAATGTTCATCCATATCAAAGGCCGTGGCTTGGGCCACGCAGTCTAGACCGTCGAGGTCAGGGACATACATCTTGATACCAAAGAGCATTTCGTACGGGGTCCGCCCACCCAGAAAACTTCTAGGGAGATTATTAAGAGCACGCTGCACGCCATTGAGATGGGCCAACCAGTTTCTGCCAGTTCCTATAACTCGTGCTGTCAAAGATTGCTTTAAGTCACGGTTCATTTTCTCCACTACACTATTAACCTCAGGTCTGTATGGAGACGAAAACTTGACTTGGACCCCCAACGAAATCATAGCATCCTTATACGCCTTAGAGGCGAAACCGGACCCTGATCCTAATGGAAGGTACCACAGGCAAAAATTCCTACAAAGACACGCAAATCTCTTATGACAGTCCGTGAATCAGCGCTGCGATGGGGCCATACCCACACAAAGCGTGTGCATGAATCAACTGCTACTAAGATGTACTTATACATAGTATCAGAAGAAAAAGGACCGCAGTGATCTAAATAAACGCAACCCAGTGGTTTATTAGATATGTACAACTGTGTCTGTGGCGGACGCGCAGCAGTCGAAGGCTTAATCTGCTGGCAAATGTCACATTGAAGGACATAATCGCGCGTCTGTTTGTACAGTCCCCGCCACCAGAACCTTTGTTGTAGCTGAGTTACAGCGGCCGAGACGCCCGCATGCGCAGACGCCACACCTTCATGCGCCGCTGTAATCAACGTAGCCCTGCGATCCGAGTTGGGAATCAACCGTTCCCCAACATCAGCAATTTTCACATGAGGAACCTTATCGGGACTTAAGTGGTATGTGTACTTCGAAGGGAACCCCGCAGGATATTTACCTCCCTTCCCAGTGGCAGCTACAGCCGCCAAGATGCCATCATTTATTTTACTTTTGGACCGTGTAACTGCTGCAACTAAATATTTTGATACTGCAGATTTCGCCGCTTCATCAGCAAGCGAGGTACCAACAGCGTGAACTCCAACACGCTGATGGCCAAGAGTCTGAATCACAAACACAAGTGGCAACTGCTCTTTAAGCTCTGCCACTCGGACCCAGATCATCTTATGTTTTATTGTGCTACCCTTGGAATCACGAAAGTCATTCTGAATCCAAAAGAACAAGTTCTCATTGTAAGACTGGACACAGTAGTAAGAATCACTTATAATTAAAGTTGTCACACTAGGATCAGCGTAATCCAACGCAAGCATCAGAGCACAAAGCTCTGCTAATTGTCCAGTGCAGTCTCCTAGTGTCTGTGTGTGGACGACACCGGACTTGAATTCATCGTTCACCATGGCACCGACCACAATGGCGCATGCGGAAACGTAGGCATGTTTAGAGCCATGAGCAACCTGCGCCGAACCATCAGTGTAAATGATGCAATGGAAATCCTCTAAGGGTCGCATTGCTAAAGGAGCCGGATGAATGAATTCATACTGTAAATACTCCTGCGACTGTAATGAGGCGTCAAAAATAAATGTGACATCCTGGGATGTCAAGGATGCAGCCCATTGAATCCACCGAGGGTGCAAAGCTTTAGAATTCGGTACACTGGCTTTCGTAACTGCCTCCAAGGCAGGACACGGGGTAACAACCAACATGCGCTTTCCCTGTGACAGGGCACGTTCCTTAAGAATTGCCATCTGCACAGCCGTTAAAACTTTCTCCACAGTGGAAAAGCGCAATTCAGCCGAAGTGTACAAGTGTGACTTGTAAGCAATAGGTACTGTGTCTCCTACATTAAAAGTCAGGTACGTGAAACCCACTGTCCCAGGGATAATTCTTATCACCCAGTTGGTCTGGTTATCACGAGTCAGTAAGAATTTAGAAGCGAGCAGATCAGCCTGCAAAGACTGCAGAATAGCTGAATGCTCAGGCAGCCAGCATGATTTGGAAAAAGATGGTTGTATCAAAGCATACAAAGTCTTGATACGCTGGGCATATTCCGGAATGTATGTCCTCCCGAAATTCAAGAAGCCCAGTAAAGATTGCAATTTTTTCAGTGTTGTCGGAGCGCGCAGTTGTGCACATTTCTCCAGGAAGTGAGGAGCCAAACCTTTTCCTTCATTGTTGAGCTCGTAGCCTAGAAACAACACTGTGTACTCTGCAATGTGCGATTATGCAAAGTTAAATTTGTAACCCAAGTTTGCAATGGTACAAATAATTCCGTTGACTCGACACAGATGCTCCCAAAGTTCGTCGTCTGTGAGATATATGTCATCCACATACGAACAAGCATCTGGGTCGATTCTCTCCAAAAGAGAGACAATGCGGGCAGTAAAAATCCCAGGACTATTTATAGCCCATAGGCAAACGCCAAAACTGTTCTGGACACCGCCGCAAGTAAAGGAGGTCCATTGGGAACTCAGACCATCCAATCGATGGGCATAAAAACCATTGGAAATGTCAAGCGTGGTTTTAAACCGCTTACGCACAATACTATTCACTAGGGCAGAGCCGTGAGTATTCTGTACTGCACAGTTACGGCAATGCGAGTTTAAATGCCGGTAATCCAATACCAAACGATATGAACCGTCTGGCTTTGTCACAGTAAAAAGAGGGTTATTCATCGGTGACACACATGTTTCAATTACACCTTGATATTCCAATTGTTCAAGGATTGCCGCGACGGAAGCCTTTGCTTCGCGCCGTATGGGATATTGAGGTTGAGGTTGCGTCTGAGACCGTACAGGAATCTCGTGGCACGGGGACAATTTATCCCAACCACATTGATTGCGGTACACAGCCGGCACTAGAGCCAGAGCCCACTCTTCTGCAAAATGCAGCGCATCCTCTTTCGAGACTGTGTTCGCGAAACTGGGGAGGATTACCTCCTCCCCTCGCGGAGCTGGGAGAACAAAAGGTGGGGGCCAGTCAGCCTCCAAAAGCAAAATGTCATACGTAGACGAAAGATTTTCCCAAAATACCCCTTTAATGTTTCGCTGTATGTCACCCTCGATTAACAGGACAATGTCAAAAAGTCTATCAGATGGAGCAATTCTTGTATCAGCTGTTTCGATCACAACATAAGAATCAGTCGCTGTCACAATCAGTAGTGGATGCAGGGCCTCTCTCACTATGGTAATCTCCGCCGCGCTGTCCAGCAAGGACAGAGCCCACGTCAGATTCCGAAGCCGCGTTCTCACTATCTGTGGCATAGCGATGCGCTGTTAAGGCCGCGACTTTCTTCTTCGCAAACTGCGGTCTCTTAGGTGTCGAGCCCTCCTTCCTGTCTGTCTGCACCATTTTTCGGGCGGGGCTGGTCACGTCTTTGCTGGCCACCCCGCCCCCTGCCGCCCCCTCCACCACCGGTTGTCGAGCCGATGAGTCCTGGAAGGAACGAGGAGAGCATTGGTCAGAAGCCTGAAATCGATCAGGAGATTTAATCATCACGCGATCGCGCAAGCCATAAACATGTTCCGACTGCGCAGCAACGGAGACGCAGGATGAGAAACCTGTGTTTGTTGTTGTTGCTGTTGCTTTCCCTGTTTCTGTTTTTTAGGCCAATTCTGTTTCTTGGACTTGGGCTGAACTTCCGTTTCCGAAGCTTGTCCCTGGGGCTGCTTTTTCTCCTTAACAGAAAAAGGCTTAAGACCCTTACTATTGCAACCCACAGTTTTATAAGCCGCCACAATAATTTTCGCCTACTGTCGGGGTTTCCCAGCATCGGGAAGCGCCACCAAAGCGTTAGCAACCTGAAAGTTCACTGCATCCCCCTTGACATTAGCAAGGATGAGATCGCAAACCACATCAAAGGTGCCACACAGGCGCATGCCCAACTCAACCGCAGACTCCGGTCCGTGATCATCTTGAACACATTTAAGGACCTTTAGGCAGCACTGCCATAGACGGGGTGCCGTAGCACCTTGCATAGACCGCTGCAAAGGTCTTACCCCAGGTCTCACAGTCAATGAGCTCAGGGGCCAAATCTTTCGGCAAACTAAGCGTAAGAATCCGGTGTTTTTCACCAGGAGTCGTATTAGGAAATACAGCTTCCAGCTGGTCAAATTTCTCGGCAAGCCAGAAAGGAAAATCATCCTTATCCTGGGGCTTCTTGCCCATTACGGCATTGACCATGACAGGACTGAGTTTCAAACCACCATGTCCGGCCGGAAGCGCTGCACCCCCGGGGCTCCACCCGGAAGATTACGGCCCATGCAATGCACTAAGGCTCTAATCACGGCAATTACGACTACATGTATTCATCGAAGTTCAGCCACGTTACAATTGCCGTGTAGAAGATGAGGAGTAAATCCAGCCAAAACAGGCCAACTAGCGCCTGTAATGGACAAAGGACTTAACCTCGGAGCGGACAAAGAATGGGGTAGGGCGCCACCAAACCAAACTCGATGCTGCCAAACGTCAATAGGAACTTCCTGTGCCCTGTATGGAGTATACTCATTAGGTACAATCATCGTGGGAGTGTATGTGTGGAACACATTAGAATTCGCGTCCACCTCCGGAAATATCACCCACGAATAAAACAGTTCGTAAGGATAAGCAGCATCCGCACTCACCACCATGATCACAGCCAAGCCTTCTAAAGGCACATTGTACATCCGCAAATGATCTCGCAGCGCAATGCGACTATGCTGCGGAATGTCCACGGCAGCCATGACAGCACAGGAAAAATGAAAAACTAAGTAAACTTTGTAGCACAACTGGGTAGTAATTCAAGGAAACCGTTTTAGAAAAATTCAAGCTTGAAAAGACCTATTTCAAAAATAGGTAGTTTTTTTCCTACACCACCGTTTTCCGGAAACGACAGTGAAGGGGTTAAGGATTGAATGATATACTACTCGAGTGTCATGATATACGGCCAACAACGTTTGGGCGCCATGTAGCGTGTCCTCATTTACTCCACGTTTTGGTTTGAAATGATTATATAGCGAAAGAGTGTTCATGTGTTCCCACGTTGGGCGCCATGTAGCGGCAATTCCGTTCTCCTACAGATCTGTGCATAGAGACCTGGAACCTCGGTGAATTAGGATGGCCCAAAACTCACCTCAGTACCCAAAATCCCCTTACTGAGCTAGCTACAGTGTCTCATTGGTCATAACAAATTCCCAATGCTTAGACAAACCAGAACATGAACTTAGATTACCTCAGGTATCGTGGAACACATGAACACTTGTTCGCTATATAATCATTTCAAACCAGAACGTGGAGTAAATGAGTACACGTGCATATTTGAAATATTTATTTACTAATGCAGGGTTCTCAAATGCAGTATCTTATACAATACTAGTTAACATATTATAAGCAACAAAGTTATCAGCATAGTTACTAGTCCATTAAAGGCGAATGGTGACAGCATACTAAGGTGCTGAAATGAATAGGAATTAACAACACCTAATTCTCACCCTCCCTATTTAGCATAGTATTTTTATATCTAAGAAGGTCTCATTTGGGTTTTAGCAGGGCGGGCCCATACCTCAAAATCTCAGTGGCAGAGGATCACATCATCTTCCACCAGCTCTCTGCATGCGAAGCACCATCAAGTGTGTTACGTGCGTGTTCAGCACAACAATATAAAACCTGCTTAGAGCCAGATTTTGGCAGCAGCATGTGTGTTATGTCTATGGAGGTGCAAAGATCAGACCTCACAACAACACTGTGTCGAGTTATCCTTGTAGCCTTCAGCACTCACTGTGCAGACAGTGTACCAAGCAAAACTGATATCAGAGCAATAACATATTATTTCTCAAGTAAATCACTAAGCTCTTCTGGGTTGAAAGCTAAAACATATGTCGTGCGCAAAATGAAGCAAAAGGAAAAATGGCGTTTAAACATTTAATAAGCTCATGCTAACTTAACACAGTATATAGAAAATAATTAGCTATATGACAATCCTAGTGGGCCCTAAGACAGTTATGCAAGGCCTGTACAAATGTTGGAATAAAGTGCAATTTCTTCTTATAGACCACATCAGGCCCAAATGATTGGGCCTTATGTACCCTTGTAGCATGCGCAAAACAGCAAGGTACCACTAAGCAGTAAAGTGCACATTTTACATTTAGGCTTTTAACGATTACCTACAACCGCAATTTTTATTGATCGCCCTAAAACAGCTTTCACATGCAACTATACATTTGATCAAGTAAGTGGGGCATTGGTCCTTTCCTCTCTTAGAGGTAATGCCCTACCAGTCATGCAATACGTGCCAATAAAGTTAATACACAATTTTGAAAATAACTTTTAAGACAGAAATTTAAGTTACAGTCATGCAATCACAAGTAAGTAAAAGAGTTAAATAGCCTAAGAGAATATTTACAGAGGGATGGGTCTGCGCTAGATACAAAGGGGAATATGTCTCAAACAGGTTCTCCCTCATTAGTAATGTAGCAGTTCATAATTGCTTCTTTGATGCATTTACAGCGCCAGACCCTGGCAGCCATGAGGTATTTTGCAACAGCAAATACCTCCAACCTCTAGCTGTCAGTCCTTAGAATCCTAAGTACCTCCATGTGCCTTCTGGTGCCTAGATTAGTGCACATAGTTGTTTATTTGTAAATATGCTTCCTGTTGCTGTCATGCATGTACCTTCCCCAACCAAAGTGGCTGCACTAATGCAAATAAATACTGAATAGCAAAATTATAACAACATATTGAACAGTTATTCAAAGGGTGGTTTGTGGGAGTATAAATGTGATATTGAGCAACTGTTGTTCATGCTGTGTCTTCACTGTGACATACTGAACCCTGCAGCTGTACAAACCATTGTTATTGTTATTGTTATTGTTATTGTTAATGTCGGTTTATATAGCGCCAAATCACCTACAGGTCTCAGGGCGCTTTTGACCGCAATGACATAACAGCCCGGGCAGCAACAGGAGGTGAGTTGGATCTATACTGAGCTCAACGCGGTTCTAAATAGAGTTGTCTTTAGGGCTTTCCTAAAGCGAAGCAGGTTTCCTTCCTTGCGAAGAGCTTCAGGCAGCTCATTCCACATTTTGGGCAGTAGGACCGAAAAGGATCTCCCTCCTTTTGTTGCTTGCCTGAACCGAGGACATACAAGCAACTGAGCCTCGGAGGACCTTAGGCTTCTTTCGGGCCTGTAGATGACTAGTCTTTCCTTGATATAGGAAGGGGCTTGCCCCTAGATAGCCTTGTGGGCTATGCAGAGACTCTTAAAAGCCGACCTTTGCGTCACTGGTAGCCAGTGAAGACTCAGCAACAGCGGGGATGCATGTGATCTCCTTGGAAGTCTGAAGATTAGTCTTGCCACATCATTTAAGACTACCTGCAGTCTGTTTGTTAAGGCTTTAGGTAAGCCCAGGTAAAGCGCATTTCCGTAGTCCAGCCTCGACAGTATGGTGGCAGAAACTATCGTGCGAAGCATGGACTGGGAAAGAAGTGGAACAAGTTTGCGCAGTTGTCTTATGATGCCGTTGCAGGTACCCACTACCGCAGAGATTTGATTGGTCATTGAGAGGGCGCCGTCTATCCTAATGCCAAGAATTTTGACCGCGGTTGCTGGCTTAGGGGTGGGCCCTAATTCCTGGGGCCAGTAGAGGTCACACCAGGGGGAGCAGGTGGATGACACAATTAACACCTCCGTTTTCTCGGAGTTAATCTTCAGGAGGTTCCTGGACATCCAGTTGACTGTGTACCTGAGAATCTCCTGTGGCAGCGACTGGGCCCGTACGGTGTCATCTATGCTCAGCAACAACTGGGTGTCGTCTGCATAGTTAAACACCCGACAGCCCATCTCAACCAAGGTGCTTATTAATGGTTGCAGGTATAGGTTGAACAGTAAGGGGGACAAGGCGGAGCCTTGGGGTACCCCACATGTCAGGTCTCCTGCTCCTGATACCTCCTCTCCCAGCTGAATCCTCTGGGTTCGCCCGGACAGGAAGGATTCCAGCCAGAGGTAAGCAGAGCCCCGAAACCCAAACCCGGCCAACCTATCCAGGAGTATGGTATGGCATGACTCTTGCACTTATGCAAAGGAGTGTAAACGTCCATAAACTTTCTATTCTTCTTAGCCAAAGGATCCGGTAGATAAGAGGTCGACAAGAAAGGACAACGCACAGCAGATGTCGAAACCACACTTATACTTAACACGCTGAGAATCTATTCATGCTTCGAATACATTCCTGCAGGGGCGGCTCTAGGCTCATGGCGGCCCTGGGCAGGGAGCGTAGGTAGGGGGCCCCGAAAGAGGGGGTCCGGGCGGGGAGGAGCGGGAGGCCAGTGAAGAGAGGGGGGGGGGGGTCAGGGTGTTTGGAAGTGGAACAGAGCCAGAGGCCGCGAAATCCCTGCCAGTGGCCACCACGCAAATATGTATCCATCCTCAGAGGATTATTATATTAAGGATATAAATTGGCGTGGTGGCCCCTGGGGTTTGGTTGCCCTGTGCAGGTGCACAGCTTGCACATGCCTAAGGCCGCCCCGGATTCCTGTTTGGCTTAAGCTTAACTTGGAAAATCGGTAAACACCCATTATTCCGAATCTTTCTTCCCGCATACCATCACTCTGCATACTTTTATTACGAATCTACTATGACTCCGGAAAGCCACTATAACGCATGGCATTACATTTTATATGCTTTTACCACGCATACATTTACAACGAAATTCGTTGTAAATGCATGAATGGTAAAAGCATGTTTTTTTAAAATATTTTATGATAAGGTAAGTATGGGTATAGGGGTATATGTGTTGGGGTTCTGAGGTATATGTTTTGGGGTGATTGGGTATTTTAAGGGTTCAGGCATAGATTTGGGTTTTGGGGTACTGGGGGTATTTTTAGGGTTCAGGGCTAGGTTTGGGTTTTGGAGTACAGGGGTATTTTTAGCGTTCAGGGATAGGTTTGGGTTTCGGGGTACAGGGGTATTTTTAGGGTTCGGGTTTTGGGGTACCGAGGTATTTTTAGGGTTCAGGGATAGGTTTGGGTTTTGGGGTATGGGGGTATTTTTAGGGTTCTGGGATAGGTTTTGGGGTACAGGGGTATTTTTAGGGTTCAGGGCTAGGTTTAGGTTTTGGGGTACAGGGGTATTTTTAGGGTTCAGAGCTAGGTTTGGGTTTTGGGGTACAGGGGTATTTTTAGGGTTCAGCGCTAGGTTTGGGTTTTGGGGTACAGGGGTATTTTTAGGGTCAGGATGGGTTACTTTTTAAGGGTGCTGGGGTATTTTAAGGAGTAAGGGTGGGTTATGATTATGGTTTGCAGGGGTATTTAAAAGGACCAGGGTGGGATTATTTTTTAGGGTGTACAGGGTAATTAGTAAATATATATATTTAAAAAACGGAAGCACAGAGGCACTTTTTTTGACACTTCCTGCCCGTGATCAAGGCTTTGCCGAAACTAGTAGGGACATTAGAGAAGGCACTGTGCTCAAGCCTGAATTAAAGTCTCATGTGTCTTGCAATGGGCCTCTCGTTTTGTTTTTCATGGAGAGTGAAGTAACAGGCGTCTCCGTGCCTGTGGTTAAGAGGACGCCCTGCAGGGTTGGTGGCTCCCTTCTCGGGAACTTATGCTTTGGATTTAATAATGGGAGCATGACCCACACACTGCCGCTAAACCCATTTGGGAGAGGCTAACCGGCGAATACAACAGCAGCGCTGGAAGGGCTTTGGCATGGGAAGACTTCCCTTTCCAATCGTGCAAGAAGAGGGAGACGATGTTTCAGGGTTTTACAGCACTCAGCACTTTGCTGTTTACCAGCGTTTGACTGCTTTCCATTTGGATGTATTGAACAACGAGTGCATCGTTTACTTCTGAGCAAAATGTAAAACTTTTAGTGAGCATAAAGAACATTGGGGCATATTATCAAGCAATAGCGATAATTATCGCTATTGCTTGGTTAGAGACAAATATTTACCGCTGAGCTGCGGCGATTTTTACCGCAAATAAACCTTGGTATTACCAAGGTTTACTGCAAATGCGATAAAAATCGCCTCAATGCATGAATATCGCTGAAAAGTCAGCAATATTCATGCATTACCGAGCTAATGCTCTTAGCCATGTTATCCACCTCCCATTGGATAACATGGCTAAGAACTGCTCAGGGCAGGTGTTAGCTTTTGGAGATATTCAAAAGTTGGTAATAGGAGATAGCGATGTTAGCGACTGTTTTCAGTCGCTAACATCTTGGCACGCCCACTTTGCATGTCATTAGTCATGAATATCACTGACATGCAAAGTGGGGCCCAAGATGGTCGCTATCTCCTACTAGCTGTCGCTAACTGGTGTTAGCGACAGCTAGGTAATAGGGAGATAATTTTATCTCCGCTTTCTTGGCTTTTAAAGCCAAAAAAGCGGAGATAAACCCCCTTGATAATATGCCCCATTGTTTTCTGAACTTACAACGAACTGTATGAATGATGCAGTCTGGGAGATGTAGTTAACAGCAGTCATGTGACGGAAGCACAGAGGCGCTTTTTTTTACACTTCCGGCCCGTGATCAAGGCTTTGCCGAAACTAGTTGGGACATTAGAGGAAGCACTCTGCTCAAGCCTGAATTAAAGTCTCCTGTGTCTTGCAATGGGCCTCTCGTTTTGTTCTTCATTGAGAGTGAAGTAACGGGCGTCTCCGTGCCCATGGTTGAGAGGCGTACTGCAGGGTTGGTGGCTCCCTTCTCGGGGACTTGTGCTTTGGATATATATATATATATATATAAATATATATATAAATATATATATATGTATATATATATATATATATATATATATATATATATATATATACACACACACACACACACACACACCCACACACATATATATATATATATATATATATATATATATATATATATATATATATATATATATATATAAATATATATAGAAGAAGAATTATTCGGAAATCTGCCGACAACCACAGAACCTACCAATCAACAGACGCCACGTCTGAGCATACCCTGCCAACTTATGGCGAACAAAGCGGTACAAAAGGGGGTGATGATGGACGGAGCATCTGAACCAATCAAACACTCGCGCCCAGTCAACAGATCTGGGTTTAATCCATCACCGTTCTTAAGCCCACTCTGCCACCCCAGTTCAGACATGGCCATATGCAAATCAGTCTAACCCTGTGCCTCATGGGAACAGTCCAGCCCGAACTGCCAAGCCATGCCTTCCCTGGACCAGAAACAAGCTTCCGAGGACCGGTTTCTGGCATTTCAGCCGTCTTCAGCCTGGCTTGCTTGAATCCAGTGGCAAAGTGAGCAAGGGACTCACGTCTGAGCATACCCTGCCAACTTATGGCGAACAAAGCGGTACAAAAGGGGGTGGTGATGGACGGAGCATCTGAACCAATCAAACACTCACACCCAGTCAACAGCTCTGGGTTTAATCCATCACCGTTCTTAAGCCCACTCTGCCACCCCAGTTCAGACATGGCCATATGCAAATCAGTCTGACCCTGTGCCTCATGGGAACAGTCCAGCCCGAACAGCCAAGCCATGCCTTCCCTGGACCGGAAACAAGCTTCCGAGGACCGGTTTCTGGCATTTCAGCCGTCTTCAGCCTGGCTTGCTTGAATCCAGTGGCAAAGTGAGCAAGGGACTCACGTCTGAGCATACCCTGCCAACTTATGGCGAACAAAGCGGTACAAAAGGGGGTGGTGATGGATGGAGCATCTGAACCAATCAAACACTTATACCCAGTTAACAGCTCTTTTGACTGGGTGTGAGTGTTTGATTGGTTCAGATGCTCCGTCCATTACCACCCCCTTTTGTACCGCTAAAAAACCGATAAGCAATAGTAAGCGCCGCAGCAAGCTGAAGTGGGATTACTCTGATTCTCAGATGTCATATCCCCTTGACGAAGACGATCTTAACTCAACTCAGTGGGGAAGTTCAAAAAGCCTGCAGGCAGACACTACTGAACCCTCTATAGCCTCCATACTAGCCTCCATTAAGGAGTTCCACGAAAAGGTTCGGGCGGATAACCGTGTCACCAAAAACACTGCCAAGAAGTTGCAGGGTGGCTTAAGGCGACTGAACAACACTTGTGCCAATATCAGCGACCGGGTCACCATTGTGGAAGCTCAAACTGAACACCTGGAATCAGAATCTCAGGCCACTAAACAGCAGGGGTAGTCCAACACAGCTTGCATGGGCAACCTGATGTCTAAAATGGAGGAGCAGGAAAATCGCCAGCGCAGGAACAACCTCCACCTGCTTGGCATTCTGGAGGGGAAGGAGGGGGACGATCCAAGACGCTTTATCATCAAATTGTTACAAGACTCCTTTCCAGACCACCTGGGCTGGGACTGGGACCATGAAGTACAGAGGGTGCACCGTTTTCCTTTCCACCAGAAACAGCAACACAGCAGTGGTAATTCGTCAGGAGGGCAACCAAGGGTATTCCTCGTCTACTTTGGAAACTTCCTCCTTAGACAGATGATATACGACCAGGCTCGCTTCAACTCCAAGAAAGGAGCCAATGGAATAACATTTTTTGCCAAGCCAGACTTCTGTCACAAATTCAAGTTACTGGGAAGTATGGTTAGAATTACTTTTCAGGATCAGTACTGGGCTCAAAGATGCACCACTGACGTCTCTCCTGATAACAGGTGAGTAAATCCGAATTCGTAGTTTGGTTGATTTTAGAGAAATATTTGTAATTTTCAAAAATCGACACTTAGAAACTTTTTCAGCAAAAAGCAGGCAATGATATCCTATGGTAGGAAATTCAAGTTACTGGTAAATACAGTTAGAATTACTTTTCAGGATCAATACTGGGCTCAAAGATGCAGCACTGAGGTCTCTCCTGATAAGAGGTGAGTAAATTGAAATTCGTAGTTCAGCTGATTTTAGAGGAATATTTGTAAGTTTAAAAAATCGACACTTGGAAACTTTTTCAGCAAAAAGCAGGCAATGATATTCTATGGAAGGAAATTCAAGTTACGGGTAAGTACGGTTAGAAGTACTTTTCAGGATCAGTACTGAGCTGAAAGATGCAGCACTGAGGTCTCTCCTGATAACAGGTGAGTAAATTGGAATTTGTAGTTCGGCTGATTTTAGAGGAATATTTGTAAGTTCCAAAACTCCACACTTATCAATCCCGAGGGTCCCTAGGGGCCAACTAGCCCACCATGTACCTTCAGTATGTGCCAGAGAGCTGCGTTGCAGAGAGGTGTTCAGAGGCCACGCCCCTTTTTTACAACACTCTGCAACGCAGCTCCCTGGCGCTTACTGGAGGTACCTAGTGGGCTGGTTGGCCTCCAGGGACCCTCAGGATTGAAGAGGATTTAATTCCTGAACTTAAAACACGCCAGAGAGCGTGTTTGCCCACATATCACCTCAGGCCCCGTCCCCTCCCTTCACCACTGTGCAAACTCGCCCCGTGGCGCGTTTTAAGTTGTGGGATTACCTCCCCTTAAATCCTGAGGGTCCCTGGGGCGCAACTAGCCCACCAGCTACCTCCATTAAGCGCCACAGAGCTGTGTTGCAGAGAGGTGCAAAAAGGGGCGTGGCCTCAGAACACCTTTGTGCAACGCAGCACCCTGGCGCATACTCGAGGTTCCTGGTGGGCTAGTTGGCCCACCGGGACCACTAGTATTCATGGGGAATTTCTTCCCCATCTGCAAACAAGCCAGGGGGTGCATTTGCATAGTCTAGAGAGAGGGGGTGGGCCTCTGCCCGATGCTGTTTTTTTGTTAATTTTTTTTAAAGAAGGAGGGCTGTGTGGCCCCCATTCTTTTCTTATTTTTTTTGGTCCTGGGAACCCCATCCCCCAGGGGCCTGACCCCTTTTTAAATTTTCTTAGAAAATTATTTAGAAGGGGGCCGCATGGCCCCCCTCCCAAGGGCTTATTTGGCCCCGGGGACCCCATCCCCGGGGCATGGCCTTTAATATTATTTTTTTATTTATCTTTTGGAGGGGGCTGCATTGCCCCCCTCCTCAGGCCACCTATGGCCCCAGGGACCCCATCCCCTGGGGCCTGGCTTCTCATTGGAGACCGTGGGGGATCCCTAATCCCCCCACGTTGTGTGGAAAAGCAATTTGGTTTGCATTTTGAAAGAGAGAGCAGGTTTTCCTGCTCTCTCTTTCAAAATGCAAACTAAGGGCCCCATTAGGATGACCGGCGGATATTGTCCGCCCGCCACCCTATCGTAGAACGGGACCGCCCGCCATAAGGGCAGGGGTCCCGTGGGGGGAATTAGGATGTGCCCGCCACAGTGGCCGGCACATCCTGTAGTTTTTGCATTGTGGCGGGCGGTGCACTCTGCACTGCTCGCCACAATGTAAAAAAAGCTGTTTTGCATTTGCATATGCAAATGTGGGGGGTACCATAGGTACCCCCCATGTGCCTCCAGACAGTCGCGCCAACCTGGGGGCCCTGCAGGGGGCCCCGCAGCAATCCCCGCATGCCTTTCCGTGGCGGCATTGCCGCCGCGGAAAGGCCTCTGCTTTTTGCTATTGTAATATGGCTGGCGGTGTCCATTGGACACCGCCACCATATTAATCTATTACTGCCGTGGTCGCAAGCCGACCGCGGGGGTAAAGTGATGGACGGTCTTTCCGTCCGCCGCTGTCCCCTCCGCCATCCTAATCAGGCGGAGGGGAACACGAGAGTGGTTGTCGGGCGGATTGCCTCCGCCTGGGTGGGGGTGGCAATCCGCCCGATATCGTAATGGGGCCCTATGTTTGCTATGGTGAGGCGGGAGCTGCGAGGCTCCTGCCCTGCCATAGCAAACTACAGTGTCCCGGGGTGGGCAACCCGTGACACTGCAGGAGCCGGTCCTCAGGAGGGGGGGGTGGCGGTCCCCGGAGCCCCCCACCGACAACCTACAAAGTTCCGGGGGGGGTGGTGGTCCCTGGGGCATCACAGGCCCCCCAATTTACATATTTAGAGACCTGGGGAGGTGGCGGTCCCTGGGGTGTGTGAGCATGAGCCCCCCCGCATAGTGTATTAAAAAAAAGCCCTTGGTGTGTCGGTCCCCGGGGCTGGGGGGCGGCTGTGAGCCCCAGCCATTCTTTTCTAAAAGCCCTGGGGTATGGCGGTCCCCGGAGCTGGGGGGCCCCTCAGGTTCCCCCATTACTTAATAAACATTGCCCCCGGGGTTTGGCCCCCCCGGGGGCCAATTACCAAAGAAGTGCGGGAGCCCGCACTTCATTTTTTTTTATCTGCAGGATCCGCGCACCCTGCGCGGATTTTGCTGATTTAAAAAAAATTACATTGTTTTGGCCTTGGGGGTTCTTGTGGGACCCCCTGAGCAGGACTAGGGCGTCAGGGGGTTTCTATCCTGCCCCCTTTTTGCATTTTGCACGTTTATTTCTTAGGTTTCTTGGGCCTCGGTTCTACCGAGGCACAAGATGGCTGCCAACACTTCCTGATTTGAAGTGTTGACAGCCAATTAGAATACAGCTCATGCTCAGCAGGATACGCTTAGGGTGCGCGGATCCTACGCGCCCATAGATATATGTGTGATTTCAATTTTGATTTTCTCAAGAACTACTGAAAGGATTTACACCATTTAACCAAAAGGCACGACTCTGAACCAAGGTCTACCTTTCTGCCAAAATTTGGTGTAATTCGGTTCAGCAGTTTGGGCTGTAGCTGCGATTAACGGTCCCTATGGAAAATTGCATGGTGAAAACACGTTTTGGGACCCCCCTTTTTTCTTGGCTTCCGCTTGACGAATCACCCCGAGACTTTCAGAATAGGAGCGTAGCGTAGCTGGACATAGATTCTGAAAATGTTGTGAAGATTCATCTATCGGAGCCAAAGTTATTCCAAATAGATGTTTGGATGTGAACTGTCTGTCAACATTCCAAACCAGGAAATGTTGGCAGCCATCTTGTGCCTCAGTAGCACCGAGTCACAAGAAAACATTAAAACAAAGTTTAAAAATAAGGAAAGGGGGCAGGGTAGAAACATGTTGACCCTCTAGGCCTGCTCAGGGGGTCCCACATGAATCTTTAGGTGCAAAAAAAGAATTTTTTTTTTTAAATAAAAAAAATGCGCCGTACACGTATGGTACTCGTACGCGGTGGAAAAGGGGGGAAAAAAACTAGAAGCTCGTTTTATTCTTAATTAGCTCCCGGGGGGGCCAAATTCCGGGGCAATTTGTTTCTATGATGGGGGGCTTGTAAGTGTGCAACAGGAACAAAATAATGAAAAAAAAGTAATGTCAAGGACAGCGATGCTCCTGCTTCCTGCGTTTTATCAGGTCAATAGACTGTTCTCTATAACACAAAAGTTTATTGCAATAAATGCATAGAATTTTAACTTTAGCAAAATCAGGATCAATTTGTGGGTGCGGACTGAATGCTGAAAATGCTGGTACAGCAGTTGATGTGCTTGGTGCAGCAGCAGGTGGGTTGTCCTTCAACCTTCGTGTTGCAGCTTGAGCAAAGTTGTTGGGGTGTAAGTTCTTCACGAGTCGCTCCATATTTGCTGTGCCAAAGGAGTATTTTTGAGATGGATCACCCCTTGAAAGAGTTTGGAAAATTTTACAGGTTACTTTTGGAGCATTAACCTTTTTTTGCCCTTCTGGAAAAGTAAAAAAAACCAAATTAGAGCTTCTTTCCTCTTCTTTGGAGGTTCTTCAGGAATGAAATATTCCTCTGAAGAATGGCTGGAACATGAGTCCATTGCTGTTATTGTGGTAAACTTTGTTCTATTTGACAAGATTTTCAGAAGAGATGCTTCTTCTTAGAAATTCAAAGTAGGATTATTAAAATGGGGCGGAAGTTTCAACAGTTGTAATAGGAAGTGTTATAAACCAATCAAAACTCTTCTTTTAAAGTCACATGGCTTTGTGTTCGCTTACGCTGTGCTTACCGTACTCTTACCATGCAAGTACGCATGACTTTCCACCGCGATTTGTGTAATTGCTTTTAAAAGTAATATAGGATTATTGGAACTTAAAAAAAATGTTTTCATAATTATCCAAGATAATCTCTTCTGTTAGTTTGTTCAATAAATACATAAATATATGTTTTTAAACAATTAAAAACATAAGGGTCTTTGCGTACGGGCGCCGTACATGATGTCACACGGAAGCTTTGATACGACGCGTAACGTGAAAGTGTATTCGTAGCGTATGCTGAGAATGATTAGCAGTACAAACTATGGTGCGATCACTCTCTCACTGTCAAATCAGAGCACAGGGCGCGCTATGAGAATGGTTTTAAGTGGTCACTCATTGGAGATCCGATTCAGCTGTGTGGCTTATCCACGGTATTGTGAAATAACAAGGTATCCCTTGGTGGAAAACTATTTAGACATAAGCCCATATATTTGCACCAATCTCTAACACATATAATACGTAGACAAAAAGTTTGTTTAAAAAGGGGTTTTCACGTTAGGAACAGAAAAAGACAATATGAGAGACAAACACAGACAGTATTATTTGTCATCAAAATTGCACATCAAAACTGACCAGTATTTAACACAATCCTGGACTTGCTTAAAAAGTCTTGTCTGCAGGAATGAGTTTGGTCTCGTGATTGTACTGGTATGGGCGTTGACGCGTTTCGATGGTTTTTAGCAGTTATATACCATCTTTTTCAAGACCGTATGAAGTGTCTCTCTTAGTAAAGGGCACTGGATGGTTACCACTTTAATAAAATCCTTATTTGATACTAGTCATGTACGTTCACTCCGGATTCTGTGTCTTTTGTGCGGATTGACATCCTAATATGCATTAAAACTTAGGAGTCTGTTCCTGATTGTTAGTACTCGACACATCAGCGTTTTTGTAACTCGTTTCTATTATCCTCTTATTTGGAAGGCATTCCCTCGTGAGGTCTATTATTGGTTATATGAAGGCGGTACAATTCCCCTGGTCCCTTCGATCTCTTAAATATGTCACAGCCTGATAATGCTCGTACTCCCCTCAATTGGGGTTAACTGAAACATTTCTGGAGTGGATGACAGTTCCTGTCCTTGTCTGTCTATGGTTCTGTTAAGAATCGTTTATTTCTTAGGACCTCGTCTCTCCACATCCGATATCCCACTGGTGCAAGCTCAAACTGCCGAAAATGGTGAAAATCCACGGTATCCACGGTATTGTCAGGCTTCGTCTTCCGATGTCTCCGGGATTATGCTGATGATATAGGGTTCCACCTCTCGACGTCCCCGGAATCTGAAGTATATATACACAGACTGCCAGGATAGTCAAGCGTGGGAGGGAAAGGAAGGGGACAGCGGGGAGGGAGATCTGCAATAACAACAAAACACTAAGTACACACTCTGAAGGTTTGCATGTAATCCAGCTGTCATTTCCTTCCTTTACCAATCAACAACGGTATGTCCACATTCCTACCTGAAAAGGAATATAATGATGCCCCAAATGTAAGAAGAGATTAGGGAGATATCAGGGATTATGCCAACTGAAAAGAGACAAAAAATACATTGGAATTACTGAAGCTGTGATTATATAGTGTCATTTAAAGCAGCATCTATAACATACCAAACATGGTCCGTGTATATTCTTTAGTTAGATAAATCCCAAGATATGAACCCCGGAAATATCTCTTCTGTGATAGAAACAAATGAAAAGGTTGTGAAGAGAAAATCAGATAAGAACAGCAGACCTGGTTAATAACTCCTTAACGCTATCTGCACCACAGCAAGGTTCTTGTATTCCATGTATATATCAGCCACTGATCGGCTGACCAAAACCTTATGTACTTCGTGGGAAAGTCAAAACATAGCTTGAGCCCAAACCATGTAATATCCAGCTTACTTAACAACCAATGTCTCGTAAGCTAACCAAGATCCTGGTTATATCCCACAAGGACTCATAGAATCAGAACAGGTATATTCCTGCAACAAGACAGCAGATTGCCTGTCCTGGCCAGCGGGGAAAGGAGCTCTCCCGTCCGAGAGAGCTTCGAACAAAATCAGCAAGGAAAACAAAAACGCCAATTTGGAGAAGTCAGCGCAAGTTCAAACACACGTCTTACCGCCGTTCTTTAAGACTCACAGCTGCTAGATCCTTCGGCAAGAATAATCGGCAACGCCGGCTTCCCAGACATGTTCTTTATTTCCTGTTTGTACGCGGCTCGCGTTCAACGTAACGTGCTTTCCGGGCATGATAAGAAATGTAGTCTAGGGCCCTGGAACTCCTTCGGAAGTTCGGAAAAGGGGTCAGTGCTACTGAATACGTAAAACATGACAGGTATCATAACGTTACTTTTTAGCCTGTTTATGTTTGAGGTTTGCATGAAATACTATGCTATAGGCAGATATGGATCTTTAGCAGCGTTTATCTCTATGAAGCTTGGTTATTATCATTTACATATAGGTGCCTGAGGGAGGGAAAAGAAGTCTATCTGAATGGCGAGGATTGCACAATAGCACCAGATCACTCCTTAATTTGTACAGAGATACAATTGAATGGCTCTTATAATCAAGATACGCCAAATTTGGCCTGAGTTTTGAAAGGCACTGCGACACCTGCTTTCATAGCAACATTCAGTTTACTGGCAAACAGGAGTTATTTAATTTGAAATAATGCAGATTGTTTTGCGATGTTAGCAGGTATCGGTTACATGATTACGGTAACTGAGCGTGTGGTTTGCTATAAAAAAGTTGTGTTCACTCCTCTGCATGGGAAGCTGGATGTTTCCATCTGGCCGTCGATTCTGTCCTTGAAAGCAGAGTCAACCAAATGAGCCTTATAAGAGCACTATTGTCTCAAAAAGAGGTCGCTCTTACATCTGCTAGAGAAACCTTTGTCCTTTATGTAGCAAACACCCACACAGAAGTGCATCATTTATTAAATACAGACGTGCTCCTGCATTTTGGGGAGTTAATTCAGAGTATCTTTAATGTGTCCTTGACTACGGGGTTACCTTACTTTTTTAAAGTTGGAAGCAGTGGCCTTGTGACTTCTTTTCAAACTATATTTGGTGTCTTCTCTGCATTTTTTCATTTGATTTTTTCGAGCATCTTTGGTGGATTCCCCTTAATACTTGCATTAGTTGCCGGTGTGCTTCTATTAATTTGTTTATTTAAATATGGATGCACATCCTGCAGCACGCAAGAATATGTCCCGGCTGTTGCTGCTCCGCAACCGAATGCTTAGTTATTACGGTGCACTGCCTCTGGCTACATTGAGTGCAGTTTATGGATTATCGTTTCGATTTTCCATTTTCACATACGTTCAACCTGTCTTCCATTGCCTGAGCTGTGATTTCGACTGGACCCTGGATTTGTATCTCTTCAGTACGGTGTCTCTCAACGCGGATTATGACCAGCTGATGAGCCCCTTAGTGATTCATGACTTGCTCTGTTCTGGCAGCGGGATTATGGCCTTAGCAGCGATACATGGAATAATGGGATGTTGGAATGTTTTTGCAGCGGTGCTTGACTTCTTGGCACGCAGTTACATTGAAGATGACCCGAGTTTTTCTGCGATGGTGATAGAGGCTCCGGTCGTTGAGGAACATGTATGTTCATTCTCACTATTGAATTGGATGGCTGAAATGTTTTCAGATGAGAACAATGACTTCCTCTTGAAAGCTGTTGCTACATACTGTGCTTATATGTTGTTGGATTAAGACTCTATGATTTTTCTACCTATTCCTAATTATTTAGTTACTGTTTTCTATCAAACAGCGAATCATTTGTTTGCAAATTTGAACTTGACTCTGCTTTACAGGTTTGGACTCTGCGTTCCTAATTCGCCCACGTTTATATTACATGCTCCAATAGAGGAAGGATGTCGTGGGCTGAGCCTTGCACTCACAACGTGTTAAGTTAGCATGGGTTTATTAGAAGCTTAAATGCCATTTTTGATTTCCTGCTCTGCTTTGCACACAACACGCACTTGCGCTATTGTTTAGGGAACACTGAGTATTTTGCTTCACATGAGAATAACTTGTTTTGCTGCATTTCTAAGCTGTCTCATTAGTTTAGTGTGTATAGTGAGAGCATGGAAGATCAAGATTATCTTGGATACTGTGTCTGTTATTCGGAATGATCGTTGCACGTTCGACCCATAACACATATGCAGCTGTGGCCACCTCTGATACTGGCGCGTTTAATAATGCATTGTGGAGGCATAATTACACACACTTGGAGAACATTGGTATCCTAACAGTTTGTGCAGAACTCAATGTGATCCACTACTGCTGAGTACCGTAGGTATGGGTCCACCCATGTAATCCTATGTAGGTATATATAGTTAGGATTTTTTCTCTATGGGACTTTTGAAAATTCTATGTCTAATAACTTTGGCGTTTGTGGACGGAATCGGCTGAAATTTTCAGGAAAATGGCACATTTTGTTTCTGAGCAGCCCCTGAAAATTTGGGGGGGGGGTTTCGTCAAGGGGGGGCCGAGAAAAAAGGGGGGTCCCAAAACACGTTTTTCCCATTCATTTTTCCATAGGGCGTTTGGACTCACTTTTAGCTCGAACGGCTGAATGGATTTGCACGAAAGTTGGCAAAATTGTAGGGACTGTTAGCCCGATGTGCCTTTGCTAGGTCTCAATATATGTGCTCCAGTGGATTTTGAGAAATTAACGTTTTAAAAAACAGATATATCTGTGACAGCGTCCCGTGTAGCGCTCCGGTTCGCGAACTTTTCGCGTAACGGAACTTTGCGAAGCGAAGCTGATTGGCTCTCCGGTGTCTGTCAACATTCTAAACAGTTCGGAACGGCCGCCATCTTGTCTCTTGGTAGGATCGAGAGACAAGAGGAGGAGAAAAACGAAGGGGTAATTTAATGAAAGGGGGCAAGGTAGACCCTTCTTGACCCCCTAGGAATGATGTTGGGGTTATTAAAGTGTCCCGTGGGGCAAATAAAAAAAATTTGATTTTTTGCGGTAGAAGCGATTTTCGGTTCGCGAACCGGGTAGCGAACCGGGTCGCGAAACGGGAATTCGCCATTTTGTGTTTCGTTTTAATTAAATTACAAGATGGAGGAAAAACAATGTGAGAAATGGGTATAAGGGTACGGGAGACGTATCCTGACCCCCTATGTTTTCTGAGGGTGGCTGAGGATGCTCATATATGTTGATACATATCTTCCAGCGGCTGCGTGTGAGCGTTTTTTTTTTTTTGCTGCGTGACGTCTGTTAACGTTCGATTCGAAGGAAATCAAGTGTTGACCGCCAGTTTGTCACTGCGAGTAAATATATTGTTAAAAATAATTGTTATAAATTAATCCGTATTGATAAACATTGTCTGCGCCATCTTGCCTTTTTTCCAATGCCACACTTTTGTCGTGCACGGCAGCCATTTTAGATGCCTTGACCAGACCCACTCTCTGCACGCCGCCGATCCTCAGCATGGCTCCCCACCCTCGCAAGCATCTCCCCCACGCACTAGTCACCCCCGCTCTCTCTCTCATGCATGGGCCATAAACTTCCCCCCATCTGTTCTGCTCTTCCCTGAGAATCACACCCTGTGCCCGCCCGACACCTCCCTTTCACCCTATTCACTACCGCACCCTCTGACACTCCTCTTCCTCTGTGTCTGATTGTCCAAGCCGGTCCCAGGTTATCACCTTGCCCTGTGGATGTAGTTTATGGCCCCAACTGTAAAGAATCACCCCTCTTCAAAAGAGTTAAAGTAGATCAAGGCCCCCACCCCATGAGATCCGTCACACCACACGCGTTCCTACTATCTGATAACGATCCTGTATTGTGATTGGGGAGGGGATTCTCACTGTGAGGGTGTGTGGGACCGAGCCTGAAGCGGAAGATTCCAGGGATGCCTTTTTGTACATCAAAGTGCTCACAATTATGTGTCACATTAAAAATATATAGCACTCCAACAAAGTAGTAGGATTATAACACTTTAATAACTTATAAATATATACAACGCTCCAACAAAGTAAACACGTTAAAAAATTTCTTTTTAAACAAAGCAACAATGGGCTGCTGTGAGGTGGCGTCAGTAGCGGTCCGTTGTGCGAATAGGCCGAAGGCAGCACAACGCGCTGAGATCCGGACGGCACCCAGGTGATGTCCAGTAAGTTGCCACACTGTCTTGGCATCCTACAATGCTGCGCCGAAAAACGGCGTGGGGCGCCCCGGGGGGGGGGGAGGTGGTGCGAACGGGCCTCCCCGGGTGGAGGCTCCTCTGCTGCAGTGGGGCGCCCCTTTAGCGTTTCAGTCGCCATTCAGCTGTTTACCGACCGCTTTTGCTGCACTGTGCCTCATCCGCCATTCAGCTGTTTACCGCCCGCTCTTGCGGCTACAGCGTCTCGCCCACCATCCAGTTGAGTTGCGCCCGCTCTTGCGGCTACAGCGTCTCGCCCACCATCCAGTTGAATTGCGCCCACTTTTGCGGTGCAGCGATAGGCGGCTGCCACAGGACTCTTAAAATGGCGACCGGCTCTTCGGATTTGGGCCTGGTCCACTAAAATGGCCCTGGGACACATTTGAACTCGGACATTTGCCTGCTAGGGCTTGGGCCCCATTCTCGAAAGCGTCCCCTCAGCCTTGAAGATTCTACAAAAGTCATCGGGCCCCCCGACTCCCGCAGGCTTCCGGTGGGGAGCGGCTGCCATGATTGCTTGCGGAATGGCCACGACGGAGCTACGAGATGGTGGTGCTCTCATGCTGACGCCAGCTTCAGTCTGAAACATCCAGAAACACTGTAGACCATGGGTACTCAAAAACTTTCTGTCGGGGGCCAAAATGACAGTGTAGTTTGTGGCCGAGGGCCGCACTGGTAGGGGTGGGGTCAGTGGGGGACGGGGTCAGTGGGGGGCGGGACTAGAGTAAAAAAAAATCAACCCTGTTTAAAAAAGTAGACAATGCAATCTTAACAGGCATTGCATAGCTTCATACACACTTTACCCCAATTCCGTCACAGGCTTACTTTTGACCCATCCTTAGCCCCGCAATAGCCTGCAATGTCTTGAAAACGCAATGGTGGAAAGGCATGGACCAAAAACTGCATAAAGTCAAGAGGACTCCCAAGGGTTTACTTTTTTATTCCTGGAGCAAACTCCATCACTGCTGAGGCTAGTCTCTCTCTCTCTCTCTCTCTCTCTCTCTGTCAGTCCCTGTCTCTCCCAGTCAGTCAGTCTATCTCTCTCTCTCTCTCAGTCAGTCAGTAAGTCTCTCTCAGTGAGTCAGTCAATCTCTCTCTGTCAGTCAGCCTCTCTTAGTCAGTCAGCTAGTCTGTCAGTCTCTCTGTCAGTCAGTCAGTTACTCTCTCTCTGTCAGTCACTCTCTATGTCAGTCTCTCTGTCTTTCTCAGTCAGTCTCTCTCAATCAGTCTCTTTCTCTCATAGTCAGTCAGTCTCTCTCTCTGTCAGTTACTCTCTCTAAATAAGTCACTCTCTCTCTATCAGTCACTCTCTCAGTCAGTCTCTCTCTATCAGTCACTCTCTCAGTCAGTCTCTCTCTGTCAGTCAGTCTCTCTCTGTCAGACAGTCTCTCTCTGTCAGACAGTCTCTCTCTCTTAGTCACTCTCTCTCTCGCTGTCACTCTCTCTCTCCTAGTCAGTCCGTCTCTCTCTCCTAGTCAGTCAGTCTCTCTGTCCCAGTCCGTGTCACTCTTAGTCAGTCAGTCTCTCAGTCAGTCAGTCTCTCTCTCTTAGTCACTCTGTCTCTCTGTCTGTCAGTCTCTCTCCCTCAGTCAGTCAGTCTCTCTTGGTCAGTCAATCAGTCTCTCAGCCATCTCTCTCTTAGTCAGTCTGCCTCTCCCAATCAGTCAATCTCTCTGTGTCAGTCAGTCTCTCTTAGTCAGTCAGCTAGTCTGTCAGTCTCTCTTTCAGTCAGTTACTCTCTCTCTATTAGTCACTCTCTTAGTCAGTCTCTCTCAATCAGTCTCTCTCTCTGTCAGTCAGTCTCTGTCAGTCAGTCTCTCTCCTAGTCAGTCAGTCTCTCTCTCAGTAAATCATTATCTCTCTCTTAGTCAGTCATTCTCTCTCCACTCTCTCTCACCAACCTCTCACTCTCTCTCTCTCCTTTTTCTCTCTCCACTCTCTCTCTCCCCCTCTCTCCACTCTTCCTTCTCTCCTCTCTTTCCACTCTCTCTTTCTCTCCACTCTCTCTCTCCACTCTCTCTCTCTCTCTCTCCCTCCCCCTCTCTCCACTGTTCCTTATCTCCTCTCTCTCTACTCTCTCTCTCTTCATCTCTCTCTCCTCTCCACTCTCTCTCTCCACTCTTTTCTGTCACTGGTAAAAGTGGGTTTCTGGAGGGCCATGGGTACATTAACTGCAATGTCAGTGGGCCGCCAAGGAAGGCCTGCCCGCCTCACTATGAGTACCACGGGAAGCAGCAACAGTCCTGGGGAGAGGTATGCTTGGTTGTGAACCATAAAAGTACAGGGATATGTATGATTCCCCTTCAGTATCTATGTACTTTGTGGGCAAATGTAGGTGAAAACAATGCTGTCAAAATCGTAATTTAGTGCATTAAAAAAAAAGATACTTTGCAAGTACAATTAGCATATCTCACAAATTGAAAGGTCGTGTACTAATTGAAAATACTTAGTAGGGCTGTGTGTGATCTTACCAAGTGTTCAGCAACATTCATTTCTAGGTTGAGGCCCTCCTGACGTAAATAATTAATTTACTCTCTTAATTTCTATGCAGGTAAGTACTTAATCAATAATAACTCAATCAGAAGGAAAGAAAACAGAGTCCGTGGTGTTAGAGTTTCTAAGGGTTTTATTCCTCATAAAGGAATCAGGATATCATGTTCTGACCACCACAGGGGTGTCAGAAGGGATAGATGAGCGCGCTCACGTTTATTGACATTACATAGCTTATATACTTGATTTACATCATAAGTTTCAGTGTGAGAGGCGTAACAGCTGAGAGAAGACAAGATAACAGTATACACGTGGTACCAATACATCATCAAGAGGCGTAAACTAGGCGTGAACTAGAGGTGTGTGCTAGAAACGTCACTGATAGGTGACGCAAGTGGGTGGCACCAAGGGGTGGGGCTAACAGAATGTTGCAATGTCAGCAGAAATCGGAAGCTTGGATGCGCACGCAGCTGCATGACGTGTGATTGACGGGGTGCAGGGGTCTTGACATTTACACTGACAGGAAAGAGACAGAAGTCTGGCATGTCAGATCAACTTGTACTTCTATCATATCTGATATCTGATGTTTAGGAACTATACTATCTGGGCGGAAAGGTCTCTAGGGTAGAGGCTATTCTATGCTAACTGGGGATGCGTGTATAAGCGCCTGAATGTCTACATGTGAAGCGTGGGGGCACGGGGCCTTCCATGGCAGCATGGCAACGGAGGCTATGAATTACTTGCATTAAGACAGGTCGGCCTTTTGGCTCTGCAGCTGGAGAGGATGTTTACAGGATCTAGTAGGCAGGAATGTATTCTCGGGGAGCGGAACAGATAACTCGAAGGTTATAGTCAGTCTTGGCAGAAAGCAGGCTTGAGCTGAGCGCGAGGGGCCGCGCTGAAAGTAGGACAGAGTTCACGAGTAGAGAGGTAGCCTGGGCAGAGTCAGGAGCCACAGAAGAGGTTCAGATGGCAGGAATTCAGGGCCTACTCTGTCTAGAGCAGGAAAAAGTGAAAAGTGTACTACAAAAAGACGTTGGCACAGCATACTTAGGAACGGACCATATAATCCATTCATGGTGGATCTGAAAGAGGACAAGTTAACGGTGGACGCAAATGTATTTGCGTCTTCATAGCTGGCACAGGAGGGAAGTTACATGCACTTTAAGCTGGTACATGGAGTCGGTGGGGTACGCGCTAGGGAACACATCATGGCCAAAATTTAATTTTCCTCATTCCCTCCTTGTTCCCTACGGACCCTTCATGAAATATCGATCCTCATGAATCGATCAGTCTGTTCTTGTAACATCATTTGCTCTTCTTTCTTTCGGTTACGTTTTGAGTGTAAACTGGAATGTTCAATACAAGAAGTGGCACACAGTCCACAGATCGCTGGCCCACACTGTAGGCATAGGCAGCAACTGAATACTAGGACTAGGCCAATGCCTAGGAAGGATAGGATCTTCCATCCCCAAGCTGTTAACGTTGTCCAGAACCAACCGGACCAAGTCCAGGTGCCTGGAGTCTGATGTATCTGATTTGCAATCTTATGGAGACGGGTGATAGCTTGATATACAGATGGTGCATTCTGTGGAATGAAAACACAGCAGCTTGACCCGATGACCTTACAGGCCCCACCTCTATCTGCCAAGATGACGTCAATTACGAGACGATTCTGAAGGACAACAACCCGCATAGCGGACTGCTCTTCTGTTAAGTTACCTAAGGCGGAGGTAGTTTCATTTACTACAGCTTCAAGTGTTCTAGTTAATCTGCGTATTAATTTACTATTCTGAACAGGACCTAAAAAGAAAAAGAATCCTTTATTAAAATCAGTGTACTGTTCCCATGCCGTTTCTGTGTAGTCGACAAGGGGGGCATCTCTTCTGGGTCTATTCTTTACTAGATTGCTATTTCTATGGTAATCAGAAGGAGCTAGAAAAACAGGCGGCAGAAGGAATGCAATGTAACAGGTACCATCCCAATCTGGAGGTAGACAGATGTATGCGGTATGACCACACACAAAGTAAGAATGACTGATAGCTTTGAAAGATGATTTTCCATCATCACTGAATTCGACCACAGTAGTGCATTTACTATGACCTAAGTGTACGGAACCTTTCTTCTTGATACATAATTCACCAATGACTGGCAGTACTGACATAATAGGTAGAACTGGTGCGGCTTTGGATTCGACAGTAAGAATCATAAGGCTAATTGTGTAATTACCTAATCCATATACTTCATTTTCTAGATCAGTTCCTATTCTAATGGGGAGTCCCTCCTTATCCGGGTAACAGACGTCTAGTAGGACCAAGTTCAGGTTTCCCCAAACCCAACCCCCATCGAAAACAGCAATGTCGGGATCTAATGAATTAATTATCTTAAACCATGCTCCGCAGGAGCCATTGTGAGTGAACGGGTACGGAAAGAGAGGCAGGGCTCCCTTATAATTCTGGTAGGGAGGGAGTCGGCCACATATCCAGCAATTTGTAGCATTGTTAGTTTGATGAGAATGATGTAACATACTAATGAATGTATTGTTGCGCAGCGCAAGTCTGTAGGAAAGCTCATGAGGAGGTAATTCACTAAAAGTGTGTTCAGCAGAGACATTGTAAGCAGATTGTTCACGCTTGAAGATAGGGTAGTATATGGGTAATAAGATGCTAGCAACAATTATTAATATACTTAGAATAAACATAATTATTAGTGTCACTATGCAGTGACTACGAAGTGATTTGCAATATGTTCTTTTCTTTTCCTCTCTCTCTCTAACTCGATCTAGGGGATACATGTCAGAAACTATTTAACCGATTCACCTAGGGGAGGACTTAAACAATTAAACTGTCTGACTTGCTAGATCGTAACTTCATACGATATTGTTCTTGAGGAGTTTTTTCTCGTTTGGGTTCGGAAAAGTCTTTGGGATCACAGTCTTTGGTGGGGGTGGGTGTGTCTTGTTCTGGTTTCAGTCCTGGGAATGTTTTGATATGGCTTAGGTGGACCCACCCCTTTCTTCCTTCCAACTTGACGGCGGTCCTTGTTGTTAGTAGAACGGTTTTCGGAGACTTCCAGCGGGGCTCCAACGGACTTTTCCTGTCGAAGTTCCGGACTAAAACAACGTCACCGGGGCGGACATCATGCTCCTTCACATCGGTGTTGTCAGGGAAGGCTGCAGCAACCTGTGAACGACATGATTGGAGTGCAGACATCAAGGAGGCAAGGTAATCTGTCAACATATTAGAATCAACATCGGTTATCTTTTTAGGAATGGGCGTCCCCCACATATTCGGTGGTCTGCCAAAGACCACTTCGTACGGAGATAGCCCTGATCTCGAATGGGCGACCATTCTTATATAGAATAGTGCCACCGGCAGGGCGACTATCCAGTCGACCCCTTTGTCTTGACATATTTTGGCAAGGCGAATCTTTAATGTCTGATTATGCCTCTCAACAAGGCCTGCTGCTTCTGGATGTCGGACACAATGGAACTTCCACTGGTATCCTAATAACAAGGAAACTTCTTTCATTAGGGCAGATGAGAATGGCTGACCGTTATCTGAGTACACGACACGAGGCAAGCCGTACCGTGGGAAAAATTCACGAACCAACTGTTTGGCAGTGGTCGGAGCAGTGTAATCTGAGACTGGGTATGCTTCGGTCCAGCGGGACAGAGCACAGACAACTACGAGAACATATTTGAATCCTCGACAACGGTCCATCTGGATATAATCCATCTGGAGGACTTCAAAAGGGTGATCGGGAGGATGAAATCCACCTTGCTCTACAGGGACGCTTTTACCTGGATTGAACTGACAACAGATCATGCAAGTACGCACTTTCTGTTTTGCGGCTGCTCGTAAGTGTTTATTGTACCAGAGATTTTGCAAACTGTCTAACATGGCTTTCTCTCCCAGGTGGGCAGGACTATGTGCTGTATTTATCATGACTTGAACCATAGAGTCAGGGAGAAACCATGTAGATTTTCCCTTCGTCATCCAACCTTGATCTGTCTGGATCCCTCCTAGTTCGGTCCATTTCTTTATTTCGTCTGCAGTAGCATGTGTCTGAATGTCAATAACATCTAGTGTGGGATCCCTGACTGTCATGCAGTTTGTCGGATCTGTTATCTTTATCGTGTCAGTTGTCTGAGTGTGAGTCAGTGCTGTATGTTTTGCAGTCTGATCTGCCAGGTCGTTACCCTGGGAAACAGAATCTGTGGCTTTAGTATGTGCTTTACACTTCATGACTGAAATGGCTGAAGGCAGATGTATTGCTTCTAACAGTGCTTGAATGAGAGGACCATGCTGTATTTTGGTACCATGAGAGGTCAGGAAACCTCGTTCCTGCCAGAGCATGCCGAAGTCGTGTACGACTCCAAACGCATAACGGGAATCTGTGTATATGTTAACATTTCTGTTCTTTGCTAGAATACAGGCTTGGGTCAGAGCGATGAGCTCTGCCGCTTGAGCAGACAGTGTATCAATACGATGTGTTTCTTTAACTTCAGTTTCAGTGGTCACGGCATATGCGGCCACTAACTCTCCTGTACTTGTTCTCATGCATGAACCATCCACATAAAGTGTCAGGTCTGGATTTGTCAGTGGAACATCTGTTAAATCTCGTCTGGGCTTTGTTACTGCATTAATAATCTCTATACAATCATGTGGGGCTGGATCTGTCATAACTGTAGGTAACAATGTTGCTGGATTCAAGATACTGCAGCGTCTGATTTCTATGTGTGGCTGGAATAATGTCAATTCGTAACCTGTCAGTCGTGCTATAGTTAAGTGTTGAGTCTGGGTTCTGTTTAACAGAACCTCTACAGAATGTGGAACTTGTACTGTTAACTGATGACCTAAAACAATTGAATCGCTTTGTCTGATTGCTAACGCTGTTGCTGCTACTGACTTTAAGCATGCAGGGAGTGCCTGTGCTACTGAATCCAATGTGCTTGAAAAATAAGCGCAAGGCTTATGTGAACCTGCTTGATCTTGAGTGAGGACAGACAACGCTGTACCGTCACGTTCTGTAACAAAAAGTGTAAACGGTTTGCTGTAACATGGTGTCGCTAAAACTGGTGCTTGGCATAAGGCTTTCTTTAATTCCTCAAAGGCTTGTGTGTGTTCCTGAGTCCAAGGGAGGACAGTCGAGGTTGCTGCCTCCTGTGTCGTTAACTGGATGAGTGGTTTAGCTAGAAATGCATATTGAGGAATCCATTGTCTGCAGTACGAGGTGAGGCCTATGAAGGCCCGCACTTCTTTTTGTGTCTGGGGTCGGGGCATGTTTACAATTAACTGAATGCGATCGGGAGTGAGCTGTCTCCCCACTTTGGACAGCAAGTGACCCAAGTACACAACTTGCTGAACACAGAATTGTAGCTTCGAAGGAGACACCTTGTGTCCCTTGTCGGCCAGGAAATGCAAAACTATCAGAGATGCTTGTTCACATTCGGGCTCACTTCGTGCGGTGATCAGTAGATCATCGACGTACTGTAGTAAAGCGGTATTAACTGGCATTTGAATACAATCTAGTTGTCTTTTCAGTGCTTGACTATAGATGCTGGGGCTTTCTGTAAATCCTTGAGGTGCGCGGGAAAATTTGAAACTTCGTCCATTTAAACTGAATCCGAAGAGATATTGGCTCTCCGGGTCAATGGGTACACTGAAGAAGGCGTTCTTGAGATCGATTACAGTGAAGAACGTTGCTTCTGAATCAATGGCAGTCAACAGGGAGGAGATATCGGGGACCACAGGATACTGTGGTACAATGCATTTGTTCAGTTCTCGAAGATCAATCACCAGCCGGTATACTGGCGGTGCATTGCGGTCTGTACGTTTAAGAATTGGAATGATAGGCGAATTACAGATATTGGAGTCGGTCTCGACGACCACTCCTTGGGCAATAAGCTCTTCAATGATTTTCAGTAAAGCCACTACAGCATCGGGTGGTAACTTGTATTGTCTGATTCTGGGTAGAACAACTCCTGTCTTGAGTGTAACACGGTATGGTGTGATATGCATACAACCTACATCAGCTGGGCCTTTTGCCCATAAGTGATCTGGTACATTTCTCAATCTGACATCAAAGTCACGTAGAACATAATGACCCTTGAAATCCCGTAGAAAGAGTCTGACTCCCTCCGGGGAACAGCAAATTATAGCTCCTAGAGCCTTCAGTGTTTTAATTCCTAACAGATTTTCGGGACACGATTTCGTAAGTAACAAGTCTGTAACTCGAGATAATGGACCCACAGCTAGTGGTACTGGTTCTGATACTTCATTTACAATAGGCTGTCCTGAAAAACCAAGGGAAACATTCTGTGAGCCTGAGAGGGGTGCCCCTGGAACTTCATTATGACTTATAGTAGTGCGACTTGCCCCTGTGTCAATTAAAAACTTTCTGTCTTTTCCTAATACGTGACTATGTACATAAGGACCTTCTTGATCTACAGGAATTTCAATAAGAGGCAAATCACTTTCCCTCCCTAGGCTGTTTCATGTATAACGCTGATAATCTGGATATGCCGACTGGGCATACTGGTACATCTGTTGTGATACTTGTCGTGTTGCGGCAGCGGGCTGTGTCTGAGCATGCTGTGGCTGCGGTACTGCTACTGTCTGTACTGTATGGGACTGATCATGCATAGGCTGTGTATTCTGCATTGGCTGTTCGTTCTGTGAGGTCTGTTGTTGACCCTGTTCATGTCTAGGCGGACGCGGTCTTTCTTTAGTTTTACCTGTCTCGATGTTATGTTTCAGAACTGGACATTCATGTACGTAGTGACCTGGCTGTTTGCAATAATTACATGTCCCTTTAACGGGAGCGGCAGAATGATTTGTCTGGGCCCCACCTTTTCTATGACCCTCGGCTGGAATTGTCTGAGCCACTAACATTTTCATTTTCGTGTCTTTCATACGTTTCTGTTCCTGCTCTTGTTCTTCCCTAATTCTATTCTGGTGATATTGTAACATTTGTAACATCTGTGATGGCGTATTTGCCTGCCAAGTACTTTCAACCTTGTACACTCTATTTTTAACTAGTGGTAGGGCGTTCTCTACTAATTTTGTTACAAAAAGGTGTGGATATGACTCGCTACTTGTTTTTAGACCACTATTGATAATGAAACATTTCTCGAATCTTGAATAAAAGTCACTAGTATCTTCATCTTGTTTCTGTTTGCAGGACGAGATTGCGTCCCAATCTTCCTTTCTAGTTGTCAATAATCTTGGCAGAACCTGTACTATTAAACCTGGTAATGCTTTAGTCTTGTCCCCAAGGCCTACCCCTGGGACTCGTTTGCTTTCTTCGTCTTCTATCTCCGCCCATGCTATCTTTGACTCTCCCACTTCCCAATCCTTCTCCTTTAATTTCTCGTAAATGCCCGTGGGCAACAGTACTTTTAGCATTTTCATAATATCATCATACGTGTAATCTCCCATCAGTAACATGTCTTTAAGCTCTCTGTGAAAACCCGCAGGATCTTTATCATGGCACGGAACTAATTTCTTCATTTCTAACAGTTCTAACTTAGTCAGTGGTGTGTGAACATACACACGTTTCAGACGTTGGTCCGCACCCATAACTGGATGTACTTCTCGTAAGGGATTCTGACTTTCAATGCCACTACCGCATTGCATGTGGTACATTTTTCTTTCCGGAGGTGGGGCGGGAACATATTCAGAGCTCAGGAAAGTGTTATACTTACGTCGTTGTTCTAGAATTATTTGTATTAATTTGGTACTAAAACCTCTCCATCTATCCATAATTAGTGCTTCTAATGTTTCGTGTAAGGGACCTGGATCAGAATGATGGTTTCTGAACTTGATGAGGAGGTGCTGAATCATGTATACACCTGCTACTTTCTGCTCTTCCGGGGAAAGGTTCAAGAATGTCTGCACTAACGTGTCATCATTATATATGTCTGCGTTTTCGGCCCACAACACGGCGGACCGGGCTAGTTCCTGTTCATCCATAGAATTGAGTATATGATACCCTACTCGATCTCGAAGCCTTTTATCAGTTTCCTGGAACTGATGTTCTGAAGAATTCGGATTTGTTAAAGCGGAGAAAAGAACTCTCTTGCCCTCCGGACGGACACCTTTCCTAAGGTAGTTTCCCCTACCTACATACGCTATCATATCTGTAGATTTTTCTGATGTTTCATCTTCATCTTCCTCCTCAGAGGAAGTTTTATCATTTTCTTCCTGATGTGCAGTTAATACTGCCTTTCTAATTTTCTGGGACATAGTGGCTATACATGATAGCTTGTCATGTTTCGCGTCTGCTATATTTTGGCCCCACTTGTTTAATGCGTCTAACTCACTCTGATCTGTCCCGGGCCTGTCTCGTTCTCTTATCACACAATTTATGAAGAATCTTAAAATCTGTTTTTGAACGTCAACTTTCTGTTTATACATGGCAGCGTTAACACTGTCGGGGTCTTTCCCCGTCTGTATGAATTTGTATAGTCTGTCGAGAGCTTCCTGCATTCCTACATAACATAGCAAGCTATCGGTGGCAGATCTTAAGCGTAGTGATGCTAAGACCATCAGATCGTCTGTTCCGGGTACTGGATCATATCTGCAGAATGACATCCTATCTTTGAATGCGTCTAGCCGGGCTGAATAGGGAGACTGGGAAGGATTCTGTGTGTCCTTTAAATGTAATCTGTGTGTCGGTGGCGGGGTCTGTAGACCCGCTGTCGCACCTCCTGAGGCGGATGCTTGGGCATTATCTCTCCGCGGAGTCTGTATCTGGACTTGAGTCTGTCTTTTAGTAAGATCGGGTAGTGCTGGTTTCGGTAGATCCGTCTTGAGTGGAGGAAGTGGCGGAGGTGGCGGAACAGGGGAGGTCTGTCGCGGTACCGGCGGAACATTATCTGGGGGCGCAGTGCCACCCCCATCCCTGTCAGTAGGCAGGGCACGAACAGGCAGATTGGTGTAAGCTGGCGCTACATCCTCTAGATACGAATTCAGGAATATGTCTTTAGTAGTCTTGTGCATTACTTTAGTTGGAACTAATGGTGTCGGTAAGTTTTTCGGTATCTCTGACTCAATTTCGGATGGGCCATCTGCTGCGAGGTACATACCGTTTACAAGATTATTTCGGGCACGGTCTATTTGTTCTGTTTTTACTCGGATCCCTTCGGTAACTAATTCGTTTTCTCGCTCTTTATCTGATTCTTTAAGTCTGTCTTCTCTACGGAGTGCTTTGTCAGCACGCTTACGTGATTCCTTACGCCAAAATTCTATGGCGTCCTTCTGAGATTGCCTAGCTTTCTTTTTCCATAATGCTTCTTCTACCCTCATGATGCACTCGGCATCCCACGTTCCGGTAACAGGCCATCTGTGTCTTTCATCTAGGTGCTTGGTGTAATCGGCCCATAAATCTAGATATAATATGGCATCTATGCCGTGCTTCTGATACATAAAATTGCCTGGAGTGTCCCTAGGGGGGATGGGAATTTCTTCCTCTAGTAACCCTTTCCTAGTTCCTATCTGTTTTAACTTGCTGAGGAACGGCATCTTGTTTGCTTATTACTTGAACGCTAGTCTTTATTCCTTGATACGAGTTGCTAGTTGATACAAGAAATACAATGATACACAATAAAACAGTCACATTCATACCACGACATTAATCACATGAAAACATGAAAACATTGGAGACATAGCTAACTACCCCCTACACTGAATGTACCGCTCAACGGTACGGATACACTGGTGTAACAGTGCAAAAATTCGGAATACTTTATATACTGCTAAACAGTACAGATACACTGCCTAAAAACAGTGCAGACCGGACTTGCGTACCCAAACCCGTCTAGATACGACCCAGCAATGGTACTCACCGGGAAGCACGGAAACAGAAGGCCTCGGAAAACTCGACTGGACTCTACTCGGAACTTCGGAAAACTTCGGAAAACTTCGGAAAACTTCGGAAAACTGGTGGGCCTCTTCACACCTCGGACCTTGCTTCTTTCGGCTGGGCTCTGGTCGGGATCCTCCGCACTCCTCACCGCCTCGTCTGGGCACTGATCGCAGTCTTCGTCACCTCCGTGTGTCAGAGGGGGATGCAGGAAATCCTGCCAGTACACGTGTAGTCCGTCTAACTGATGGCAGGGGACACGGATTGCAACGCACCTTCCGGCGCGTGAGGTGGGGGAGGGGTCCCTATTCGGGCGCCAAAATGACGTAAATAATTAATTTACTCTCTTAATTTCTATGCAGGTAAGTACTTAATCAATAATAACTCAATCAGAAGGAAAGAAAACAGAGTCCGTGGTGTTAGAGTTTCTAAGGGTTTTATTCCTCATAAAGGAATCAGGATATCATGTTCTGACCACCACAGGGGTGTCAGAAGGGATAGATGAGCGCGCTCACGTTTATTGACATTACATAGCTTATATACTTGATTTACATCATAAGTTTCAGTGTGAGAGGCGTAACAGCTGAGAGAAGACAAGATAACAGTATACACGTGGTACCAATACATCATCAAGAGGCGTAAACTAGGCGTGAACTAGAGGTGTGTGCTAGAAACGTCACTGATAGGTGACGCAAGTGGGTGGCACCAAGGGGTGGGGCTAACAGAATGTTGCAATGTCAGCAGAAATCGGAAGCTTGGATGCGCACGCAGCTGCATGACGTGTGATTGACGGGGTGCAGGGGTCTTGACATTTACACTGACAGGAAAGAGACAGAAGTCTGGCATGTCAGATCAACTTGTACTTCTATCATATCTGATATCTGATGTTTAGGAACTATACTATCTGGGCGGAAAGGTCTCTAGGGTAGAGGCTATTCTATGCTAACTGGGGATGCGTGTATAAGCGCCTGAATGTCTACATGTGAAGCGTGGGGGCACGGGGCCTTCCATGGCAGCATGGCAACGGAGGCTATGAATTACTTGCATTAAGACAGGTCGGCCTTTTGGCTCTGCAGCTGGAGAGGATGTTTACAGGATCTAGTAGGCAGGAATGTATTCTCGGGGAGCGGAACAGATAACTCGAAGGTTATAGTCAGTCTTGGCAGAAAGCAGGCTTGAGCTGAGCGCGAGGGGCCGCGCTGAAAGTAGGACAGAGTTCACGAGTAGAGAGGTAGCCTGGGCAGAGTCAGGAGCCACAGAAGAGGTTCAGATGGCAGGAATTCAGGGCCTACTCTGTCTAGAGCAGGAAAAAGTGAAAAGTGTACTACAAAAAGACGTTGGCACAGCATACTTAGGAACGGACCATATAATCCATTCATGGTGGATCTGAAAGAGGACAAGTTAACGGTGGACGCAAATGTATTTGCGTCTTCATAGCTGGCACAGGAGGGAAGTTACATGCACTTTAAGCTGGTACATGGAGTCGGTGGGGTACGCGCTAGGGAACACATCATGGCCAAAATTTAATTTTCCTCACTCCAATGACGGAGAAGTAACACAAAGCAGCCTTATGTGAAGTTGCGCGACATTCCTGATTCTTCTCGTGATGAACTGAATTGTTACCACCTGAAATGTGTTGTGCTTTGAGTTTCGTAGCCTCTTTATTCCAATCATAAAAATGTAAAAAAATTAAATGCCCATGTACACGTGCTTGCTCCGTGAGGTGAGCTATTTCAATGACGTGTTCTTGGCATAGTCACGGTTTGAGGAATCATTTTTGCCATTCCTGCACTTGTAAGTGTGCAGAGTGCACCCACGCCAGCCCAGAGCCTGGCCGAAAAGGCTTCAGCAAATTCCCCATCCCCTCTCCCCCTCCGATTCCCCCCCCCCCTCCCTGTGTGGCAGCCCGTCTCAGACAGCTTCCCCGGGCACACACAGAGCCGCACCCAATTCACAGGTCTTTTAAAGACCATTTACTTGCAAATGAGGCTTTGTTGTGTTTTGCCTCTCCTTAGCGCCCCTGCAGCTCCTCTCTATTACCGGAACATCGCCCAGGCTCCAGAGAGCAGAGTCTCTCGGAGTCCAACCGGTGGTGTCTTACTCAAGCTGAGGACATATAAGGATACAGACACGCACACAATAAATCAAAACTTTAAAAAAAATGCATAAAATAATATATAAACGTGTATTTGCGCAAAGATCCATTTTCAGCATCTGCAAATTATTCCAAAACGCCAGTGGCTCTCGTTCCATGAGACAGGGGTCGCATCTTGTGCGTCTATTGACAAATATAAACCTCTCTTCTTAAACCTCACAGTTTATAAATCACCACAGCTAATAAACACCGCACTGGCCGCTGGCAAAACATCACACAAACACACCCCGCGTAAATTCAAAGTCTTGTTTTTGTTGCTCTGCGCCGGTTGTAAATGGCCATTTCCTCGCCAGCGTAAAGTCAAAAGTCATAAGAAGCGCGTCCCCGCCGGCTCGTCTTCCTAAATTAAGAACTGTTATGTCTGCCTGGGGTAGGACACGCAAGTCGCCCTCTGCCGGAGTTGCCACAGTTCAATGTTGTACTATCTCTAACCCAGGGGTACTCGTAGTACGGCCCGAGTACGTCACAGGTCTTTTAAAGACCATTTACTTGCAAGTGAGGCTTTGTTGTGTTTCGCCTCTCCTTAGCGCCCCTGCATCTCCACTCAGTTATCGGAACATCGCCCAGGCCCCAGAGAGCAGAGTCTCTCGGAGTCCAACCGGCGGTGTTTGCTGACATTTAAAAAAAAAAAAAAACACCGGTAGGAAATGTGCAAGGTCCGCGGGCCGCCAAGGAAGGCTTGCCGGGCCGCCACTGGCTCGCGGGCCGTACTATGAGTACCCCTGCTGTAGACTATCAATTCGATGACTTCCGGTGGAGCCCCAACGTGACCCGGTAGGGAAGAACTTGCCCTCTCCTCTTTTGACTGATGGTTCTTGTTGCCTATCCCCTCTGTTGTCATCTAACGGAACCTTTTTGGATTGCCGAGTGAGAAAAAAAAAGGTGGGCTTTCATCGTTTGGGAAAAAAAAATGTTTCAATCTAATGAAAAGTGTTATTTTTAGGTCATATGATCAAGCATTTCATCATTAGGAAACCAAAAGTAAAATGAACCAATGAAAAGTTTTATAAACAAGTCACATGACCTGTTATGCGGCTTTGGGCTATAAAAAGCGCACAAAATCCGTTGGCCTGTGAGGCGGCGTCAGTAGCGGACCGATGTGCGAATAGGCCGAAGGCAGCACAACGCGCCGAGATCCGGATGGCACCGAGGTGGTGTCCAGCAAGTTGCCGCACTGGTGTGGCCATCCTACAATGCTGCGCCGAAAGACGGCGTGGGGTGCCCGGGGGGGGGGAGGAGGCGCGAACTGGCCTCTCCCGCCTCCCCAGGTGGAGGCACCTCATCTGCAGAGCGGCGCCCCTTACCGTTTCACTCGCCGTCCAGCAGAGTAGCGCCCGCACTTGCTGCTACAGTAGGCCGAAGGCAGCACAATGCGCCGAGATCCGGATGGCACCGAGGTGGTGTCCAGCAAGTTTCACTGGTGTGGCCATCCTACAATGCTGTGCCGAAAGACGGCGTGGGGTGTCAGGGGGGGGGGGGGAGGCGGCGCAAACGGGCCTCTCCCGCCTCCCCAGGTGGAGGCACCTCATCTGCAGTGGGGCGCCCCTTAGCGTTTCCCTCGCCGTCCAGCAGAGTTCCGCCCACTCTTGCGGCACAGTGCCTCACCCCCCATCCAGCTGAGTTCCGCCCGCTCTTGCGGTACAGCGTCTCGCCCGCCATCCAGCTGAGTTCCGCCCGCTCTTGCGGTACAGTGACTCACCCGCCATCCAGCTGAATTACGCCCACTCTTGCGGTGCAGTGATAGCCGGCTGCAACAGGACTCTCAAAATGGTGGCCGGCTCTTTGGATTTGGGCCTGGTCCACTAAAATGGCCCTGGGACACCTTGGAACTCGGACGCTTGCCTGCTAGGGCATGGGCCCCATTCACGAAAGCGTCCCCTCTTTTGACTGATTGTTCTTGTTGCCTATCTCTTCTGTTGTCATTTAATGGAACCTTTTTGGACTGCCAAAAGGGGTTCTGGTCCGACCGCTGGTTGGTGGAGACATTTTGACTATATCCTGGACCTGCCAGGCCTTGCCCAAAACGGCGCCGGTATAAATGGGACTCGTAACTCCTTGTTGTGTACTGGTTGCCCAACCTTGATATCACGAGATACATATGCAGTTTTGAAGCACATGGCGGGCGGGGCCGAGTACTGATTGAGCATTTGGACATCCCTATTGATATTAAGTTCTGATGTGTTATTGATTACTGTACTATTGAAAGTTCGAATTAACGTCACCCATGGTACTTGCCCGCAAATGTATATCTAGATAATTTTATTGTAACTGGCCCTGTCGTACTTTAATTATAAAATGTACGTCCACCGATTCCGCAACTGTTAGACACCTTAGTTCTTGCAACCTAATGGGTTGCCCGTTACGTTCTTCTACAGTGTAAATGTCCCCTCATCATATACGATTCCAGTTTGGTCTGTGGCCGGCCCACGTGGTTATAGGCCCGTATTTGTATACTGACATTTTCACAATAAAGGTTTTTAAAACAAAACATGGTAGTAGTACCTAGATTGGTAAAGTTTTGAATAATAGCCACTGTTTTTGAATCAGTAAAAGGCAAGTGACATAAAGCAGCCCGATTACATGACGGTTAAAAGGTATAATACGCAGGAACGCAGTAAAGATAAATGGTCAAGGGCTGTTGCGTTTTCCACTCCTGCAACATAAAGTGATCGATAAGAATCCGATATTCATGCCTATCAGCGACTAAGACAGCAGGCCGAGCCTCTTTTGTTCAACGGCTCCCTCATGGGACGAAGAAACGCCCTTTTTCTCGAAATAGGAATATTTTACTTGCAGGACAGTTGTAAATTTCCCGGGAAAATACATTAGCCTGGAACATTGTTAGTGATAAACTGTAAATGCATCTGGGTCCTTTGCTTTACAAGTCAGAGTGAGAAAAAAAAAGGTGGGGCTTTCATCATTTGGGAAAAAAAAATGTTCGAAAGCAATGAAAAGTGTTATTTTTAGGTCATATGACCAAGCCTTTCATCATTAGAATAACAAAAGTAAAATGAACCAATGAAAAGTTTTATTAACAAGTCACATGACCTGTTATGCTTACGTTACGCGCTGCACGCCGCGCTCTGGATCGTTTCCGGGAAGCTGCGCCTCGTGCACCGGAGCACTTCCGGGTGCGCTAACGCCGCGCGTCATATGACGCATTACGCGACAACGCAGGTCCAGAATATAGTCAAAATGTCTCCACCAACCAGCGGTCGGAACACAACCCCTTTCAGCAGTCCAAAAAGTTCTGTTAAATGACAAGAGAAGGGACAGGCAACAAGAACCATCAGTCAAAGAGGGGAGGGCAAGTTCTTCTCTACCGGGTCACGTTGGGGCTCCACCGGAACTGATCGAATTGGTAGTCTACAGTGTTTCTGGATGTTTCAGACTGAAGCTGGCGTCAGCATGAGAGCACCACCATCTCGTGGCTACGTCGTGGCCATTCCGCGAGCAATCATGGCAGTTGCTCCCCACCGGAAGTCTACGGGAGTCGGGGGTCCCGGTGACTGTTGTAGAATCTTCAAGGCTGAGGGGACTCTTTTGGGAATGGGGCCCATGCCCTAGCAGTCAAGCGTCCGAGTTCCACGGTTGCCCAGAGCCATCTTTGCAGGCCAGGCCCAAGTCTGTGGAGCCGACCGCCATTTCGTGAGCTCCGTAGCAGCTGCCTGTCACTGTACCGCAAGATTGGGTGCAATTCCGTTGGATGGCGGGTGAGACGTTGTAATAGCAAGAGCAGGCGCAATTCAGCTGGCCGAGCGAGGCACTGTGTCGCAAGAGCGGGCGCAAGTCAGCTGGTCGAGTGAAGCGCTGGGGTGTAGCTGAGAAACCTCCACCTGGGGAGGTGGGGGAGGCTCGTTCGCGCCGCCTCTCCCTTCTACTGCACCCCACGCCGTCTCCTGGCGCAGGTATATGTGATGGTCGGACCAGGGCACCGCAGGACGTGTCTTCAGGTCAAACGGATGGTTGGACAAGGTGTGGAGCAGGCGCAATTATCTCGGGGGCCTTCGTCAAGTGGTTCAGGGAGGCACCGCATCACATTGTTTTCCAATGCAGTCAGGTCCACAAACAGCCCTCATTTACTTTGAGAATAGTGAAGCTGCAGCAGGTGCAAATAAGCTTCAGACAGTGTTACAAGCGCTGCTCGGAACCCTCAACTATGGCACCCAACATCCAGGACTTATGCCATTTGTGCAAGGCAGTGACATCGAAGCATCTCAGGGACCAAGCAACATACCATATCCAGAGTCCTTCCCACAACCTCTGCCTTCCTTCTTACCTAGTTATTGTTCTTTCACTCCCACTCCAGGCTTTTAGTCTGTGGATGGAAAACCATGAACCTACACTCACCTATGAAAATCTTACTATTGATGGTTGATTTTGAGCCCAAAATACAAAGGCTTGTTTGGATCGATGTTGCAGCAGGCTGCCATGTAAATAGATATTTAATAAAACGTTTTACCCTGTACTTGTTGATTTTGAGCCCCAAATACAAAGGCTTGTTTGGATCGATGTTGCAGCAGGCTGCCATGTAAATAGTTATTTAATAAAACGTTTTACCCTGTTACTTTGCTGGTGTGTTGTATATATTTATAATATTTGCATAGCGTTTGTCGTTATTTTGGGTGGGGTGGGCGGCGGAGCCGAGCTGTCTTGCAGCCATCATGGTGTCGAGCTCAGTTCCTCTCACTAGTTTCGTATTTGTCATGAGGAGTTGTTCATAATGTTTCTATTTTAGCGAGGTCAAAAAGAGATCCCATTAGTGGCCTACTGATTTTGCTTGATTCCTTTTGTTTTTTTAACGATTTTTCACTATCTGCAAAGACTAAACAGAGTATTGAGACTCTGTGCTTGTTTGTAAATAGAGAATGAACCAAAGAGAACCAATTCCAAAACAATAAATGCTAGGATAACAATCAATCAAATGGAGAGGGAAGCAGGCACGACGGATTACAACGGGGGCAAAGGCCTGTGTTACCTACCCTTCACTATCTGCAAAGAGAGAATACTCCTAAAAGAAAAGAGGAGGGGGGGGGCAGCGTTCAAAGCACATCAGCGTGCATAAATACGAAAATATTTTTACCTACCACGTACTTGACATTTTACAGCTTTTGATATTTGCTATTAAAAAACCATTGAAATTCACTGAAAAAACCATAGGTTATAGACCATATATAGTTAGGAATTAGCATTTACAAAACCTTGAAAATTCACTGAAAAAACCATGGGTTATAGACCATATATAGTTAGGAATTATCATTTACAAAACCTTATTTTACTCACACAAAACCATTGAAATTTCATATATAGTTAGTTGCACTCACTATATATCGCGCACCCGCAATCCACTGCTGATCATGTCACATATTACATCATTCATGACATGATCAGTGACATCACTGATGACATCACTGATGACATCTCAAATGACATCACTGATGACATCACTGATGACATCTCATTTGACATTACTGATCACATCACTGATGACATCATTAATGTGATAATACGGTGAACCTCTTCAGACTCTAATATAATCTTAGATACACTCAGAGTAAATAGACACTCACAGACTGTCACTCATCCATGGAATTACTCACACACCTAATCAGTCATGCAAAGAATCAATCACACTTCCATTTCCTCAACTATACAGTTATACACACCTTACTTATTCAAACATATACTAACACATATTTACTCTCTTATACAATCCCTGATACAAGTTCACAATGATCCATACAGCCACTCACAAATTCACTGGCTCTTATGCACAGTTATTTATATATGTCAACTCTCACATGTACTGTGTTTTACATATGTACTTACTTTGACATGTAGCACTGAGATATCCATTCACTCACCAATACACTCATGCACACAGTCAACCGCCCATACAGCTGTTTCCACATGCACTTTTGAAACCATACATCTAGTGAATCAACTGCTCACACATCTATGCACAGAGTCATACACCTCCCAGCCACCCACACACACACTCAGTCTCCCATACAAATACTTGGGCAACCAATCAATAACCCATATACTTAATCATAAAGCTACTGATCAACACATGCAGCAGTTTACAGAACAACAGACATAATGATGCACAAATTAAGACAGTTTAGTCACTAACCCATGCACTCAGTGAGACACATTTAATCACTCACTCATACAGTCAGTCATGCACCTACTAAATCCTTCATCCAGACACTTATACATCCACTCATTCTTCAATATGTAAGACATATTTTGACTTTACAGAAACACACAGTCACTGGATGTTGTCATCAGTGATGTCATTTGAGATGTCATCAGTGATGTCATCAGTGATGTCACTGATCATGTCATGAATGATGTAATATGTGACATGATCAGCAGTGGATTGCGGGTGCGCGATATATAGTTAGTGCAACTAACTATATATGAAATTTCAATGGTTTTGTGTGAGTAAAATAAGGTTTTGTAAATGCTAATTCCTAACTATATATGGTCAATAACCCATATTTTTTTCAGTGAATATATATATATATATATATATATATATATATATATATATATATTACCTACTGGCGATAGCCAGTAGGTATATATAGTTAGGATTTTTTCTCTATGGAACTTTTGAAAATTCTATGTCTAATAACTTTGGCGTTTGTGGACGGAATCGGCTTAAATTATCAGGAAAATGGCACATTTTGTTTCTGAGCAGCCCCTGAAAATTTGGGGGGGTTTCGTCAAGGGGGGGCCGAGAAAAAAGGGGGGTCCCAAAACGCGTTTTTCCCATTCATTTTTCCATAGGGCGTTTGGCCTCACTTTTAGCTCGAACGGCTGAATGGATTCACACGAAACTTGGCAAAATTGTAGGGACTGTTAGCCCGATTTGCCTTTTCTGGGTCTCAATATATGTGCTCCAGTGGATTTTGAGAAATTAACGTTTTAAAAAACAGATATATCTGTGACAGTGTCCCGGATAGCGAACCAGTTCGCGTACTTTTCGCGTAACGGAGCTTTGCAAAGCGAAGCTGATTGGCTCTCCGGTGTCTGTCAACATTCTAAACAGTCCGGAGCAGCCGCCATCTTGTCTCTCGGTAGGATCGAGAGACAAGAGGAGGCCAAAATGAAGGGGGAAATGAAGGAAAGGGGGCAAGGTAGACCCTTTCTGACCCCCTTGGATTGATGAGGGGGATATTAAAGTGCCCCGCGGGGCCAAAAAAAAAAATTTGCGATTTTTCGTCGGAGAGGCTCGTCTCGGTACGCGAACCGGGCAGCTAACCGGGCAGCTAACCGGCAGCGTAACGGGAGTCTGAGGAGAAGCTAATTGGCTGTCAACATTGTAAACAGTCCGGTGCGGCCGCCATCTTGTCTCTCGGTAGGATCGAGAGACAAGAGGTGGTGAAAAACGAAGGGGGAAATGAAGGAAAGGGGGCAAGGTAGACCCCTCCTGACCCCCTAGGATTGATGAGGGGGATATTAAAGTGCCCCGCGGGGCAAAAAAAAATAAAAAAATATTGCGATTTTTTGCCGTAGAGGCGCGTCCCGGTACCCGAACCGGGCAGCTAACTGGGCAGCTTACCGGCAGCGCAACGGGAGTCTGAGGAGAAGCTGATTGGCTGTCAACATTGTAAACAGTCCGGAGCGGCCGCCATCTTGTCTCTCGGTAGGATCGAGAGACAAGAGGTGGAAAAAAAAAGGTGTAAATGAAGGAAAGGGGTAAGGTAGACCCCTCCTGACCCCCTAGGATTGATGAGGGGGCTATTAAAGTTCCCCGCTGGGCAAAAGAAAAAAAAAATGGGATTTTTCGCAGTAGAGGCGCTTCCCAGCTAACCGGCAGCGTAACAGGAGTCCGACATCTTGTGTTTTTGGAGCGTCCGGTTTGCGTACCGGGTAGCGTTCCGGTAAGCGTAACAAGGGGAAAACCAAGAGAAAGAGTAAAATAAAATTTAAAGGAATAGATTTCCACCAAACTTGGCAAAATTGTAGGGACTGTTTGTTTGATGTGCCTTTGCAAGGCCTCAAGATATGTGCACGTGTGGATTTTGTCTAATTAAGGTTAAAAAAAATATATATATATCTGTAAGCGTGCTCCGGCGCTCTTACGTTACGGGTTTTGTTTGCGCTGCAGAGACGATACGTCACGTTTATGCGACGCGTCATGAGGCGTCGCACGTGGCTACATGATACGTCACGTAATAAAGAATATATTTTACAGCTATAGATATTAGCTTTTAAAAAACCAATGAAATTCACTGAAAAAACCATAGGTTATAGACCATATATAGTTAGGAATTTGCATTTACAAAAACATTGAAAATTCACTGAAAAAACCATAGGTTATAGACCATATATAGTTAGGGATTAGCATTTACAAAACCTTATTTTACTCGCACAAAACCATAGAAATTCGCATATATAGTTAGTTGCAATAACTATATATCGCGCACCCGCAATCCACTGCTGATGATGTCACATATTACATCATTCATGACATGGTCAGTGACATCACTGATGACATCACTGATGACATCTCAAATGACATCTCAAATGACATCACTGATGACATCTCAAATGACATCACTGATGACATCTCATTTGACATTACTGATCACATCACTGATAATATCATTCATGTGATAATACGATGAACCTCTTCAGACTCTAATATAACCTTAGATACAATCAGTGTAAACAGACACTCACAGATTGTCACTCATCCATGGAGTTACTCATACATCTAGTCAGTCATGAAAAGAATCAACCACTCCTCCATTTCCTCAACTATACAGTTATACACACCTTACTTATTCAAACATATACTAACACATATTTACTCTCTCATACAATCCCTGATACAAGTTCACAATGATCCATACAGCCACTCACACATTCACTGGCTCTTATGCACAGTTATTTATATATGTCAACTCTCACATGTACTGTGTTTTACATATGTACTTACTTTGACATGTAGCAAATACACTCATGCAGACAGTCAACCGCCCATACAGCTGTTTCCACATGCACTTTTGAACCCATACATATAGTGAATCAACTACTCACACATCTATGCACAGAGTCACACACCTCCCACTCAGTCTCCCATACAAATACTTGGGCAACCAATCAATAACCCATATAGTTACTCATATAGCTACTGATCAACACATGCAGCATCTTATACAACAACAGACATACTGATGCACACATTCAGACAGTTTAGTCACTAACCCATGCACTCAGTGAGACACATTTAATCATTTACTCATACAGTCAGTCATGCACCTACTAAATCCTTCATCCAGACACTTATACATCCACTCATTCTTCAATATGTAAGACATATTTGAACTTTACAGAAACTTACAGTCACTGGATGATGTCATCAGTGATGTCATCAGTGATGTCACTGACCATGTCATGAATGATGTAATATGTGACATCATCAGCAGTGGATTGCGGGTGCGCGATATATAGTTATTGCAACTAACTATATATGCGAATTTCTATGGTTTTGTGCGAGTAAAATAAGGTTTTGTAAATGCTAATCCCTAACTATATATGGTCTATAACCTATGGTTTTTTCAGTGAATTTTCAATGTTTTTGTAAATGCAAATTCCTAACTATATATGGTCTATAACCTATGGTTTTTTCAGTGAATATATATATATATATATATATATATATATATATATATATATATATATATATATATATATATATATATATATATATTACCTACTGGCGGTCGCCAGTAGGTATATATAGTTAGGATTTTTTCTCTATGGGATTTTTGAAAATTCTATGTCTAATAACTTTGGCGTTTGTGGACGGAATTGGCTGAAATTTTCAGGAAAATGGAACATTTTGTTTCTGAGCAGCCCCTGACAATTTGGGGGGGTTTCATCAAGGGGGGGCCGAGAAAAAAGGGGGTCCCAAAACGCGTTTTTCCCATGTTAATTTCCATAGGGCGGTTGGCCTCACTTTTAGCTCGAACGGCTGAATGGATTTGCACGAAACTTGGCAAAATTGTAGGCACTGTTAGCCCGATGTGCCTTTGCTAGGTCTCAATATATGTGCTCCAGTGGATTTTGAGTAATTTAGGTTCAAAAAAAGATATATATCTGGGCGGAGCCTAACCACACATCTGATCTGATTGGCTGTCAGCACTTCATCCAAGAAGTGTTGGCAGCCATCTTGGGACCAATATACATGATAGCACCTCATTAAAAAGCATTGTAGTTAATAGAGGGTTTTAGGACTTTAGTTACATTATAAATCATTTGTTGATGGTACCATGCTCGTTTTAGGAATTGTGGTGGGTTCTAAGGTGATTTTACCATGTGAAAAAACCTTCTGCTGTGATATCATGAATATTGTTTGAAAGAAAACTAATATCTCATGATTTTCCCACAGTGGTTTGGAAGGGGATCTATAAGCTAAACTGAAAGCATATTTTCTGTAAATTCACATTATCTTTCTCAGTCATGTGAAAATGAAGTCTGACATTCTCAGTAAAACCTGTACATCCAACAAGGACAGAGACTGTCAGTTGATTACTTTGTGCTCTACTGCAGCCTCCTAAAGTGTTCTAAAGAACAACTAGAGCGCTAACAGTCCTACGTATTACAAAGGTATAGCACACCTGGAGCCATCGTGATGGGAATAAAGTGGTAACTCTTAAAACATTTAATTTAAAAAGGAACAAAATGAGGGGGTATATTATGCAATAGAAGGTATTTTTAGTGCTGCAGAAAGAAAAATTAGGGCACATTTTGAGTGACTTTTCAAATCCTCTTCTATTTCATTAAAAAATTCTGACATGCAGTCTCCCAAAATGGCCACCAGAGACAAAAGAGCCCAAATGTAGCCCAAATATCACCCAGATGTAGCCCAAGTATAGCCCAATGACAGAATGTCCCAGAGTGTTCTAAAGAACAACTAGAGCGCTAACAGTCCTACTTATTACAAAGGTATGGCACACCTGAAGCCATCTTGATTGGAATAAAGTGGTAACTCTTAAAACATTTAATTTAAAAAGGAACAAAATGAGGGGGTATATTTTGCCATATGAATTATGATTAGTGCTGCAGAAAGAAAAATTAGGGCACATTTTGAGTGACTTCTCAAACCCTCTTCAATTTCATTAAAAAATTCTGACATACAGTCTCCCAAGATGGCCACCAGAGACAAAAGAGCCTAAATGTAGCCCAAATATCACCCAGATGTACCCCAAGTATAGCCCAATGACAGAATGTCCCAGAGTGTTCTAAAGAACAACTAGAGCGCTAACAGTCTTACTTATGACAAAAGTATGGCACACCAGAAGCCATCTTGATTGGAATGAAGTGGTAAGTCTGAAAACACTCAATTTAAAAAGGATCAACATGAGGGGGTTAATTTTGCCATAGAAAGTATGATTAGTGCTTCAGAAAGAAAAATTAGGTATCATTTTGAGTGACTTCTCAAATCCTCTTCTATTTCATTAAAAAAATTCTGACATGCAGACTGAAACATGCACTTTGAATACCAGCAGCAGACGTCCCTGGTGAGCAGTAGCTTTACTACAGTGATCTAATGTGCAACTAGAGTGCTAACATTCAGAATTTATGGCAAATGTGTCACACATCTGAATGCCTTCTTGATGGAACCAAAGTAAACAAGCATTGAAAATGCAATAGATCTCGCCCTCGTTTAAGTTAAAGCCATTCTGTTTGTAATGAGGTGGCTTTTTAGCTTTGCTTTTATTAGTGTTTTTTCAACTTTCATGTAAATAACATGCATCTGTATGCATATAATTATATGTATGCATGCATTTATGTTTGTATTTATATAGATATACAGATGATATATGTTTATATATGTATGTATATATATATATTCACTGAAAAAACCATAGGTTATAGACCATATATAGTTAGGAATTAGCATTTACAAAACCTTGAAAATTCACTGAAAAAACCATAGGTTATAGACCATATATAGTTAGGAATTAGCATTTACAAAACCTTGAAAATTCACTGAAAAAACCATAGGTTATAGACCATATATAGTTAGGAATTCGCATTTACAAAACCTTATTTTACTCACACAAAACCATTGAAATTCCATATATAGTTAGTTGCACTAACTATATATCGCGCACCCGCAATCCACTGCTGATGATGTCACATATTACATCATTCATGACATGGTCAGTGACATCACTGATGACATCACTGATGACATCTCAAATGACATCACTGATGACATCACTGATGACAACATCCAGTGACTGTATGTTTCTGTAAAGTTAAAATATGTCTTACATATTGAAGAATGAGTGGATGTATAAGTGTCTGGATGAAGGATTTAGTAGGTGCATGACTGACTGTATGAGTGAGTGATTAAATGTGTCTCACTGAGTGCATGGGTTAGTGACTAAACTGTCTTAATTTGTGCATCATTATGTCTGTTGTTCTGTAAACTGTTGCATGTGTTGATAAGTAGCTATATGAGTAACTATATGGGTTATTGATTGGTTGCCCAAGTATTTGTATGGGAGACTGAGTGTGTGTGTGGGTGGCTGGGAGGTGTATGACTCTGTGCATAGATGTGTGAGCAGTTGATTCACTAGATGTATGGTTTCAAAAGTGCATGTGGAAACAGCTGTATGGGCGGTTGACTGTGTGCATGAGTGTATTGGTGAGTGAATGGATATCTCAGTGCTACATGTCAAAGTAAGTACATATGTAAAACACAGTACATGTGAGAGTTGACATATATAAATAACTGTGCATAAGAGCCAGTGAATGTGTGAGTGGCTGTATGGATCATTGTGAACTTGTATCAGGGATTGTATAAGAGAGTAAATATGTGTTAGTATATGTTTGAATAAGTAAAGTTTGTATAACTGTATAGTTGAGGAAATGGAGGTGTGATTGATTCTTTGCATGACTGACTAGGTGTGTGAGTAACTCCATGGATGCGTGACAGTCACTGAGTGTCTGCTTACACTGATTGTATCTAAGGTTATATTAGAGTCTGAAGAGGTTCATCGTATTATCACATGAATGATATCATCAGTGATGTGATCAGTAATGTCAAATGAGATGTCATCAGTGATGTCATCAGTGATGTCATTTGAGATGTCATCAGTGATGTCATTTGAGATGTCATCAGTGATGTCACTGACCATGTCATGAATGATGCAATATGTGACATCATCAGCAGTGGATTGCGGGTGCGCGATATATAGTTAGTGCAACTAACTATATATGGAATTTCAATGGTTTTGTGTGAGTAAAATAAGGTTTTGTAAATGCGAATTCCTAACTATATATGGTCTATAACCTATGGTTTTTTCCGTGAATATATATATATATTACCTACTGGCGATAGCCAGTAGGTATATATAGTTAGGATTATTTCTCTATGGAACTTTTGAGAATTCTATGTCTAATAACTTTGGCGTTTGTGGACGGAATCGGCTGAAATTTTCAGGAAAATGGCACATTTTGTTTCTGAGCAGCCCCTGAAAATTGGGGGGGGGGGGTTTGTCAAGGGGGGGCCGAGAAAAAAGGGGGGTCCCAAAACGCGTTTTTTTTTCAATGTTAATTTCCATAGGGCGTTTGGCCTCACTTTTAGCTCGAACGGCTGAATGGATTTGCACGAAACTTGGCAAAATTGTAGGGACTGTTAGCCCGATGTGCCTTTGCTGGGTCTCAATATATGTGCTCCAGTGGATTTAGAAAAATTAACGTTTTAAAAAATTTATATATCTGTGACAGCGTCCCAGATAGCGCTCCAGATCGCGTACTTTTCGCGTCACGGAGCTTTGCGAAGCGATGCTGATTGGCTCTCCGGTGTCTGTCAACATTCTAAACAGTCCGGAGCGGCCGCCATCTTGTCTCTCGGTAGGATCGAGAGACAAGAAGAGGTGAAAAACGAAGGGGGAATTTAATGAAAGGGGGCAAGGTAGACCTCTCTTGACCCCCTAGGAATGATGTTGGGGTTATTAAAGGGTCCCGTGGGGAAAATTAAAAAAATTTGATTTTTTCACGGTAGAAGCGCTTCTCGGTTCGCAAATTAACGGCTGAATGGATTTGCACGAAACTTGGCAAAATTATAGGGACTGTTAGCCCGATGTGCCTTTGCTGGGTCTCAATATATGTGCTCCAGTGGATTTTGAGAAATTAACGTTTAAAAAACAGGTATATCTGTGACAGCGTCCCAGATAGCGCTCCAGATCGCGTACTTTTCGCGTAACGGAGCTTTGCGTAGCGAAGCTGATTGGCTCTCCGGTGTCTGTCAACATTCTAAACAGTCCGGTGCGGCCGCCATCTTGTCTCTCGGTAGGATCGAGAGACAAGAAGAGGTGAAAAACGAAGGGGGAATTTAATGGAAGGGGGCTAGGTAGACCCCTCTTGACCCCCTAGGAATGATGTTGGGGTTATTAAAGGGTCCCGTGGGGCAAATAATAAAAATTTGATTTTTCGCGGTAGAAGCGCTTCTCGGCTCGCGAACCGGGTCGCAAACTGGTAGCGAAACGTGAATTCGCCATTTTGTGTTTCGATTTCATTAAATTACTAGGTATAAGGGGATACGGGAGACGTATCCTGACCCCTTTTGTTTTCTGAGGGTGGCTGAGGAGGCTCATATATGTTGATACATGTCTTCCAGCGGCTGTGCGTGAGCGTTTTTTTTTTTGCTGCGTGACGTCTGTTAACCTTCGATTCGATGGAAATCAGGAAGTGTTGACCGCCATTTTGTCACTGCGAGTAAATATTTTATTTGTTATAAATAAATCATTATTGATAAACATTGTCTGCGCCATCTTGCCTTTTTTGCAATGCCACACTTTTGTCGAGCACAGCAGCCATTTTTGATGCCTTGACCCACTGTCTGCACCCTCGCAAGCATCTCCCCCACGCACTGGTCACTCCCGCTCTCTTTCTCATGTATGGGCTAGAAACCTCCTCCCATCTGCGCTGTTCTTCTCTGCGAATCACACCCTGTGCCCGCCCGACACCTGCCTTTCACCCTATTCACTACCGCACCCTCTGACACTCCTCTTCCTCTGTGTCCGATTGTCCAGGCCCGTCCCAGGCTATCACCTAGCCCTGCAGATGTAGTTTATGGCCTCAACTGTAAAGAATCACCACTCTTCAAAGAAGTTACAGTAGATCAAGGCCCCCACCCGATGAGATCCGTCACACTACACGCGTTCCTGCAATCTGATAACCATCCTGTATTGTGATTGGAGAGGGGATTCTCACTGTGAGGGTGTGTGGGACCGAGCCTGAAGCGGAAGATTCCAGGGATGCCTTTTTGTACATCAAAGTCTTCACAATTACATTTCACATTAAAAATATATTAACTTATAAATATATACATCGCAACAAAAACAGTAAACACCTTAAAACATTTTTTATTAAAACAGAAGCAACAGTGGTCAGTAGCGGTCTGTTGTGCGAATAGTCCCAAGGCAGCATATTTACCTAGAGTGGTGCTGTGTAGGACATTCTGAATGGAAATTAACCAGAACTATAACCATCTACTTCCAATAATATAACTTTTATGCCCAAATTACGCAAAGATTTAGCTAATCTGCTAAAGGGGGGAGTCGCCATTTCTTTACAATAATCAATAATGAAAAATCAACATCAATAGGGTTGTCCGTATTCCCGATGCAGCACTATATTGCAATATACACAGCACCTGGGGTGTCAAGAGTGAACAGGTCCTAGCTGCTTAACCAATGACTGACAAGTGCTATACTAAACACTTACTATGTATAATACTTGCGTTCACAATAGTTTTACTTTACAAAACAGAACAAAAGATGTCCCCTGTAAGTAAACCCATATTAGCTGTTTCAGTTATTGAACATCCTAAGGTTTTATGACATGGGGAACAGTAGTGATATCCTGGGCGGGTGATGGAACTGGGTTTGTTAATGGAAAAACATCTACAGAGAAAACTATTGGTAAATTATACTTCTCCGGAAATTTAAAACTCACAAATGTTTCATTTGTGTAATCGTTTTATGAACATGTACATTAAAAAACTAAAAGAAATGCCAAGAACGTCCCATGTGAAAGTGAATTTTATCTGGCAATTTTTTTCTTTTCCTTTTCATGAAAAGAAAGTTAAAGCCAGGTTCGTTACCTGCCTCATCTGCAAAAAAAAAAACTCTCGAGAGGGACCGAAAAAAAATATTGCTATGGTAATCATACCATGCATCGGCACATGGAGAGGTGGCACCCTTTTAATTATTCTAAAGCACAACTTCGAGATTTGGGGGATAACCACCGACCGGCAAAAACATCCACCAATGACTTAGCAATAAGTGAGTCAGAGGCAAGGGAAACGGTCCCAAATCTGCAAAAGAACTTTGGGCAGATGAGATTGACTTGTGTAGCATGTGGAAAATTAATTTCATGCGGAGAGATCAGTATTACTTCAATAAATACAGTAATCAATGATGCATTAGAACTTAATATCAATTCATTTTCCGAACGTGTAATCAGTACCTGTCCCATGTCAATTCATTGTTCGAACTTATAATCAATACCCATCCCGGATCAATTCATTGTCCGAACATATAATCAGTAAAAAGTGCGACAAGTGCAACAAAATCATATCGATAATTCATTGTGAGCAAGTACCAAAAGTGTCGACAATTCTAACCTTCAATAAATACAGTAATCAATGATGCATTAGAACTTAATATCAATTCATTGTCCGAATGTGTAATCAGTACAAGTCCCATGTCAATTTATTGTTCGAACGTATAATCAATACCCATCCCGGATCAATTCATTGTCCGAACATATAATCAGTCTTATCCCATATCAATTCATGTGCTAAAAACTGCATACATATCTCATGATATCAAGGCTGAGCAATCGGGGCACAATAGTTTCATTTGTACCGGCGCCATTTTGGGTGAGGTCAGGAAGGTCCAAGTATAGTCAAAATGTCTGCACCAACTCGTGGTTGGACCAGGACCTCTTTCGGCAGTCTAAAAGTTTTCGTTGAAGGGTATTAGAGGGGACTGGCGACATGAACCATCAGTCAAAGAGGGGTGGGAGGCAAAAATCTCTCCTACCGGGTCATACTGGTGTCCCACCGGAACTGATCAAGTTGGTAGTCTTGCAGGATTTTGGTGATTTCAAGACTGAGGCCGGCGCCGGCATGAGCGCGCCGACGTCCCGCGGCTACGTCGTGGTCGTTCCGTGGGTGATCATGGCAGTCATTCCCCATCGGGGGTCGGGGGCCCCCGTGGCTCTTATAGAATCTTCAAAGTTGAGGAGAACGTTTCTGGATGCAGGACTCATTTTCTAGTTGAACCGCAACAGTGGACGAGACCCCCGCTGGGTGAGTGGAGCATCATTGCCTCGCAATAGTGGACGAGACCTTTTGTCGGGTGAGTGCAGCGTCGCTGCATCGCAAGAGTGGAGAAACCCTTTTGTTGGGTGAGTGGAGCGTCGTTGCATCGCAAGAGTGGAGGAACCCTTTTGTCGGGTGAATGCAGCGTCGCTGTATCGCAAGAGTGGAGGAACCCTTTTGTTGGGAGAGTGGAGCGTTGGGGGTGCAGCTGAGGGGCCCTCACCTGTGGGGGTGGGAGAGGCTTGTTCACGCCACCTCTCCCTCCCAGCGCACCCCACGCCGACACCTGGCGTTGATATCCGTGATGTCCGGACCAGGCGATAAGAGGGGGGGGGTCGGAGGCAGAGGTAAGACATCCCCCCCCGTGGCCTGCAGGGCGCCGCTTCAGGCCCGAACGGGGAGCTCATATCAAGCCGGGGCCAGACCATGAGATACGAGGGGGGTCGGTGGCATGTGCAAGACATCCCCCCCGTTGTCGCAGCCATTATCTAAGAAAGAAGAAGAATCCCGTCGGCCTCGGCTCCTCTCCTGGCCCACCTTACGGGATGACCTCCCCGGCCGACGGCTGCCAGCAGGACTCGCCCTACACGTGCCGAAGGCCTCGTCTTCCGGATGGGCGTAGCCGCGAACCTGTTGCACTTCGGGAGTTTCCGGAATGGGGGTAGGTATCTGCTGATTTGTATTTATTTCATGTTACCGTTATTGGGCGTGGCGGGCGGTGGGACAGACATGCTTGGAGCAGTGGGGGGGTGGCGGAGCCTAGCTACCTTGTGGCTGCCGTAACGTCAAGCTTGGCTTCTTTCACCACTTTCATGTTTCTTATGTCTAGCGAAGTCAAAAACTCATCAGAGGCCTACTGATTTTGTTCGATTTCTTTCCCTTCCTTTTCAAGTGTGTTTCATGCTAAAGTTTCTGTTTAACAGGATACAGGGATTACTTCGTATTTTACATATGTCTTCTTTATTAGGGGTTCTCTCCGGTTGAGTCAGATGATGTACCTCTAATAAATGGTCCGGGTGGAACTAGTTTCTCAATCAGTGGGGAGTAGATGGGCATGACAGATTACAACGGGGGACAAAGGTCCGCATTACCCTTCCTTCACTACTTGCAAAGACTAGACAGAATATTTCTATTCCACGTTATTTGCAAACAGAGAGTACCTCGAAAGAACTATTCCTTGAACAATAAATGTCCAGCCAATCAATCAATCAGGCATGACGGATTAAAACGGGGGACAAAAGTCTGCATTACCTATCCTTCACTATCTGCAAAGGGAGACAGAATATTTCTATTCTTCTCTGTTTGTAGACAGGGAATATCTCAAACAGCAATAATCGATAAAAAAATTAGTAGGATTATAACACTTTAATAACTTATAAATATATACATTGCAACAAAAACAGTAAACACCTTAAAACATTTTTTATTAAAACAGAAGCAACAATGACAACTAACAGTAGTGATATCCTGGGCGGGTGATGGAACTGGGATTGTTAATGGAAAAAGATCTACAGAGAAAACTATTGGTGAATTATACTTCTCCGGAAATTTAAAACTCACAAATGTTTTATTTGTGTAATCGTTTCAGGTCAAACGGATTGTGGGACAATGTTCACAATGGAAGAGTCACCAAAAGGCATTTGGATCGATGTTGCAGCAGGCTGCCATGTATATAGTTATTTAATAAAATGTTTTACCCTGTTACTTTGCTGGTGTGTTGTATATATTTATAATATTTGCATAGGGTTTGTCGTTATTTTGGGTGGGGTGGGGTGGGCGGCGGAGTCGAGCTGTCTTGCAGCCATCATGGTGTGGAGCTAAGTTCATCTTACTAGTTTCGTATTTCTCATGAGGGGTTGTTCTTAATGTTTCTATTTTAGCGAGGTCAAAAACAGATCCCATTAGTGGCCTACTGATTTTGCTCGATTCCTTTTGTTTTTTTAAACGATTTTTCACTATCTGCAAAGACTAAACAGAGTATTGCGACTCTGTGCTTGTTTGTAAATACAGAATGAACCAAAGAGAACCAATTGTAAAACAGTAAATGCTTGGATAGCAATCAATCAAATAGAGAGAGAAGCAGGCACGACGGATTACAACGGGGGCAAAGGCCTGCGTTAACTACCCTTCACTATCTGCAAAGAGAGAGTACTGCTAAGAGAAAAGAGGGGGGGGGCAGCGTTCAAAGCACATCAGCGTGCATAAACACGAAAATGTTTTTACCTATCATGTACTTGACATTTGACAGCTTTTGATATTTGCTATTAAAAAACCATTGAAATTCAATGAAAAAACCATAGGTTTTAGCCCATATATAGTTAGGGATTAGCATTTACAAAACCTTATTTTACTCGCATAAAGCCATTGAAATTCGCATATATAGTTAGTTGCGCTAACTATATATCGCGCACCCGCAATCCACTGCTGATGATGTCACATATTACATCATTCATGACATGGTCAGTGACATCACTGATGACATCATCCAGTGGCTGTCTGTTTCTGTAAAGTTAAAATATGTCTTACATATTGAAGAATGAGTGGATGTATAAGTGTCTGGATGAAGGATTTAGTAGGTGCATGACTGACTGTATGAGAGAGTGATTAAATGTGTCTCACTGAGTGCATGGGTTAGTGACTAAACTATCTTAATTTGTGCATCATTATATCTGTTGTTCTATGAACTGCTGCATGTGTTGATCAGTAGCTATATGAGTAAGTGTATGGGTTATTGATTGGTTGTCCAAGTATTTGTATGGGAGAGTGAGTGTGTGTGTGTGGGGGTGGCTGGGAGGTGTGTGACTCTGTGCATACATGTGTGAACAGTTGATTCACTAGATCTATGGATTCAAAACTGCATGTTGAAACAGCTGTATGGGTGGTTGACTGTGTACGAGTGTATTGGTGAGTGAATGGATATCTCAGTGCTACATGTCAAAGTAAGTACATATGTAAAACACAGTACATGTGAGAGTTCACATATATAAATTACTGTGCATAAGAGCCAGTGAATGTGTGAGTGGCTGTATGGATCATTGTGAACTTGTATCAGGGATTGTATAAAAGAGTAAATATGTGTTAGTATATGTTCGAATAAGTAAGGTGTGTATAACTGTATAGTTGAGGAAATGGAGGTGTGATTGATTCTTTGCATGACTGACTAGGTGTGTGAGTAACTCCATGGATGAGTGACAGTCTGTGAGTGTCTGTTTACACTGAGTGTATCTAAGGTTATATCAGAGTCTGAAGAGGTTCATCGTATAATCACATGAATGATGTCATCAGTGATGTGATCAGTAATGTCAAATGAGATGTCATCAGTGATGTTATCAGTGATATCATTTGAGATGTCATCAGTGATTTCATCAGTGATGTCACTGACCATGTCATGAATGATGTAATATGTGACATCATCAGCAGTGGATTGCGGGTGCGCGATATATAGTTAGCGCAACTAACTATATATGCGAATTTCAATGGTTTTATGCGAGTAAAATAAGGTTTTGTAAATGCTAATCCCTAACTATATATGGGCTAAAACCTATGGTTTTTTCATTGAATATATATATATATATATATATATATATATATATATATATATATATATATATATATATATATATATATATATATATATATATATATATATATATATATATATATATATATCCTCTACTCCTCCTTCTCCAGAGAAAGCCTGCCACCTTCCAAATCAGCGGGCGTCTCGTCTCGTAAGGGATCTCCGGAGTTAATCCCGACAACACTTGACCTCCAAGGCAGAAAAGACCACCAGGACGAGACTCGTGCAGACCAAAAGTGTATTTATTAGTCGCCCTCGGACGCGTTTCGCCTGACCAGCAGGCTTGTTCACCGACACGAGTGCAGACCGATCGAGGCAGAAACGAGGCGGCATACGCGTAAAGAACATATCCAGTTTTGGGGAGGCCCCTAAAATATGCCCGTTCGAAGCGAGTTTTAAAATCATTGAAGATACCGGGTTTTAAAATAAAAAGAATAAAGAAAAAGACCAGACTAAATCTGAGGATAAAAGGAACATCACCGATAGGAGCCTGAAAGATTACATAGAGGCCCAATACAGCCAGTGATCCCAAAGTGTATGTCCTGGAACGACCAATTTGGCGCCCAGGACCCATCGATAGAGGAACGGTGCTATATCCTTTCGCCCATATTTAGGGAGAGTGAAGTCTTTCTTGTACAGAAAAAACCCTACTAAGAAGTCCTGAGGAAGGTGCCACATTATCAAGTGCAAAGCACCGAAACGCGTCGACGCATTTCTACATGAGAGAATCCACCTTTAGCTCAAACACACCGGATGTACATGTACTACTGTCACATGTGTATTGTAGTGTAACGGCCATTTTCTTTGAGTGGATCCAGGAATCAATAGTGGTAGAAACATCAAAGTGCCACCGTTTTAAAGGGGTCTCTTTTCTTCTTTTTCTTTATTATATGTGTTGTCTATAGTAACATATGTTTGTGTTTATGAAATGCAATGTAATGTGAATGTACTCATATGCTTTACAGTTTTATAGTGTTTAGTGATATTTTGTTGATTAACTTTTATATTTCAGGGAAAGGTTCCTTTGAAATTTTAAATGTATGCATTTTTATTGTAAACTCCTGTTTTTTTTAATAAAAAATCTAGATTGTTAACAAATATTCTTCGTCGTGGGAATCATTATAAAATTCTCTGTTCTTCTGACGGTGATCTACAGCAACCTGTTATCCAGGGGCTATAGTGCAACCGTGTGAGCATTGATACCAGTGACTTATTGATACACCCCAGGGATTTCCCTTTGACTTTTTGTTCACCGACACTCCACAAAATAGCAACCGCCATTTTAAAGAAGGTTGTGCAACACAGTGATCACGTGATTAAAACTACAGAACAACAGATACTGAAAACAGACTGGTAGTTCTTACATATGGACATGGTAGCTTTGTGAGAAGTAACGCAAGTTCACGAATTAATCATTTCCATATTACCGAAAATGAAACGACTGGTAAAACAATAAGGCATTGCACTTATTTTAACATTTTAAAACCAGGTGAATGTTGTAACTACATTGTACAGCGCTACGTAAATTATCAACAATAACGCCCCAGTGGGCTACACTATCCGCTCCATGATAATGAGACACAGTCAATGTTTTCTGAAAATCTCGCCCCAGTGGGCATGTGGGTTACTGTTGTCTGTTGTATGGGCACAAAGAGTGAAAACCGAAAAAAGAAAAGTGAGAGAAAAGACAAGAAAAGAAAAGTGTGTGTGTGCCCTTATTAAAACCAATTCATTTTGTGAATTTGCATTCAGTACATTTTTCATTTTTTCTTCATTTACATGCAAAATGGAACCTATAACTGAGGTCACTGCTACTCTCCATTTACTGACTTAACCTGCAGTACTGACAATCAAATTACTCTTCCCTGCCAGAGGACAAGTTTTTAACTGTGCCTATGGGGCTAAGTACTAAGTCAGAGATGAGTGCTCGGATCTTCTTCAAGGTTCAACCCCCCTGGGGCCTTAGAATTAAGTTCGAGAATGTACCTTGATTCTAGGCGCCTTAGTTTTTTCTCTCTATCACCGCCTCTTGCACTTTTTAGGAACTTGGTCAATGACAAAGTAGCTTAGCCCTGAGACATCTTTCTTGTGTTGGTCCTCAAAATGGCGTGCCACAGGGTAAGCCGGATCTGTATTCCGGATGGCTCGCATGTGTTGCAATATGCGAATGTGTACAGGATGGATAGTACTGCCTACGTACCTCAGGCCACAAGGGCACTGAAGTACGTATACTGCAAAGTCGGTCTTACAGTCAAAAAAGCCCCTGATTTGTTTGACCCTTTTTGACAAACCTCCCTGGTACGTGTTAGTGTTCACTCCTAGCTTACAGGCTTTGCATTTTGTGCATTTAATAAAGCCTGGTTTCCTTTTTAGCCAGTCCGAACCTGTTCCTTTCCCTTTGGGTTGAGGGGGTAACATATTAGAGACCAGCATCTGTTTTAGGGATCTAGCCTTCCTAAATGTAATTGCCGGTTTTTTAGGAACAAGGTCTTGCAAGAGGGGGTCATTGGCCACTAGGTGCCAGTGTCGATTTAGGATTTTTCTTACTTCAGAGTGTTTTTTGCTGTAGGTGGTAATCATTCTAGCCTGGTTTCCTTCGTTCTGCTTCCTACTGGATTGGGTTGGTGGGTTGAACAAGATTTCTTCTCTGCTACGTTTTTTAGCCTTTGTGATGCAACTTTTGATGGTCTGTTGCGTGTACCCTCGCTCTGCAAAACGTGTATTGAGTGTTGTTAGCTCTTTCTCCAGACATTCTGGGTCACTGCAGTTCCTGATGGCCCTCAAACTCTCACCATATGGAATGCTTCTGACCAAATTGCTCGGGTGGAAACTTGTTGCGTGAAGCAACGTATTCCCTGCCGTGGGTTTTCTGTATAGATTCGACTGTAGCTTCCCATTTTTGACAAAAATAGTTAGATCTAGGAAAGTCAGAGATGAGGCACTAATGGTGCTAGTGAACTTTAAATTGAGCTTGTTATTTTGCAGCTTATCAATAAAGTTTTGGGCACTCTGTTCCGAACCTTTCCATATGACGAACAAGTCGTCAATGTATCTACTCCAGTGGAGGATGTTCTTTCCCCACTCTTTGTCGAACTCCGCTTGGACCACCTGCTCCTCCCACCAGCCCATATGCAAATTAGCATAGCTGGGGGCGAAGCAGGTGCCCATCGCGGTCCCACATACCTGTTTGTAAAGGGTTGATTCGAACAGGAAGTAATTACAGTTTAAACAGGTCAAAATCATTGTCAGGATCATTTGTGTATGGAGCCACAATTTGATTGGTCTGGCTTTCAAAAAATGCTTGACTGCACGGAGGCCGTCTTCATGCCTTATACTAGTATAAAGCGTGGAGACGTCTATTGTCATTAGCAGAAGGTCAGGTTCCCATGGAATGTCATAAATTTTTTTGAGAAAGTCACTAGAGTCCTGCGTAAAGGAAGGAAGTACTTTGACTAATGGAAACAGAAAAGAATCAACAAATTTAGATGTGTTCTCAAAACCTCCACCTATTGCCGAAATGATCGGCCGGCCGGGTGGATTCGCCACATCTTTGTGCACCTTGGGTATAAGGTAAAACACTGGGGTGGTTGGGTTGTTGATTTTTAGGAAATTATTTTCCTCTAACGATAGGAGGCCCTGTTGGTACCACTCATGTAGTTGGTTATTGTACAGCTCGAAATCTTTTTGCATAGCAAGTTCTGTTGTTTTGATATAATTCGAGCGATTATTAAGTTGTTTATATGCTTCTGCTAAATATTGGCCCCTATCCCAAAGAACAACATTCCCACCTTTATCGGCATTTCTCACTACACAATTGTGATCAGATTTAAGCTTAGTGATTAAAGCCGAAAGCTCTTTTTCTTGTTTGCTGAAATTTTTATGTTTTACACTTGTACATTTTTCAAGGTTTTTTAAATCATTTACTACCAGTTCATGAAAAACATCCACAGTATCCCGAATACTGAGTGGTGTGAATTTAGAGCTGGGTTTGAAATTAGATGGTACTGATTTGTTGATGCACAGGTCTTGTTCTTCCGCAATCAGGGCTGCCTGACTGCTTGTAGCTTCACGAAATTCCTCCAGCTCTGGTGGCAAAGTTTGTGTTGGTATGTCCATTTCAAGGACGATCTGCATCTCAATGTCTCTCAGGTTGAGCAATAAGTCCATGTCGCCTACAGAGAGGGTCTCCTCAGTAGTAGTGGAACGTAGTTCAATTGTGGCTTTTTTGGCAGGTTTGCTTTGGGCAAAAAACTTTTTCAATTTCAAATTCCTAACGAATTTAAAAGTGTCAACTCGAGTTTCCACATAGTTAAACTCTGCCGGTGGGCAGAAAGAGAGCCCTAATTGTAGAACCTTCTCTTCATTTGGAGTTAACACAGTTTTGGTTAGGTTCAAAATCGTATTGTTATGCCCTAGCCCTCGAGTCTCTATTTCTTGGCTCTGCTGGACGCTGCGTTTGATTTGCTTGCTCCTTTTGCGTCGTCTGCTCCTCTGCCTTTTCCTTTTTGATTGTAGTTGACTTTCCGTCTTGGTCTGAGGTTGAATCTCCTCTCCTCCTCTAAAAAAGCAAACTCATCAAATACTGTGGGAATCGGCTGCTTGCTGAACCTACTTGAACCTTCCTCTGGGTCAGTCTCAACGTCTGAGCTTGGTATTGTGCTGTCATCGGAGTGTGGACCATTACGCTTTTGGTTGGAATTCAGACGTTGTTTACGGATTGTGTCGAACTTTTTGGCAAAAGTATAGATCTGGCCTCTTTCATAGTCTCTTTTGTCTCTTAGGAATTTTTCAGCTTTGCGTTCTGTAATACTGGACTCCAATTTCTTCAGACGCTCTACCATGTCTTTTTTAAATTTGCCGATAAACTCCTGGTCGGGCTCTTTATCCAACATTTGCGTAATTTGTTCGATTTCTTTTAACATTTTTTCCCTGTCAGATTCCGCATATTTGATCAATATAGCAAGCATTTTGCTGGATGAGTCGTGATTATTGTCAGCCCATTCTCTTAGCATATTTGGGTCCGGGTCCTCGTAGGTGGGCGCCACCATTATCCTCAAACCACGTGGAATTCGTTTGACCTCTAGGTAGCGTTGCAGCGATTTTTGTTCCCACCATTTTGAAAGTTCTCCACGTCTCAATTTTTCTAGTCGTTTCAACCTGGACATTACATCAGACGTTTTTGCCGGTACTTCCTTTGCTGGAGGTTTAGCGCTAACCGACTTGGTGTCATCAAAAATGGAGAGTGCAGTTGCCTCACGTTCCTGAAGTTCTTGGGCAGACATATTAATTGATGACCAGAATCCTGGAACTTTCGTCCCTGGTCTGCAACCGCTAGGATTTCTGCGAAAATGCCGCGGAAATTTTGCAGGTTATGCCCTAGCTTTCCCGCTTCCCGAAGCTTATGCACGGTTCCTACCTGCTGTCCGTAGCCCGCAGCGTGGACCCTCCGGTTCTCGTTGCTAGCCTCGTCGAGCAGATTCACCGTTGTAGTAAGATTCACGGAGATTTGTTCCTCCTGTGTGTAGCTTCGGGGGGGTGGCAGAGCTTGACAGCTTCTACTCCTCCTTCTCCAGAGAAAGCCTGCCACCTTCCAAATCAGCGGGCGTCTCGTCTCGTACGGGATCTCCGGAGCTAATCCCGACAACACTTGACCTCCAAGGCAGAAAAGACCACCAGGACGAGACTCGTGCAGACCAAAAGTGTATTTATTAGTCGCCCTCGGACGCGTTTCGCCTGACCAGCAGGCTTGTTCACCGACACTCCACAAAATAGCAACCGCCATTTTAAAGAAGGTTGTGCAACACAGTGATCACGTGATTAAAACTACAGAACAACAGATACTGAAAACAGACTGGTAGTTCTTACATATGGACATGGTAGCTTTGTGAGAAGTAACGCAAGTTCACGAATTAATCATTTCCATATTACCGAAAATGAAACGACTGGTAAAACAATAAGGCATTTCACTTATTTTAACATTTTAAAACCAGGTGAATGTTGTAACTACATTGTACAGCGCTACGTAAATTATCAACAATAACGCCCCAGTGGGCTACACTATCCGCTCCATGATAATGAGACACAGACATTTTCAGAAAACATTGACTGTGTCTCATTATCATGGAGCGGATAGTGTAGCCCACTGGGGCGTTATTGTTGATAATTTACGTAGCGCTGTACAATGTAGTTACAACATTCACCTGGTTTTAAAATGTTAAAATAAGTGCAATGCCTTATTGTTTTACCAGTCGTTTCATTTTCGGTAATATGGAAATGATTAATTCGTGAACTTGCGTTACTTCTCACAAAGCTACCATATCCATATGTAAGAACTACCAGTCTGTTTTCAGTATCTGTTGTTCTGTAGTTTTAATCACGTGATCACTGTGTTGCACAACCTTCTTTAAAATGGCGGTTGCTATTTTGTGGAGTGTCGGTGAACAAGCCTGCTGGTCAGGCGAAACGCGTCCGAGGGCGAATAATAAATACACTTTTGGTCTGCACGAGTCTCGTCCTGGTGGTCTTTTCTGCCTTGGAGGTCAAGTGTTGTCGGGATTAGCTCCGGAGATCCCGTACGAGACGAGACGCCCGCTGATTTGGAAGGTGGCAGGCTTTCTCTGGAGAAGGAGGAGTAGGAGCTGTCAAGATCTGCCACCCCCCCGAAGCTACACACAGGAGGAACAAATCTCCGTGAATCTTACTACAACGGTGAATCTGCTCGACGAGGCTAGCAACGAGAACCGCGGGCTACGGACAGCAGGTAGGAACCGTGCATAAGCTTTGGGAAGCGGGAAAGCTAGGGCATAACCTGCAAAATTTCCGCGGCATTTTCGCAGAAATCCTAGCGGTTGCAGACCAGGGACGAAAGTTCCAGGATTCTGGTCATCAATTAATATGTCTGCCCAAGAACTTCAGGAACGTGAGGCAACTGCACTCTCCATTTTTGATGACACCAAGTCGGTTAGCGCTAAACCTCCAGCAAAGGAAGTACCGGCAAAAACGTCTGATGTAATGTCCAGGTTGAAACGACTAGAAAAATTGAGACGTGGAGAACTTTCAAAATGGTGGGAACAAAAATCGCTGCAACGCTACCTAGAGGTCAAACGAATTCCACGTGGTTTGAGGATAATGGTGGCGCCCACCTACGAGGACCCGGACCCAAATATGCTAAGAGAATGGGCTGACAATAATCACGACTCATCCAGCAAAATGCTTGCTATATTGATCAAATATGCGGAATCTGACAGGGAAAAAATGTTAAAAGAAATCGAACAAATTACGCAAATGTTGGATAAAGAGCCCGACCAGGAGTTTATCGGCAAATTTAAAAAAGACATGGTAGAGCGTCTGAAGAAATTGGAGTCCAGTATTACAGAACGCAAAGCTGAAAAATTCCTAAGAGACAAAAGAGACTATGAAAGAGGCCAGATCTATACTTTTGCCAAAAAGTTCGACACAATCCGTAAACAACGTCTGAATTCCAACCAAAAGCGTAATGGTCCACACTCCGATGACAGCACAATACCAAGCTCAGACGTTGAGACTGACCCAGAGGAAGGTTCAAGTAGGTTCAGCAAGCAGCCGATTCCCACAGTATTTGATGAGTTTGCTTTTTTAGAGGAGGAGAGGAGATTCAACCTCAGACCAAGACGGAAAGTCAACTACAATCAAAAAGGAAAAGGCAGAGGAGCAGACGATGCAAAAGGAGCAAGCAAATCAAACGCAGCGTCCAGCAGAGCCAAGAAATAGAGACTCGAGGGCTAGGGCATAACAATACGATTTTGAACCTAACCAAAACTGTGTTAACTCCAAATGAAGAGAAGGTTCTACAATTAGGGCTCTCTTTCTGCCCACCGGCAGAGTTTAACTATGTGGAAACTCGAGTTGACACTTTTAAATTCGTTAGGAATTTGAAATTGAAAAAGTTTTTTGCCCAAAGCAAACCTGCCAAAAAAGCCACAATTGAACTACGTTCCACTACTACTGAGGAGACCCTCTCTGTAGGCGACATGGACTTATTGCTCAACCTGAGAGACATTGAGATGCAGATCGTCCTTGAAATGGACATACCAACACAAACTTTGCCACCAGAGCTGGAGGAATTTCGTGAAGCTACAAGCAGTCAGGCAGCCCTGATTGCGGAAGAACAAGACCTGTGCATCAACAAATCAGTACCATCTAATTTCAAACCCAGCTCTAAATTCACACCACTCAGTATTCGGGATACTGTGGATGTTTTTCATGAACTGGTAGTAAATGATTTAAAAAACCTTGAAAAATGTACAAGTGTAAAACATAAAAATTTCAGCAAACAAGAAAAAGAGCTTTCGGCTTTAATCACTAAGCTTAAATCTGATCACAATTGTGTAGTGAGAAATGCCGATAAAGGTGGGAATGTTGTTCTTTGGGATAGGGGCCAATATTTAGCAGAAGCATATAAACAACTTAATAATCGCTAGAATTATATCAAAACAACAGAACTTGCTATGCAAAAAGATTTCGAGCTGTACAATAACCAACTACATGAGTGGTACCAACAGGGCCTCCTATCGTTAGAGGAAAATAATTTCCTAAAAATCAACAACCCAACCACCCCAGTGTTTTACCTTATACCCAAGGTGCACAAAGATGTGGCGAATCCACCCGGCCGGCCGATCATTTCGGCAATAGGTGGAGGTTTTGAGAACACATCTAAATTTGTTGATTCTTTTCTGTTTCCATTAGTCAAAGTACTTCCTTCCTTTACGCAGGACTCTAGTGACTTTCTCCAAAAAATTTATGACATTCCATGGGAACCTGACCTTCTGCTAATGACAATAGACGTCTCCACGCTTTATACTAGTATAAGGCATGAAGACGGCCTCCGTGCAGTCAAGCATTTTTTGAAAGCCAGACCAATCAAATTGTGGCTCCATACACAAATGATCCTGACAATGATTTTGACCTGTTTAAACTGTAATTACTTCCTGTTCGAATCAACCCTTTACAAACAGGTATGTGGGACCGCGATGGGCACCTGCTTCGCCCCCAGCTATGCTAATTTGCATATGGGCTGGTGGGAGGAGCAGGTGGTCCAAGCGGAGTTCCACAAAGAGTGGGGAAAGAACATCCTCCACTGGAGTAGATACATTGACGACTTGTTCGTCATATGGAAAGGTTCGGAACAGAGTGCCCAAAACTTTATTGATAAGCTGCAAAATAACAAGCTCAATTTAAAGTTCACTAGCACCATTAGTGCCTCATCTCTGACTTTCCTAGATCTAACTATTTTTGTCAAAAATGGGAAGCTACAGTCGAATCTATACAGAAAACCCACGGCAGGGAATACGTTGCTTCACGCAACAAGTTTCCACCCGAGCAATTTGGTCAGAAGCATTCCATATGGTGAGAGTTTGAGGGCCATCAGGAACTGCAGTGACCCAGAATGTCTGGAGAAAGAGCTAACAACACTCAATACACGTTTTGCAGAGCGAGGGTACACGCAACAGACCATCAAAAGTTGCATCACAAAGGCTAAAAAACGTAGCAGAGAAGAAATCTTGTTCAACCCACCAACCCAATCCAGTAGGAAGCAGAACGAAGGAAACCAGGCTAGAATGATTACCACCTACAGCAAAAAACACTCTGAAGTAAGAAAAATCCTAAATCGACACTGGCACCTAGTGGCCAATGACCCCCTCTTGCAAGACCTTGTTCCTAAAAAACCGGCAATTACATTTAGGAAGGCTAGATCCCTAAAACAGATGCTGGTCTCTAATATGTTACCCCCTCAACCCAAAGGGAAAGGAACAGGTTCGGACTGGCTAAAAAGGAAACCAGGCTTTATTAAATGCACAAAATGCAAAGCCTGTAAGCTAGGAGTGAACACTAACACGTACCAGGGAGGTTTGTCAAAAAGGGTCAAACAAATCAGGGGCTTTTTTGACTGTAAGACCGACTTTGCAGTATACGTACTTCAGTGCCCTTGTGGCCTGAGGTACGTAGGCAGTACTATCCATCCTGTACACATTCGCATATTGCAACACATGCGAGCCATCCGGAATACAGATCCGGCTTACCCTGTGGCACGCCATTTTGAGGACCAACACAAGAAAGATGTCTCAGGGCTAAGCTACTTTGTCATTGACCAAGTTCCTAAAAAGTGCAAGAGGCGGTGATAGAGAGAAAAAACTAAGGCGCCTAGAATCAAGGTACATTCTCGAACTTAATTCTAAGGCCCCAGGGGGGTTGAACCTTGAAGAAGATCCGAGCACTCATCTCTGACTTAGTACTTAGCCCCATAGGCACAGTTAAAAACTTGTCCTCTGGCAGGGAAGAGTAATTCGATTGTCAGTACTGCAGGTTAAGTCAGTAAATGGAGAGTAGCAGTGACCTCAGTTATAGGTTCCATTTTGCATGTAAATGAAGAAAAAATGAAAAATGTACTGAATGCAAATTCACAAAATGAATTGGTTTTAATAAGGGCACACACACACTTTTCTTTTCTTGTCTTTTCTCTCACTTTTCTTTTTTCGGTTTTCACTCTTTGTGCCCATACAACAGACAACAGTAACCCACATGCCCACTGGGGCGAGATTTTCAGAAAACATTGACTGTGTCTCATTATCATGGAGCGGATAGTGTAGCCCACTGGGGCGTTATTATTGATAATTTACGTAGCGCTGTACAATGTAGTTACAACATTCACCTGGTTTTAAAATGTTAAAATAAGTGCAATGCCTTATTGTTTTACCAGTCGTTTCATTTTCGGTAATATGGAAATGATTAATTCGTGAACTTGCGTTACTTCTCACAAAGCTACCATGTCCATATGTAAGAACTACCAGTCTGTTTTCAGTATCTGTTGTTCTGTAGTTTTAATCACGTGATCACTGTGTTGCACAACCTTCTTTAAAAAGGCGGTTGCTATTTTGTGGAGTGTCGGTGAACAAGCCTGCTGGTCAGGCGAAACGCGTCCGAGGGCGACTAATAAATACACTTTTGGTCTGCACGAGTCTCGTCCTGGTGGTCTTTTCTGCCTTGGAGGTCAATATATATATATATATATATATATATATATATATATATATATATATATATATATATATATATATATATATATATATATATATATATATATATTTTTGTTCACCAAATGCCCTTGAGCTCCGGGAGGGCACGCCAGCAATCCCTCAATCAATTTTTTTTTTTTTTTTTTTTTTTGAAAACCTTTATTTTCCGAAAACATAATACACAGCGTCAGCCTACAACCACTGCGGGCCGGCCGCTATGACAATATACAGTTATCCCGAGGTACCTTGCGTTGCAGCAGATATGAACAAAAACACAACGAAGGATTTGCAAGGAGCCCAAGGAAAAGGATAACGAGGGTTTCATTTTATAATTTTGACGGATCATCCTAAAGTCAGACAGGGTAGCTGAGGGGGCGAACAACATGAAGGATGGTCAACAGTGATTCATCTCCATTAAAATACTGGCGTAAACATTTACAATAAGGATATATAATCACAGAGGTAGATGCCGTCCCAAATAGCGCCCGCCCATTCAGTGTATAAATCAGGAATTACATCTAGCTTGCCTACGATATGACAGGATATAGAAGGGAGCATCATATAGCAGAAAGAAAGGATCCAATGACGTATAAAAAGGCAGTCATTACATGTCCAGATTCGCGACAGGATATGCGCCCTCAATCGATAGTGGAAAAAGGGAAGGAAGAGCAAATTCTGTAATCATTCAATGACTATGCATGAGAATCGGTATCTATATCATAGAGTCAATGAACCAAATGGTAAGGACGTAGACGCAAAACACAGAGAAAATAGACGTTCCCTAAAGAACCAAACCCAACCTCCCGTCTGACCCAAGAGACATAGGAAGAAAAGGAGAAATAAGAAGAAAGATAAAAAGAAGGCCATAGAAACGAAAAGAGAAAAGAATAAAGCCCCACCCCCCCACCCTGCACGTCGAAGAGGCTATGGCCCACCCCCCCCTACTAACGTGCCTGTCGCCCCAAGAGTACCCACATAAGGGAAAGACGGGGGGAAGACAACCCCCCGGAGAAGAAAGCCCGGGGGAGGGCCAGAAACACTGTAACTCGGGCTCCCAGCCCACACCCTACCCCCAACCCAGACACCACAACCCACAAGAGATCAGTCAGCTGTAGCCCGAAGCGAGCAATTATAACAAGCGTGCAGCCACCCAGCACATTAAGAACAATACAGTCCAGAGCGCAGCCAGCTAAGTAAGAAAGCATAGTAGGGACCCCCCCTTCTCCACTTGCCCCAGGACCGCCCGCACACTAAACCCCCCATCACCTGAACAGGAATCAGCAGCTGTGCCCATCAATCACAGCCCTATGTAGGGCAAGACAAAATAACAATCAAAAGTCCCAAAGTAGTTTGAGAGTCCCGATATCCGTCAGCCATGGAAGCAAGACCAGAGCAAGGATCCATCACCCCTGGCCCGAGCGTTGCAAGCCTCCCAAAAATGGCGACTGCAGGAAACAGTCCGATGGCAGAACAAAGGGACAAGATGGCCGTCTCCAACATAGAGAAAGCATGGAAGGAAGAGACGAGTGTCCCCAGTCCACAAAGAGTCGATTGGCAAAAGAGGCTGGCTTCCCAGCCCTAACAGGAGAAAGTACCACCGACTGGGGAAAGGAGGAGGCTTCAGGGGCAAGAGCTGTGAAGAAGCAGGGCAGCCAGGGAGTCTGCGATCCAAACAGGAGCGATGATGGTGGAGGCTGAACCTCGGAGTGCGGAGTGGAGAGCGACATTGTAGCAACATCCATGTCGGTGGGCGAGCCAATAGCGCTGTTGCCAGAAATCGCCGGCGACAATGCAGGTGCCTGCTGCAACATAGTATCCGGGCCAAAGACAATTGTAGGCAGCAAAAAATCAGAGCGCCACCGGTGTCTCGGCGCTAGAATCGCCCCGTCCATTGTGCGGCACAAGTCATTAATAGTTTGCCGACACGTAGATCTGAGATCCATGATAGCTGCAAGGATCTCCATACAGGTGGGGGCCCGCTGTAATCCCACACAAGACGGCTGTTGGGTCCGCATCTCCGGTTTACAGGAGTGAGTTAGAGCAGGCGCGACAGAATGTCCAGGGGACAGAGAAGCAGCCATCTCTCCTTCCTCAGAGACCGCCATCTTTACATCGGCAACCCGGTGACAATGGGAGAGATGGGCGATCAGAAATCGGGACACATCAGGCAGGGGCGCCGGCAGGGGGGCGGCCAGCAGGGCAGAGGAACAATCCGTAAACGACCCCTCGTCGCTAGTCCAGAGGCAGATTCCGACGCAGGCGGTCCCGCCCGCCTGAGCCGAGTCAGCCCTCCAGTTGCACCGCAATACAGTACGAGGGGGGGTGGGGGTACCGTCTCACCAGTGCCCACCGCATCCAGGTCCGGGGAGCCAAGGGTTCAGAAAATGACCTCACCGTCTCTCCCCGCCGGCGGTAACTCTGCTGCACGCAGCGGCGCTGCCAGTAGTCGTCTGCCCGGCACATCAGCATCCCTCGGCGGCCATCAGAGCTGGGTCCAGGGGGTGCACTGGCAAAAGGCTCACACGCCCGTATCTCCGTCCACAAGGCTGATAGAAGCCTCGGAGGAACGCGGTTGTAACCAGCGCGTGCATGTGGTCGTGGCGCCGCATCAGTAACTCAGGATCAGTGGCAGGATATCGGTGCGGGAGTAGGAGGCTCGCGGAGCTGGGAGCCTACACGTCCGTCCTGTCGGCCATCTTGGCTCCTCCCTCCCCCCTCAATCAATTTTAACACCTCGAGGCTGCCTGCAGGTATTTGCATCCTTTTCAATAATCGCAAGCCGACGCGTTTCGAGGCCAACGCCTCTTCTTCTTGGGCTGTTCACGCAGAGAAAACTAAGGCTCCCCAGTGTAGGTATTCAATGTGCATTTTATTGAAGACGCCGCCCATTAGTGGGCGTGGGCTCCCTTTCGGAGCTCAAGGGCATTTGGTGAACAAAAAAAAAAATATATATATATATATTCACTGAAAAAACCATAGGTTTCAGCCACGTTATAGTTAGGAATTAGCATTTAAAAAACCTTGCAAATTCACAGAAAAAAACATAGGTTTCACACACGTCATAGTTAGGATTAGCATTTAAACAAACCTTAAAAACTCACTGAAAAAACCATAGGTTTCACACATGTTATAGTTACCTGGACATTTCACTCATACAAAACCATTGAAATTCCCCCGTTATAGTTAGTTCAGCTAACTTTAATACGCGCACCCGTAATGCACTGCTGATGACGTCACATATTACATCACTCATGACATGATCAGTGACATCACTCATGACATCACTGATGACATTTCAAATGACATCACTGATGACAGCATCCTGTTCAAGGGACACTTTGACTTTGGGGTTCATTTACATCATAACGCTGATCCACCCCGCAATACCTACCAGTAAGGAACATTGCATGCTGGGACCTGTAGGCTCCACACATGGGGGCGGTCTGAATGAGGTATTGGCGATTGGAACTCACCTTTGGTGGTGGAGCAGCTCTCTACGAACCAGGATGGGGCAGGATATTTAATCCCTGATACACGCCCCAAATCCTGATACACACACCCCCGGCGCTGAAGAAGGCAAGTTGACGCCGTAATGCATTCGCCACTGCGGGTGTTTTTGAATTGCCACTGCTGGTGTTCCAGAATAAAGATGCTTCCAACGTTTCCCCTGTTGTGTTCTTGTTCGAAATGATGTACATAAAGATTCGCCAGACTCGGCGCGAAAACACTGCCCATAAATATAAATATCTAGATGGAGGATTTAGTAGCAGTGTGATTGCCTGTTTACTTGACTAATTTATATTGTCTCACTAAATATATTGGATAGTGACTAAACTGTGGCAATTAAAGATAGGAAAAATACTCTGAGATCCGAAGCTTGGGAGGCTCTTCATTCAGCCTCCATAACAAATGATAGTGCGAGCTTCTGGAAAATTGTGAGAACTCCCTTTCTTGGTGAAGAGGCTAGTCCGAAAATAGACGTAGCAATATGCAACTCAGATTGGGTCAGACACTTTTCGAGAGTATGTGAAGGAGAAGAACATGAAGGAGAAGAACAAGTGGGGTCCTTGATCCCCCACTCTTGTTCATCCCCCTAGCAGTAACTTGCATTTTACTCTTGTGGAGGTCGAAAAGGCCCTGAGTAGAAGCAAGGGCGCTAAGGCACCTGGCCCAGATGGGGTTCCCATAGATATATTTAAGAGCACTCCCTCTCTGTGGGCGCCCCTTCTGGTCCAGGTGCTTAACGCTAGCTGTGTTGCTGAATTCCTGCCCACCTGGGTGGAATCTGTTATCGTTCCAATTTATAAGAAGGGAAATAGACAGGCCCCAGCCTGTTACAGGCCTATTTCCTTACTGGATTCCTTCACTAAGATAGCGGGCAGAGTTATTCTGGACCAGCTTCTGGAATGGGCAGAGGAAAACTCTGTTCTGTATTATCTTCAGTATGGCTTTCGTTCCGGTCTGGGGAAAGTAGAGCAGGGTTTGAATTTGCTTATGCTGGTCCGGAAATATACAAGGGCAAAACAGGGCAACTTGTTTTTGGTCTTTGTAGATCTCTTGGCCACCTTTGATTGTGTGGTACATTCCAAACTGTGGTTTATATTAGAACAACTTGGGGTTGAATCTAAAATTATTTATTATCTTAAACGTTTTTATAGCAACGCGTCGGCCCGCGTGCGTTTTGGCCTAAATGGAGAGCGCACAGACAAAATACCAATCAGGAGCGGGGTCAGGCAGGGTTGTGTCCTGGCCCCCTTCCTTTTTAACCTGTAAATAAATGGATTGGAAGCCGTCTTGTGCAAAGATAGCCTGGATCCCCCATTTGTAGGTGGCCGCCCAATACCAGCACTTTTGTACACTGACGATGCTGTACTTATGTCACGTACTCAAGTGGGCTTACAGCGGGTGGTTGACAGCTTTTCCCGCTTTATGAATGAGTTGGGCCTGAAAGTCAATACATCAAAGAATTTCACTATGTATTGTGTTGTAGGGAAAATAAATCTAAGAAGCCAATCTTTATAGCCGGATAGAAGCTAGAATTTGCCAAGCATTTTTCGTATCTTGGAATACTTTTTGCTCAAAATGAGACGTGGTCCCAAGCTGTTTCTGTTAAAAAGCTTGAGCTTTTTAGATCGACCGCTGCTCTTAAAATTTTCTCAAGTAAATTAGGGACTAGACCCCCTGCAGAATTGATCCAAATCTATAAAGCCAAATGCGTAGCTGGTGCTACCTATGGTAGTGGGGTTTAGGGTTTTGTAAACCCCGCGCCTATCCAGGTTCCTGAAAACTCCTTTTTAATATACATTTTGGCACTCCCCAAAAGCTCCTCTAATTTTAATTGTCACTCAGAATTAGGCCTTTGTTACATCACAGACCTGATTAAAATAGAGCCAGTGCTGTTATGGCACAGACTCTGGACCCAAGAAGCGACACACTTAAACAGAGATGTCCTGACAGACATTTTGAAATTGGAGGGTGCTACTAAAATACCATGGCTGAAGTATGTTTTTAATTTTTTAAAAGACATCGGGAGAGAAGAATATTTTCTGAATCCCATGGATATTTCAGAAATCTCACTAAAAGATTTGAAGAAGGAGTGTCTAGCCCTTTTGGATTCCCACAGGACTGCTGCAGAGGTCTTAAAACCTTCTGTTCAGCAGCATCAATTGGTTTTAGCAACTTTTAGGATTCAGCCCTATTTAATCTATGTAACCAATAATTATGAGCGTTTCTTACGTTCACGCTTCAGATTTAACATTTTCCACAGATTGGTTAGTTTCCCTATGATTAATAATTGGACGCACGATCTACCTCTTTGCCCTTGCGATGATATCTCACCCCAGAGTAACATCCATGTATTCCTATTTTGTAAACTGTATGATGAAATGAGGAAAAATGTTTTATGGCCTATTTTAAGAGAATTAGGACTTCGTCATTGCCGTGTGGCGATGATTAGTAACCAAGCCCTAGACAATCATGTATCTGTAGCAACAACAACTTTGTATTTAAAAAATGTGATGATCATTAGGAAACGTATGGTCTTATAATCTGCACTTTATAATTGTAACTGTTTCTCCCCTTGTATTTGATTTCTACGAAATTAATGAATTCCTGTATTTTTATATATTACATTGTCTTTTTTAACATTGTAATTATGTAATTTTATCTGTACTTTTATGATTGCACCTAACAATCGAATAAAGATATTTTGAATTGAATTGAATAAACTGTGTGAATATCTGTATCACTTTGTCAGTTGTTGTGTAAACTGCTGCGCCAGTTGGTTACTAGCTATGTGAAAGTCTATATTAGTTATTAACTGAGTATTTAAATGGGAGAGTGAATGTGTGTGTGGTTCGATGGGGGTGTGTGACTGCGCAAAGATGTGTGAATAGTTGATTCAGTAGGTATGTGAGGTTGAGACTACATGTCATAACAGTATTTTGGGTGAGTGAATATCTTTATGGGGGGGTGATGAGCAAATATATCTCTCAATATTACATGTCCAACAAACTAGAAAAATAAAAGGCAGTGTATGTGACAGTTGTTGAATATAAATAAGTATACTTAAGACTCCGTGATTGTATGAGTGACAGTATGGATAACTGTATACTTGTAATAGTAATTTTATAACACACTAAGTATGAGTTACTATCTATATGAATCAATGAAATGGTGTTTGTAGAAGTGTGTAGCTGAGTAAATGTAAGTATGATCCATTATTTGCATACGTGAGTAGGATGACTGACTAAGTGAATAGGATGTGTGCTGGTGTGTAATGTCGATATAGGTGCATAAGTATATTTGATAGTGTTCTATTAATCATTGACAGCATATATGAGTGAATATATAGGTAAGTGATTAGAAGTGTGTGTAGATCTAGGAATCACTGAGTGGGTTTTTGGAAACTTGTATTGGTGTGTCAATGGATTCGAATATGTTACTCTGTATTTTACAGTGAGTGATGAAAGGTTATACTACTGTATGATGAAGTGTATCTGATTGTCACATGGATGATGTCATGATGTCATGATGTCAATGATGTCATGTGAGATGTCATCAGTGATGTTATCAGTGATGTCACTGACCATATCATGAATAATGTAATATGTGACATCATCAGCAGTGGTTTGCGGGCGCGCGAGTTATAATTAGTAGAACTAACTATGACAGAGGAATTTTAATGGTTTTGTACAAGTGAAATGTCTAGCTAACTATAACATGTGTGAAACCTATGGCTTTTTTCAGTGAATTTCTAAAGTTTTTTAAATGCTATTTCCTAACTATAACATGTCTGAAACCTATGGTTTTTCAGTGAATTCCAAAGGTTTTTAAAGGATAATTTTTAAATGTAATATTATATGTATTTTTTATACTGATTTTCTACAGTTTTGTTACTGTTTATTTTTACATATTTTTTTTAAATACATTATAAATGTTTAATATAAATGGAAAACAGTGTTTTTTAATATATTGAAATTCAATATTTTTTGTTTTATATTTTTATTGTAATATATTTATATTATTTTCTTAAGTTTTTTTTTCAGTTGGAATTACCAATGTTATCCTACGGAAAGAAATTCAATTTGCAGGTACAGTATGTTCACGTTACTTTTGTAATCCAGTGCTGGACTCCTAGGTTCAGCACTGGGACCTCTTTCTAAAACAGGCAAGTAATTACGTTTTTATTGTTGGTACGATTTTTATAGAATATTTGTAAGTTTCAAAAATCAACACTTAGAAACTTTTTCAGCAAAAAGCAGGCAATGATATCCTATGGAAGGAAATTCAAGTTACTGGTAAGTATGGTTAAAATTACTTTTCAGGGTCAGCACTGGGCTTAAAGATGCATCTATGAGGTCTCTCCTGATAACAGGTGAGTAAATCTGAATTCGTAGTTCGGCTGATTTTAGAGGAATATTTGTAAGTTCCAAAACTCCACACTTAAAAGAATTTCCAAGTGAATCCAGTCAATGTTAGCCTATGGAAGGAAATTCAAGTTACTGGTAAGTAGTTAGAATTACTTTTCAGGATCAGTATTGGGCTCAAAGATGCAGCACGGAGGTCTCTCCTGATAACAGGTGAGTAAATCTGAATTCGTAGTTTGGCTAATTTTAGAGGAATATTTGTAAGTTCCAAATCTCCACACTTAGAAGAAGGAGGGGCAAGATGGAGTCAGCGTGAGTTCTAGCTGCTCGGCTGCTCACGCCAAACGCGTTATGATCAGCTAGCCACCCTGCGCCTCTCAAAGTAATGCCGGTCTGTCACGCACGCTGGGTACAGAGGCTGAATGGAGAGCTGATGCTGTCTGCCCGTGGATGGGCCCATTTTCAATCGATTCATGGCTGGCAAAACTTCAACGGAGTAACCCGCAAGGCTTTCCTGAATTTAGCTGTCACTCTTGCAGATCCGAAAGTACGAGCCGTCTTTTATTCGATTCCGGCAGCAATACTTTCTTCCCCTCCGGTCACTCCAGCTGTTTTCACTGCTGCCAATGAATCCTTACGCCGCCGGACCCTGCCTTCTCCTAATTTCTCCTAATTTCCAAAGAAGCAGACTTGGCAGACTCGACAGGAGCGCCATAAGCGCCCGGGGGCACGAAGAGGCGCTAAGCTGAAAACACCTGTGGCTTCCAAGGATTCCGTCGCTGCTACTGCTGTCACCGAAGGAGCATCTAAACCCAGGCCTAAGGTTAGTGCTGATAAAAAACTGTTGGGCAAATTGTTGGGCCAAACAGGGGGGGGGGCTTGCCTAGAGACTCAAAAAATACTGACACTGCACACCCTCCCCCGCCAAAATCTTCTTGGGCACCAAAAAACAATACGCCAGCACCAACTCTAAAAATCACGCATCCCCCACTGGGACTACACCCTCAGGGAACTCCAAGCTGGGATTGCAGCAAGAGGGGAGTACAATGGAAAGCAGGCCTAGTGGAACTTTGTCCACAGCCCAGACTTAACTGCCGCTGAATCCTCTACTGAAACAACAAAGCCCATAGGGGACCAAGACCTCCCCTCCCAGGACCCTGCCCTTGCTCAACCAACTATCGACTCCATACAATCCCAGACTCTCTCTGCAACTCAAAAACAGGCACCGGATAAGGGATGTAGTAATGCCAGTCTTACTCCTGATTTGCAGTTGGCAGGGACAAATAATGTCATCCAAAGCTTAGTGGTGCCCCCCGGCTCACAAATTCCCTGGACTCCCGAGACAGGGTTGGAACACTTCTACTCAGTTTCAGAGAGTACACCTACCTCATCCAACAAGGGTGGGTCCGAGGACGCCAGCGAAGCTGATAGCGAGGTCTCTCACAAGGACACAGGCACTGTTCAGCACCCTGAAAAACCTATAACCAAGAGTAAGCACCGCAGCCAGCTGAAGTGGGATTACTCTGATTCTCAGATGTCACATCCCCTTGACGAAGACGTCAGTGGGGAAGTTCAAAAAGCCTGCAGGCAGACACTACCGAACAGTAGCGGTCTGCAGTAGGTGTTTCTATAGGGCGGTGACGTGGGCAGGAGGAGGGGCAGGGTGGGGGGAAATAATGTATGGATTACGGAGTTTTACAGGTAAGTAAACATTTAAATACATAAAACGAATTTCGTTGCGCGCACTGCATCACATTTGGTGAAGCAGTGTGCGCAACGAAATTCGTTTTATGTATTTAAATGTTTACTTACCTGTAAAACTCCGTAATCCATACATTATTTCCCCCCACCCTGCCCCTCCTCCTGCCCACGTCACCGCCCTATAGAAACACCTACTGCCGACCGCTACTGCTACCGAACCCTTTCTCGTCTCCATACTAGCCGCCATGAAGGAGTTCCACGAAGAGGTTCGGGCGGATAACCGTGTCACCAAAAACACTGCCAAGAAGTTGCAGGGTGATTTAAGGCGACTGAACAAGACTTGTGCCGATATTGCGACCGGGTCACCATGGTGGAAGCTCGAACTGAACACCTGGAATCAGAATCTCAGGCCACTAAACAGCAGGGGTAGTCCAACACAGCTTGCATGGTCAACCTGATGTCTAAAATGGAGGAGCAGGAAAATCGCCAGCGCAGGAACAACCTCCGCCTGCTTGGCATTCCGGAGGGGAAGGAGGGGGACGATCCAAGACGCTTTTTCATCAATCAATTAATCAATCATCGCATTTATATAGCGCACTACTCACCCAGAGGGTCTCAAGGCGCTGGGGGAGGGGGGTCCGCTACTGCCGAACAGCCAGGTCTTGGTGGTCCTGGATCAGGCGGAGGTGGGTGGGGAGGGAGTTCCATGTCTTGGCGGTGAGGTAGGAGAAGGACCGTCCCCCTGTGGTGGCTCTTCGGATGCGGGGGACGGTGGCGAGGGCGTGGCTGGTCGATCAAAGCTGGCGTTTGGGAGCGTAGAAGTTGAGGCGGCTGTTGAGGTATCCTGGGCCTTGGTTGTGTAGGGCTTTGTGTGCGTGGGTGAGGAGACGGAAGGTGATTCTCTTGTTGACCGGGAGCCAGTGCAGGTCTCTCAGGTGTCCGGAGATGTGGCTGCGACGGGGGATGTCTAGGATGAGTCGTGCTGAGGCGTTCTGGATCCGCTGGAGTCTCTTCTGGAGTTTGGCGGTGGTTCCGGAGTAGAGGGAGTTGCAGTAGTCCAGACGGCTGGTGACGAGGGCCTGGGTGACCGTCTTCCTGGTCTCGGTGGGGATCCACCGGAAGATCTTACGTAGCATGCGCAGGATGTTGAAGCACGACGAGGAGACGGCGTTGACTTGTCTGGTCATGGAGAGGGAGGAGTCCAGGATGAAGCCCAGGTTGCATGCGTGGTCTGTAGGTTTGGGTGCCCTGCCTAGGGCGGGGGGCCACCAGGAGTCGTCCCAAGCGGCGGGTGAGATTCCCAGGATGAGGACTTCCGTCTTGTCCGAGTTCAGTTTCAGGCGGCTGTTCTTCATCCATTCGGCTACCTCTTTCATCCCTTCGTGAAGGTTGGCTCTGGCGGTGGCGGGGTCGTTGGTAAGTGAGAGGATCAGCTGGGTGTCGTCGGCGTAGGAGATGATGTTGAGGTTGTGCTGGCGTGCGATGTCTGCGAGGGGGCTCATGTAGACGTTGAAGAGGGTTGGGCTGAGCGAGGAGCCTTGAGGAACGCCGCAGATGACTTCGGTGGCTTCAGATCTGAACGGAGGGAGGCGGACTCTCTGTGTCCTTCCGGCGAGGAAGGAGATGATCCACTCCAATGCCTTCTCCTGGACCCCGACGTTGCTGAGGCGTTGTACTAGGGTACGGTGGCAGACAGGGTCGAAGGCCACGGAGAGGTCGAGGAGGATGAGGGCCGCTGTTTCTCCGTTGTCGAGCAGCGCTCGGATGTCATCGGTGGCTGCGATCAGGGCGGTCTCGGTGCTGTGGTTGGCCCGGAAGTCAGACTGCGAGGGGTCGAGGGATCCGTTTGTCTCGAGGAAGGCGGCCAGCTGCTTGTTGACGGTCTTCTCGATGACTTTTGCAGGAAACGGGAGCAGCGAGATGGGGCGGTAGGTCTTGAGGTCGGTGGGGTCGGCCGATGGCTTCTTTAGTAGAGCGCTGAGTTCGGCGTGCTTCCAGCTCTCCAGGAAGGTAGCGGTGTCGAAGGAGGTGTTGATGATGTCCCGCAGGTGGGGTGCGATGACAGCGTCGGCCTTGTTGAAGACGTGGTGGGGGCAGGGGTCGGTCGGAGATCCGAAGTGGATGGAGTTCATCGTGCGGATGGTGTCTTCGGTGCTGATCGGAGTCCAGGCGCGGAGGGTGGTGGTGGGGGGCGGTGGTTCGGTCGTGGCGTTCGTCGGTTGAGTGCTGAAGCTGTTGTGTATGTCCGCTATCTTGTTGTGGAAGTAGGAGGCGAGGGAGTTGCAGAGGTCTTGCGAAGGGGTGATGTAGTTGTTTCCGGCGTTGGGGTTGGAGAGCTCTTTGAAGATGTTGAAGAGTTCCTTGCTGTTGTGTGCGTTGTTGTCCAGTCGTTCCTTGAATACAGTTTTCTTGGTGGCGTGGATGTGTTGGTGGTGTTTTCGGGTGGCGAGCTTGAGGGCAGTCATGTTGTCCGGTGTTGGGTCTCTGCGCCAGGTTCTCTCGAGGGCTCGGCAGTTCTTCTTGGAGCTCTTGAGTTCGTCGGTGAACCATGGGGCTTTCTTGCTACCGGGTCTGCTAGGCGGGGTCCTCAGGGGGGCGAGCTCGTCTGCGCAGTCGCTGATCCACTTCGTGAGGTTGGTGGCCGCCTGGCTAGGGTTCGTTGTGCTGGTGGGAGGGTTCATGCTCAGGGAGGTCGCGAGCTGGTCGGCTGTGATCTTGTTCCAGCTCCTGCGTGCAACCTGTTGCTGGTGGTGGTGGATCGTGGTCCTTCCGAAGCTGAAGTGGACGCAGCTGTGGTCTGTCCAGTGGAGTCCGGTGGCTCCAAATTGGCTCTCAAATTGTTACAAGACTCCTTTCCAGACCACCTGGGCTGGGGCTGGGACCATGAAGTACAGAGGGCGCACCGTTTTCCTTTGCACCAGAAACGGCAACACAGCAGTGGTAATTCGTCAGGAGGGCAACCAAGGGTATTCCTCGTCTACTTCGGAAACTTCCTCCTTAGACAGATGATATACGACCAGGCTCGCTTCAACTCCAAGAAAGGAGCCAATGGAATAACATTTTTTGCCAAGCCAGACTTTTGTCTCAAATTCAAGTTACTGGTAAGTATGGTTAGAATTACTTTTCAGGATCAGTACTGGGCTCAAAGATGCACCACTGAGGTCTCTCCTGATAACAGATGAGTAAATCAGAATTCGTAGTTTGCTTGATTTTAGAGAAATATTTGTAAGTTTCAAAAATCGACACTTAGAAACTTTTTCAGCAAGAAGCAGGCAATGATATCCTATGGAAGGAAATTCAAGTTACTGGTAAGTACGGTTAGAATTACTTTTCAGGATCAATACTGGTCTCAAAGATGCAGCACTGAGGTCTCTCCTGATACCAGGTGAGTAAATTAGAATTTGTAGTTCGGCTAATTTTAGAGGAATTTTTATATTTCCAAAACTCCACACTTAGAAGAATTTCCAAGTGAAACCAGTCAATGTTAGCCTATGGAAGGAAATTCAAGTTACTGGTAAGTACGGTTAGAATTACTTTTCAGGATCATTACTGGGCTCTAAGATGCAGCACTGAGGTCTCTCATGATAACGGGTGAGTAAATTGGAATTCGTTGTTCAGCTGATTTTAGATGAATATTTTAAAGTTCCAAAACTCCACACTTAGCTTACTGGAGGTACCTAGTGGGCTGGTTGGCCTCCAGGGACCCTCAGGATTGAAGAGGATTTAATTCCTGAACTTAAAACACGCCAGAGAGCGTGTTTGCCCACATATCACCTCAGGCCCCATCCCCTCCCTTCACCACTGTGCAAACTCGCCCCGTGGCACATTTTAAGTTGTGGGATTACCTCCCCTTAAATCCTGAGGGTCCCTGGGGTGCAACTAGCCCACCAGCTACCTCCATTAAGCACCACAGAGCTGTGTTGCAGAGAGGTGCAAAAAGGGGCGTGGCCTCAGAACATCTCTCTGCAATGCAGCACCCTGGCACATTCTGGAGGTTCCTGGTGGGCTAGTTGGCCCCCGGGGACCACCAGTATTCAAGGGGAATTTCTTCCCCATCTGCAAACACGCCAGGGGGTGAATTTGTATAGTGCTGCAGCGAGGGGGTGGGGCCTCAGCCCGTTGCTGTTTTTTTGTTAATTTTTTTTAAAGAAGGGGGGTTGTGTGGCCCCCATTCTTTTCTTATTTATTTGGCCCTGGGAACCCCATCTCCCAGGGCCTGACCCCTTTTTAATTTTTTTTAGAAAATTGTTTAGAAGGGGGCCGCATGGCCCACCTCCCAAGGGCTTAATTGGCCCCGGGGACCCCATCCCCCGGGGCATGGCCTTTAATATTATTTTTTTATCTTTTGGAGGGGCTGCATTGCCCCCCTCCTTAGGCCACCTATGGCCCCAGGAACCCCATCCCCTGGGGCCTGGCTTCTCATTGAAGACAGTGGGGGGGTCCCCAATCCCCCCACGGTCCCAGTCGGCTCCTCGCCTCCTGCGGGAGCTGGCATTGCTTTTCCACATGGGGAGCTGCTAAGATGCAGCTCGCCGTGTGGAAAAGCAATTTGGTTTGCATTTTGAAAGAGAGAGCAGGTTTCCCTGCTCTCTCTTTCAAAATGCAAACTAAGTTTGCTATGGTGGGGTGGGAGCCGCGAGGCTCCTGCCCTGCCATAGCAAACTACAGTGTACCAGGGTGGGCACCCCATGACACTGCAGGAGCCAATCCTTGGGGGTGGGGGGGGTTGGGGGGTGGCAGTCCCCAGAGCCCTCCACCCACAACCTACAAAGTTCCAGGGGGGTGGTGGTCCCTGGGGCTGGGGGGTCCATCACAGGCCCCCCAATTTACATATTTAGAGCCCTGGGGAGGTGGCGGTCCCTGGGGTGTGTGGGCTTGAGCCCCCCCACCACATAGTGTATTAAAAAAAAAGCCCTGGGTGTGTCGGTCCCCGGGGCTGGGGGGGCTGTGAGCCCCACCCATTCTTTTCTAAAAGCCCTGGGGGATGGCGGTCCCCAGGGCTGGGGGGGCTGAGAGCCCCCCACCTAATTTTAAGAAGCCCCGGGGGTGGTGGTCCCCATGACTGGGGGGCCTGATAGCCCCCCCACCTAATTTCAAGAAGCTCCAGTGGGTGGCGGTACCTGGGGCTGGGGTGGCCTGAGAGCCCGCGAACACATAATTAAAAAAAGCCCCGGGGGTGGAGGTCCCCGGAGATGGGGGGCCCCTCAGGGCCCCCCTTTACATATTAAACATTGCCCCCGGGATTTGGCCCCCCGGGGGCCAATTACCAAAGAAGCACGGGAGCCCGCACTTCATTTTTTTAAATCTGCAGGATCCGCCCACCCTGCGCAGATTTTGCTGATTTCCCAATTTTTTTTTACATTGTTTGGCCTTGGGGGTTCTTGTGGGACCCCCTGAGCAGGACTAGGGTGTCAGGGGGTTTCTATCCTGCCCCCATTTTGCGCGTTTATTTCTTAGGTTTCTTGGGCCTCGGTTCTACCGAGGCACAAGATGTCTGCCAACACTTCCTGATTTGGAGTGTTAACAGCCAATTAGAATACAGCTCATGCTCAGCAGGATACGCTTTCGGTGCGCAGATCCTACGCGGCCATCGATACATGTGTGATTTCAATTTTGATGTTCTCAAGAACTACTGAAAGGATTTACACCATTTAACCAATGTGTGTGTGTGGGTGGCTGGGAGGTGTGTAACTCTGTGCATAGATGTGTGAGCAGTTGATTCACTAGATGTATGGGTTCAAAACTGCATGTGGAAACAGCTGTATGGGTGGTTGACTGTGTGCATGAGTGTATTGGTGAGTGAATGGATATCTCAATGCTACATGTCAAAGTAAGTACATATGTAAAACAAAGAACATATGAGAGTTCACATATATAAATTACTGTGTATAAGAGCTAGTGAATGTGTGAGTGGCTGCATGGATCATTGAAAACTTGTGTCAGTGATTGTATAAGAGAGTAAATATGTGTTAGAATATGTTTGAATAAGTAAGGTGTGTATAACTGTATAGTTGAGGAAATGGAGGTGTGATTATTTGCATGACTGACTAGGTGTATGAGTAACTCCATGGATGAGTGACAATCTGTGAGTGTCTGTTTACTCTGAGTGTATCTAAGGTTATATTAGAGTCTGAAGAGGTTAATCGTATTATCACATGATTGATGTCATCAGTGATGTCATTTGAGATGTCATCAGTGATGTCACTGACCATGTCATTAATGATGTAATATGTGACATCATCAGCAGTGGATTGCGGGTGCGCGATATATAGTTATTGCAACTAACTATATATGCGAATTTCTATGGTTTTGTGCGAGTAAATTAAGGTTTTGTAAATGCTAATTCCTAACTATATATGGTCTATAACCTATGTTTTTTTTCAGTGAATTTCAATGGTTTTTTAATAGCAAATATGAAAAGCTTTAAAATGTCAAGTACGTGGTAGATAAAAACATTTTCGTGTCTATGCACGCTGATGTGCTTTGAACACTGTCCCCCCCCCCTTTTTTTTCTTTTAGGAGTATTCTCTCTTTGCAGATAGTGAAGGGTAGGTAACGCAGGCCTTTGCCCCCGTTGTAATCCGTCGTGCCTGCTTCTCTCTCCATTTGATTGATTGTTATCCAAGCATTTACTGTTTTAGAATTGGATCTCTTTGCTTCATTCTCTAATAACAAACAAGCACAGAGTCGCAATACTCTGTTTAGTCTTTGCAGATAGTGAAAAATCGTTTTAAAAAACAAAAGGAATCGAGCAAAATCAGTAGGCCACTAATGGGATCTCTTTTTGACCTCGCTAAAATAGAAACATTAGGAACAACCCCTCATGAGAAATACGAAACTAGTGAGATGAACTGAGCTCGATGCCATGATGACTGCAAGACAGCTCGGCTCCGCCACCCACCCCGCCCAAATTCTATAAGTTCCGGTGGAGCCCCAACGTGAACAGGTGGAGAAGAACTTGCCCTCCCCTCTTTGACTGAAGGTTCTTGTAGCCTGTCCCTTCTGTTGTCATTTAACAGAACTTTTTGGACTACTGAAAGGGGTTGTGTTCCGACCGCTGGTTGGTGGAGACATTTTGACTATATTCTGGACCTGCGTTGTCGCGTAATGCGTCATATGACGCGCCGCGTTAGCGCACCCGGAAGTACTCCGGTGCGCAAGGCACAGCTTCCCGGAAGCGATCCAGAGCGCGGCGCGCAGCGCGTAACATAAGCATAACAGGTCATGTGACTTGTTAATAAAACTTTTCATTGGTTCATTTTACTTTTGTTATTCTAATGATGAAAGGCTTGGTCATAATAACGCTTTTCATTGCTTTCGAACATTTTTTTTTCTTAAACATATATGTTATAATGTTCCAGGCTAATGTATTTTCCCGGGAAAATTACAACTGTCCTGCAAGTAAAATATTCCTATTTCGAGAAAAAGGGCGTTTCTTCGTCCCATGAGGGAGCCGTTGAGCAAAAGAGGCTCGGCCTGCTGTTTTAGTCGCCGATAGGCCTGAATATCAGATTCTTATCGATCACTTTATGTTGCAGGAGTAGAAAACACAACAGCCCTTGACCATTTATCTTTACTGCGTTCCTGCGTATTATACCTTTTAACCGTCATGTAATTGGACTGCTTTATTTCACTTGCCTTTTACTGATTCGAAAACAGTGGCTATTATTCAAAACTTTTCCAATGTAAGTACTACTACCATGTTTTGTTTTAAAAACCTTTATTGTGAAAATGTCAGTATACAAATATGGGCCTATAACCACGTGGGCCGGCCACGGAGCAAACTGGAATCGTATATGATGAGGGGACATTTACACTGTAGAACAATGTAACGGGCAACCCATTAGGTTGCAAGAACTAAGGTGTCTAACATTTGCGGAATCGGTGGACATTTTATAATTAAAGTACCACAGGGCCAGTTACAATAAAATTATCTAGATATACATTTGCGGGCAAGTACCATGGGTGACGTTAAATCGAACTTTCAATAGTACAGTAATCAATAACACATCAGAACTTAATATCAATAGGGATGTCCAAATGTTCAACCAGTACTCGTCCCCGCCCGCCATGTGCATCAAAACTGCATACGTATCTCGTGATATCAAGGTTGGGCAACCAGTACACAACAAGGAGTTACAAGTCCCATTTATACCGGTGCCATTTTGGGCAAGGCCGGACAGGTCCAGGATATAGTCAAAATGTCTCCACCAACCAGCGACTATGATGATGTTCATAAGCTCTATTGATTAGAATAACACTCCTCTCTCCACATGAAATTAATTTGCCGCAAGTTAAACATGTCATTTTCATTTGTCCAAAGTTCTTCTGAAGATTTAGAACCGTTTCCCTTGCCTCTGATTGTGTCACTGCCACTTCAATGGTGGATGTACTGGCAGGTCGGGGATTATCCACCAAATCAAACTGCAGATGAGATGCCTTCACCTGGAGAGGCGGAAGAGGTCTGTTTACGCCGCCTCTCCCCCCCCCGGGCACCCCACGCCGTCTTTCGGCGCAGCATTGTAGGATGGCCACACCAGTGCGGCAACTTGCTGGACACCACCTCGGTGCCATCCGGATCTCGGCGCGTTCAAGTCACTGTACCGCAAGAGCGGGAGAAACTCAGCTGGACACGCCGTCTTTCGGCGCAGCATTGTAGGATGGCCACACCAGTGCGGCAACTTGCTGGACACCACCTCGGTGCCATCCGGATCTCGGCGCGTTCGAGTCATTGTACCGCAAGAGCGGGAGAAACTCAGCTGGACACGCCGTCTTTCGGCGCAACATTGTAGGATGGCCACACCAGTGCGGCAACTTGCTGGACACCACCTCGGTGCCATCCGGATCTCGGCGCGTTGTGCTGCCTTCGGCGTACTGTAGCAGCAAGAGTGACCGCAACTCAGCTGGACACGCCGTCTTTCGGTGCAGCATTGTAGGATGGCCACACCAGTGCGGCAACTTGCTGGACACCACCTCGGTTCCATCCGGATCTCGGCGCGTTCGAGTCACTGTACCGCAAGAGCGGGAGAAACTCAGCTGGACACGCCGTCTTTCGGCGCAGCATTGTAGGATGGCCACACCAGTGCGGCAACTTGCTGGTCACCACCTCGGTGCCATCCGGATCTCGGCGCGTTGTGCTGCCTTCGGCCTACTGTAGCAGCAAGTGCGGGCGCAACTCGGCTGGATGGCGTGTGAAACGCTAAGGGGCGCCGCACTGCAGATGAGGTGCCTCCACCTGGGGAGGCGGAAGAGGGCCGTTCGCGCCGCCTCCCCCCGGGCACCCCACGCCGTCTTTCGGCGCAGCATTGTAGGATGGCCACACCAGTGCAACTTGCTGGACACCAACTCGGTGCCATCCGGATCTCGGCGCGTTGTGCTGCCTTCGGCCTATTCGCACATCGGTCCGCTACTGACGCCGCCTTATGGGCCAACGGATTTTGTACGCTTTTTATAGCCCAAAGCCGCATAACAGGTCATGTGACTTGTTTATAAAACTTTTCATTGGTTCATTTTACTTTTGGTTTCCTAATGATGGAAGGCTTGAACATATGACCTAAAAATAACACTTTTCATTGGATTAAAAGATTTTTTTTTCCCAAACGATGAAAGACCCACCTTTTTTTTTCTCACTTGGCAATCAAAAAAGGTTCCGTTAGATGACAACAGAGGGGACAGGCAACAAGAACCATCACTCAAAAAAGGGGAGGGCAAGTTCTTCCCTACCGGGTCACGTTGGGGCTCCACCGGAACTCATCGAATTGATAGTCTACAGTGTTTCTGGATGTTTCAGACTGAAGCTGGTGTCAGCATGAGAGCACCACCATCTCGTAGCTCCGTCGTGGCCATTCCGCAAGCAATCATGGCAGCCGCTCCCCACCGGAAGCCTGCGGGAGTCGGGGGCCCCCAAGACTTTTGTAGAATCTTCAAGGCTGAGGGGACGCTTTCGAGAATGGAGCCCAAGCCCTAGCAGACAAGCGTCCGAGTTCCAAGGTGTCCCAGGGCCATTTTAGTGGACCAGGCCCAAATCCGAAAAGCCGGCCGCCATTTTAAGAGTCCTGTGGCAGCCGCCCATCGCTGCACCGCAAGAGTAGGCGCAACTCAACTTCATGGTGAGCGAGACGCTGTAGCCGCAAGAGCGGGCGATAAACAGCTGAATGGCGGATGAGGCACAGTGTAGCAAAAGCGGGCGGAATGGCAACTGAAACGCTAAAGGGGCGCCCCACTACAGCAGACGAGCCTCCACCTGGGGAGGCCCGTTCACGCCGCCCCCCCCCCGGGGCACCCGAGCCGTTTTTCGGAGCAGCATTGTAGGATACCAAAACCAGTGCGACAACTTACTGGACATTACCTGGGTACCATCCACATCTCAGCGCGTTCTGCTGCCTTGGGACTATTCGCACAACAGACCGCTACTGACGAGTCCTCCCCCCCCCCGGGCGCCCCACGCCGTTTTTCGGAGCAGCATTGTAGGATACCAAAACCAGTGCGGCACCCAGGTGACATCACCTGGGTGCCGTCCAGAACTCAGCACGTTGTGCTGCCTTGGGACTATTCGCACAAAAGACAGCTACTGACCATTGTTGCTTCTGTTTTAAATTTTTTTTTACATGTGTTTACTGTTTTTGTTGCGTTCTATATATTTATAAGTTATTAACGTTTTATAATCCTACTACTTTGTTGGAGTGCTATATATTTTTAATGTGACACATAATTGTAAAAACTTTGATGTACAAAGAGGCATCCCTGGAATCTTCCGCTTCAGGCTCGGTCCCACACACCCTCACAGTGAGAATCCCCTCCCCAATCACAATACAGGATGGTTATCAGATAGTAGGAACGCGTGTGGTGTGACGGATCTCATCGGGTGGGGGCCTTGATCTACTGTAACTCCTTTGAAGAGGGGTGATTCTTTACAGTTGAGGCCATAAACTACATCCGCAGGGCTACGTGATAGCCTGGGACCGGCCTGGACAATCAGACACAAAGGAAGAGGAATGTCAGAGGGTGCGGTAGTGAATAAGGTGAAAGGGAGGTGTCGGGCGGGCACGGGGTGTGATTCTCAGGGAAAAACAGCGCAGATGGGGGGAGGTTTATGGCCCATGCATGAGAGAGAGAGCGGGGGTGACCAGTGCGTGGGGGAGATGCTTGCGAGGGTGGGGAGCCATGCTGAGGATCGGCGGCGTGCAGAGAGTGGGTCTGGTCAAGGCATCTAAAATGGCTGCCGTGCACGACAAAAGTGTGGCATTGGAAAAAAAGCAAGATGGCGCAGACAATGTTTATCAATACGAATTAATTTATAACAATTATTTTTAACAATATATTTTCTCGCAGTGTCAAAATGGCGGTCAACACTTCCTGATTTCCTTCGAATCGAACGTTAACAGACGTCACGATCGGCGGCGTGCAGAGAGTGGGTCTGGTCAAGGCATCTAAAATGGCTGCCGTGCACGACAAAAGTGTGGCATTGGAAAAAAGGCAAGATGGCGCAGACAATGTTTATCAATACGGATTAATTTATAACAATTATTTTTAACAATATATTTACTCGCAGTGTCAAAATGGCGGTCAACACGTCCTGATTTCCTTCGAATCGAACGTTAACAGACGTCACGCAGCAAAAAAAAAAAAAAAACGCTCACGCGCAGCCGCTGGAAGACAAGTATCAACATATATGAGCCTCCTCAGCCACCCTCAGAAAACATAGGGGGTCAGGATACATCTCCCGTACCCCCTTATACCCATTTCTCACATTGTTTTTCCTCCATCTTGTAATTTAATTAAATCGAAACACAAAATAGCGAATTCCCGTTTCGCGTCCCGGTTCGCGAACCGGAAAGCGCTTCTACCGCAAAAAAATCAATATTTTTTTATTTGCCCCACGGGACCCTTTAATAACCCCAACATCATTCCTAGGGGGTCAAGAAGGGTCCACCTTGCCCCCTTTCATTAAATTCCCCCTTCGTTTTTCTCCTCCTCTTGTCTCTCGATCCTACCGAGAGACAAGATGGCGGCCGCTCCGGACTGTTTAGAATGCTGACAGACACCGGAGAGCCAATCAGCTTCGCTTCGCAAAGCTCCGTTACGCGAAAAGTTCGCGAACTGGTGCGCTACCCGGGACGCTGCCACAGATATATCTGTTTTTTTAAACGTTAATTTCTCAAAATCCACTGGAGCACATATATTGAGACCCAGCAAAGGCACATCGGGCTAACAGTCCCTACAATTTTGCCAAGTTTCGTGCAAATCCATTCAGCCGTTCGAGCTAAAAGTGAGGCCAAACTCCCTATGGAAAACTCAATGTTAAAAATGCGTTTTGGGACCCCCTTTTTTCTCGGCCCCCCCTTGACGAAACCCCCCCAAATTTTCAGGGGCTGCTCAGAAACAAAATGTGCCATTTTCCTGAAAATTTCAGCCAATTCCGTCCACAAACGCCAAAGTTATTAGACATAGAATTTTCAAAAGTTACATAGAGAAAAAATCCTAACTATATATACCTACTGGCGACCGCCAGTAGGTAATATATATATATATACATACATATATATATATATATATATATATATATATATATATATATATATATATATATATATATATATATATATATATATATATATATATTACCTACTGGCGGTCGCCAGTAGGTAGTTATAGTTAGGATTTTTTTCAATGTTAAATCTCAAAATTCTATTTGGAATAACTTTGGCACCGGTTGACGAATCTGCCTGAAAAGTTCCTGAAAATGGCCTCGTCGAGCTCCGGTTCTTCCTTGAAAGTTTGGGGGGGATACGTCAAGCGGGGGCCGAGATAAAAGGGGGGTCCCAAAACGCGTTTTCCCCATGTTAATTTCCATAGGGCGGTCGATTTCACTTTTAGCTCGAACGGCTGAATGGATTTCCATCAAACTTGGCAAAATTGTAGGGACTGGTAGCCCGATGTGCCTTTGCTATGTCTCAAGATATGTGCTACAGTGGATTTTGAGTAATTTAGGTTCAAAAAAATATATATATCTATAGGCGTTCTCCGGTGCGCGCACCGGAGTGCGCTCCTGGCGCGACACGCGACTTGCGCGCAGAAAGCTGATTGGCTCTTGGGTGTCTGTAAACATTCTAAACAGTCTGGAGCGGCCGCCATCTTGTGTCTCGGTAAAATCGAGACACAAGGGGTTTGAAAAAAAAGGGGCAAATGACCATAAGGGGGAAGAGTAGGCCCCCTCTGACCCCCTAGGTTTGATGTGGGGGCTAAAATAGGGTCCTGCGGGGCATTACATTTTTTTTTCCTTTGCGCGGGGGAAGTGCATGGTACGCGCACCGGGGAGCGAAGCACGGGGAAAATCCAGGACCATATTTATGAAGGCCTTGCGCTGCCAGTTTTGCGCCGCCTGTGCGTCAATTTTTGTGACGCACCAGCGGTGTAAAAAAATGCGCATTGTTACGCTATATTTAAAAAGTGACGCATCTATCTAGATGCGTCACTTTTTAAATATAGTGCAACGAGGCACATTTTTTTACACTGCTGGTGCGATGCGTCACTTTTCTGTGCGCACTCCTTATGACATTCCAGATGTGTCATATTTAATGTATGACGAATCATGTTGCAAGGAGTTACAGATACGTCAGTATTTCTGACATATCTGTAAACATAAAAGTGACGCGAGGCAGGCGCAAGATTTTGACGCAACAGCATCCTAACAGTGACGCAGAGAAATCTCATAGATTTCAGTACGTCGTTATTACCAAGCTTTTTGCGGGGGAATGCCCCCTCTGCATACATTATACCTGACGCAGATATAATGTGGCGCAGAGTTTTAAAAAGTGACCCATGTACCTAGATGCGTCACTTTTTAAAAATAGCGTCAGGTATAATGCATGCAGAGGGGGTGTTCCCCCGCAAAAAGCTTGGTAATAACGACGCAGTGAAATCTTTGAGATTTCACTGCGTCACTTTTAGGATGCTGTTGCGTCAAAATCTTGCGCCTGCTTCACAGCAGACCTTTCACATGGTGCTTTTTCCATGTGAAAGGACACATTACTGGAGTTGCGTCACTTTTGTGACGCACTCCAGCAATGCGTTACTTGGAATGTCATAAGGAGTGCGCACAGAAAAGTGACTCATCGCACCAGTGGTGTAAAAAAATGCGCCTCGTTGCGCTATATTTAAAAAGTGACGCATCTAGGTAGATGGGTCACTTTTTAAAATCCTGCGCCACATTATATCTGCGTCAGGTATAATGCATGCAGAGGGGGTGTTCCCCCGCAAAAAGCTTTGTAATAGCGACGCAGTGAAATCTTTGAGATTTCACTGCGTCACTTTTAGGATGCTGTTGCGTCAAAATCTTGCGCCTGCTTCACAGCAGACCTTTCACATGGTGCTTTTTCCATGTGAAAGGACACATTACTGGAGTTGCGTCACTTTTGTGACGCTCTCCAGCAATGCGTTACTTTTGTGTTTACAGATACGTCAGAAATACTGACATATCTGTAACTCCTTGCGACATGATTCCTCATACATTAAATATGACATATCTGGAATGTCATAAGGAGTGCGCACAGAAAAGTGACGCATTGTACCAGTGGTGTAAAAAAATGCGCCTCGTTGCGCTATATTTAAAAAGTGACGCATCTAGGTAGATGGGTCACTTTTTAAAATCCTGCGCCACATTATATCTGCGTCAGGTATAATGCATGCAGAGGGGGTGTTCCCCCGCAAAAAGCTTTGTAATAGCAACGCAGTGAAATCTTTGAGATTTCACTGCGTCACTTTTAGGATGCTGTTGCGTCAAAATCTTGCGCCTGCTTCACAGCAGACCTTTCACATGGTGCTTTTTCCATGTGAAAGGACACATTACTGGAGTTGCGTCACTTTTGTGACGCACTCCAGCAATGTGTTACTTTTGTGTTTACAGATACGTCAGAAATACTGACATATCTGTAACTCCTTGCGAATTGATAAGTCATAAATTAAATATGACATATCTGGAATGTCATAAGGAGTGCGCACAGAAAAGTGACGCATCATACCAGTGGTGTAAAAAAATGCGCCTCATTGCGCTATATTTAAAAAGTGACGCATCTAGGTACATGGGTCACTTTTTAAAATCCTGCGCCACATTATATCTGCGTCAGGTATAATGCATGCAGAGGGGGTGTTCCCCCGCAAAAAGCTTTGTAATAGCGACGTAGTGAAATCTTTGAGATTTCAGTGCGTCACTTTTAGGATGCTGTTGCGTCAAAATCTTGCGCCTGCTTCACAGCAGACCTTTCACATGGTGCTTTTTCCATGTGAAAGGACACATTACTGGAGTTGCGTCACTTTTGTGACGCACTCCAGCAATGCGTTACTTTTGTGTTTACAGATACGTCAGAAATACTGACATATCTGTAACTCCTTGCGAATTGATTAGTCATATATTAAATATGACATATCTGGAATGTCATAAGGAGTGCGTCCAGAAAAGTGACGCATCGCTGTTTTCACGTAGCGATGCGTCACTTTTCAGAAATGAGGCCTCCAGTTTATTCACTGTGTCACCTCTACGACCCTTTCTTGCGTCAATACGTCCCTTTTGCATACATTACACCTGACGTAGGAATAATGTGGCACAGGGGTTTACAAAGTGATGTATTTACCAAGGAACACCACTTTGTAAATATGAATAAATAAGGTGCATTTTTTATTGGAATGTTGTGTCACAAAAAGTGATGCTTTGGTGGTGTTAAAGTGACGCTTGGTTTCATAAATGAGGCCTTCTACTTTCAACTCCAGCAATGCATCTTTTCTTACCCTTCCACACCCCTCCTTTTCAACATTTTCTTTGAATATCAACATTCCCCATATTCATTCTTCTTCTCATAACTTTCTTTTCTAACACTCACCTTCTTTCAGTCCTCCTACTTCACTTCTTTTTTCCTCTCATACCTTTCTGTTCTTTCTTACTCATTCTCCTTTCAATTATCAATGCACTATATTTCACTTACTCTTCATTTTTTTAAGAATATAGCTCTTTGATGAGAATTGGAGGTAGTTCTGAAAAGAACTTTTGGTTTTCTTCTTTTAACTGAACAGGAACAAAAACAGGGAATGGAAACTGCTCAACAGGAGCAAAAAGAACAAAAAAAATTAGGGGTGGAAAGGGCAGCGATGGTTTTCTAATGCTCGAACCATGAGCTGGACACTTTGTTCTCCAAAGGTAAGCAGTTGATTGCAGTATCTGCATCTGAGGACACCATGGTTAAAAGCAGGTTGTATGTTTGGCACCTGCTCCTGCGATTGCCCTCTCCCAGAAGAAGTTGCTCCTCCGGTTGATGTAGAGGCCCCATCTCTGGGAACCTCTTGTGCCAGAGCCCTGACACTTTCCCGGGCAAAATTCTGGGGGTGCCTCCTCTCCACATGTCGGATCATCGTAAAGTTCCCAAAAGAGTACTTTTTTTTGGGGTCACCCCGTGACAGTACCTGTTTGCAATTCCTGCACTCTTAAAAAAATTCCATATGAAATGTTCCTTCACCTTTGGGGTAGGAGTCTCTTCATTGATGAACTCAGGTTCATCCTCACTGCTGGATTCTCTGGCAGCCATGGTAAATCACGAAAGATCCAGGTGCAAAAAACAGGTCTTTCAGTCACAAAAGTGAAAGAAGAAGTGAAGGAAATGGGTGGGGATTTCATTCATTGTAAAAAAAACTGTTAGCAACCAATGAAAAGTGTTATTTTAGGGTCACATGACCCGACGCGTTTACGCTGCGCGCTCTGGAGCACTTCCGGGTGCGTTTACGCAGCGCGATCGTAGGCGCTTCCGGGGCGCAAACGTGGCGCGATCGAAGGCGCTTCTGGGTGCTTTTACGCGGCGCGAACGTAGGCGCTTCCGAGGGCACTTACGTTGCGCGCCGAAGTGACGTCATCAGACTTTTACAGAAATGCATAATCATTTTCCTTATAAAAAAAAACTGATTTTATTTGTATGGTACGAAATGTTTTGCATTATTATTAACTTTTCATTCATATTTTTTTTCACGAACGACAGTAGCGCTCTGGGTGCGCTTTCAGGTGAGCTCACCGGAAAGCTTACTGGAGAGCTTAGCTGAAAGCTTCCCTGAGCGCGCACCCAGAGCGCAAAAAAAAAAAAAAATATATAAATAAAAAATGAATACTTACAAAAAAACAGCAAATTGTAAAAAAAAAAAAAGGTTAGAAACTCGATATAGAAAGGAATTAGCATTTAAAAAACCTATGAAATTCACTGAAAAAACCATAGGTTTCACACCAGTTATAGTTAGGAATTAGCATTTAAAAAACCTATTAAATTCACTGAAAAAACCATAGGTTTCACACCAGTTATAGTTAGCTGGAAATTTTACTGATATAAAACCATTGAAATTCCCACGTTATAGTTAGTCGGACTCACTATAACTTGCGCGTGCAATGCACTGCTGATGACATCACATATTACATCACTCATGACATGGTCAGTGACATCACTGATGACATCACTGATGACATCACTCATGACATCACTGATGACATCGTCCAGTGAATGTGTGTCTTTCTGAAAAATAAATATATTTTATATATGTATATGTTAAGGTCGATGGAAGAATAAATGTTTAAATAAGTGTCTAAATGGATGTTTTTTAAAAAAAAATTGATTGGTTAACTGGCTTATTAAGTGTATCTTAGTGAATACATATATTAGCGAGTAATGTTTAAATATTTAAATATATGTATCAGTGTTTTACTTTGTGTATAAGTGGCTGCATGGGTTGGTGAGTAGCTACATGTGTGTGTATATGGGTTATTAGATGTTTTTTTAGTATCAGTATGAGTGTCTGTATGGTTTGGTGGGGCTGTTACTTAGCACATAGATGCATCAATGACTGACTCACTGTTTGTATGTGTTTTGAAGACAGCATTTGTGTAGGATTGTATGGGTGGATGAGTGTGTATATGTGTGTGTTAGAGAGTGAATGCCTCTCTCACTAGTGTCTTTATGAGTAACTACATATGTTTTAATCTTGTATATATGAGAATTGATGTATATAAGTAAGTATATGTGAGAGTGAGAGATTGAAAGAGTTCCTGTTTAAATAAGTATGTGTTTCTATAAGTGATTGTTTAAGAGAGTAAGTATGTGTAAGTTTCCTTAGAAGTAATGTGCTAATGTGTGTATAGTTGTATATGCAAATAAATGGATGTTTATTAGTTTATTTGCATGTGTGAGTATATGTGTGAGCAACTTTTTGATGACTGTCGGTGTGTAAAAGGATGAATAGGGGTATCACTACATATGATTGAGTGAGTATATGTATGAGTGAATACATAAAACTGTTGGTGAATGTGTGAATTTGTATATAGATGGTGAAATTACTGAATTGGTTGTTGTAACTGGTATGGGTATATCCACTTTTTTGTTAATGTTAGTTTCTATTTTTGAATATGTGTTTCAAAGGTTACTTTACAGTGAAAGGAGGTCTGTCACTGTGTCACAAGGATGGTGTCATCAGTGATGTCATGAGTGATGTCACTGACCATGTCATGAGTGAACTAATATGTGATGTCATCAGCAGTGCATTGCACGCACAAGTTATAGTGAGTCCGACTAACTATAACGTGGGAATTTCAATGGTTTTATATCAGTAAAATTTCCAGCTAACTATAACTGGTGTGAAACCTCTGGTTTTTTCAGTGAATTTAATAGGTTTTTTAAATGCTAATTCCTAACTATAACTGGTGTGAAACCTATGGTTTTTTCAGTGAATATATATATATATATATATATTACCTACTGGCAGTTGCCAGTAGGTAGTTGTAGTTAGAACTTACTTTCCATAGGAAATCCACAACATTCTATTTGGAATAACTTTGGCGTTGGTGGACGAATCTTCGCAAATTCCTCCAAGAAAATGGCCTGCTCCGCTCCTTCCCTGAAAGTTTGGGGGTGATTCGTTAAGTGGGGGCTGTGAAAAAAGGGGGGTCCCAAAACCTGTTTTCCCCATGCAATTTTCCATTGGGGTCTTTAGCCAAGGCTACAGCCCGAACGGCTGAACGGAATTACACCAAATATGGCAGAGAGGTAGAGTTCAGTTCGCAAATCATAGCGATATCTTGAGACGAAGTATAGCACGTGTACAGAAATCCATACAATCATGAGCACGAGCTGCATGCTGATTGGTTGTGAACTGTTTGTCAACACTCCAAACCAGGAAGTTTTGGCAGCCATCTTGTGCCTCGGTAGCACCGAGTCACAAGAAAACAGTAAAACAAAGTTTAAAAAAAGGAAAAGGGGGCAGGGTAGAAACATGTTGACCCTCTAGGCCTGCTCAGGGGGTCCCACATGAATCTTTAGGCGCAAATTTTTTTAATAAAAAAAACGCGCCGTACACGTATGGTACTCGTACGCGGTGGAAAAGGGGTTCAATATATCTCGAGGCACTAGGCAGGGTTGTCCCTTATCCCCCCTTTTGTTTGATGTCTATATGGAGCCTTTTGTTTGCGGAATTAGGGAGGACAATATTATTCAACCATTTTTGCTCGGAAATCTGTCCCTGAAGGTGGCGTTGTACGCGGAGGACCTCCTTTTATATACTTCTGACCACTCAGTAGCAATACCGAGGCTATTTTTTCTATCGGAAGAATTTGGGAAACTGTCAGGATACCAGATTAATAAGGAGAAAACGGAGATCATGGGATGGAATAATAACACACACATATCGGGCGCAAAACAGAAAATGAGGTACCTGGTAATTTATTTAACCCAATCATTAAAAGATATTACATCACTCAGCTGGCAAATGGTGGTAAAGACATTAATAAAACTTTAGTAAGATGGGGGAACCTGCCTTTGAATATTTATGGTCGGGTCAACCTCATTAAAATGACAATTCTGCCAAAATTGACTTTTCTATTCAACTGCATCCCCCTATCATTTTCACTGAAAGACATCAATACTCTACAGGGTAAAATTGGATCTTTTATATGGGCCTGTAAGTCAACAAGAATTGCATGGAAGAAATTGAGGAGGGGATTAAAGATAGGAGGGTTAGCCCTCCCCGATCTTTTGTCATATTGTCATGCTTTTCATTTTAGAAATTTTAGGCTTCTTGCAAATAAGTTAGATGCATCAGCACAGGGCCGCTTGTTCCAAGCTCTATTATTTGACTTACCTTATGACCACGATTACTTTATATTTAAGTTTGGAGACCAGTAATTTTTTTTAAAAATTTGCCTCAAAATTTAACAGACTACATTAAAAAATTGGGGGTTTATCAGGAAGACATTTGATATTCCTTATTACCATACACACAATCCAATATGGGACTCTCCGGGTACACCTCAATGCCTCCAGGATCAACTGTCACAACCTCTGAGAACAGCTGGGGTAAAAAAATGGGGAGATCTCTGGGCAGATTCGGGCCTAGTGAATTGGAACTCTTTAGTACAACTTACTGAGGGTCAATTGACTAGGTTCAAATACTATCAATTATCTGCCTGGTGGTCCAGTCAAAATATGCAAAAGGAGGAAGACACAGACATTCTTGACGCAATTGGTAGAAGGGGGAAATGGGTAAAAGAACTCTCATTTTGATATAATTTGATGATTAAAGAAGAGGAGAGTAAACGGTACTTGGAGGTAATAAAGTTATGGGGAAATTGCATATCTGATACACCTGAAGAAGCTAATAAAGCATGGTTAGATTCCTTTTCGCTTTCACAGAGATTAATTAAACCTGCCAATCTAAGACGCAATCACCTATTCACGGCTTATAGAGTTTATTGGACTCCGGCCAAACTGTATAAGATTACACGTAATAACTATTATTGTCCCCGATGTAACCATAACGCAGCTGACGATATTCATATTTTTTTGGAATGTCCAGTTATCCAAGAATATTGGAAAGCTATAATGGATTTCTTGGGTGATGTACTTTCAATAACTATTATTTGTTCTCGCAGACTTGTTTTCTTTGGCCTACCGAAAGATTATGATATTAATAGTTTGGATACACAGTTTATTTTTTATATAATAACTATTGCAAGGAGACAAATTTGTATGGAGTGGAAGTCAGCGCTCCCTCCTAGATTTGTAGTATGCCTGAAGTATATAATGGAAGTTTGTAAAATGGATTTGGCCGGTCGAAGCGAGAACACTGAGAATGTTTGGTCTAAACTGGTGGTCTGGATAAATAGGGGAGCGGTCCCGTGATTATGCCAGGGGTTGTGTCGGTCCTGTCCTCCACCAGGCCTCGGGTGCCTAAAATAGGCCTGGAGGAGTAGGATAAGGAAAGCAGCCTACCTCTGGGACATCTCTGTCTGCTATGATACTGTCTCCAGGGCGGACCCGTAAAACAACAGTATAAGAGGCAACAGTGAGACCCATCTAGAGCATACGTATTCTGGTGGCAAATATGAGGACAAAAAATAAATAAATAAATAAAAAAAATAAAAAAAAGGAAAAGGGGGACAAAAAACTAGAAGTCCGTTTTATTCTTAATTAGCTCCCAGCGGGGCCAAATTCCGGGGGCAATTTTTTTCTATAATGAGGGGCTTGTAAGTGTGCAACAGGAACAAAATAATGAAAAAAAGTTATGTCAAGGACAGCGATGCTCCTGCTTCCTGCGTTTTATCAGGTCAATAGACTGTTCTCTATAAAACAAAAGTTTATTGCAATAAATGCATAGAATTTTAACTTAAGCAAAATCAGGGTCAATTTGTGGGTGCCGACTGAATGCTGAAAATGCTGGTACAGCAGTTGATGTGCTTGGTGCAGCAGCAGGTGGGTTGTCCTTCAACCTTCGTGTTGCAGCTTGAGCAAAGTTGTTGGGGTGTAAGTTCTTCATGAGTCGCTTCATATTTGCTGTGCCATAGGAGGGTTTTTTAGATGGATCACCCCTTGAAAGAGTTTGGAAAATTTTACAGGTTATTTTTGGAGCATTAAATTTTTTTTGCCCTTCTGGAAAAGTAAAAAAAGCCAAATTAGAGCTTCTTTCCTCTTCTTTGGAGGTTCTTCAGGAATGAAATATTCCTCTGAAGAATGGCTGGAACATGAGTCCATTGCTCGTATTGTGGTAAACTTTGTTCTATTTGACAAGATTTTCAGAAGAGATGCTTCTTCTTAGAAATTCAAAGTAGAATTATTAAAATGGGGCGGAAGTTTCAACAGTTGTAATAGGAAGTGTTATGAACCAATCAAAACTCTTCTTTTAAAGTCACATGGCTTTGTGTTCGCTTATGCTGTGCTTACCGTACTCTTACCATGCAAGTACGCATGACTTTCCACCGCGATTTGTGTAATTGCTTTTAAAAGTAATATAGGATTATTGGAACTTAAAAAAAATGTTTTCATAATTATCCAAGATAATCTCTTCTGTTAGTTTGTTCAATAAATACATAAATATATGTTTTTAAACAATTAAAAACATAAGGGTCTTTGCGTACGGGCGCCGTACATGATGTCACACGGAAGCTTTGATACGACGCGTAACATGAAAGTGTATTCGTAGCGTATGCTGAGAATGATTAGCAGTACAAACTATGGTGCGATCACTCTCTCACTGTCAAATCAGAGCACAGGGCGCGCTATGAGAATGGTTTTAAGTGGTCACTCATTGGAGATCCGATTCAGCTGTGTGGCTTATCCACGGTATTGTGAAATAACAAGGTATCCCTTGGTGGAAAACTATTTAGACATAAGCCCATATATTTGCACCAATCTCTAACACATATAATACGTAGACAAAAAGTTTGTTTAACCACATCGCTGCTGTGGTTATTTTTCCCCTGTGCTGAAAATTGCCATTTTGCTGGTGTCATGACGAGCTCAGCTCGTCATCAGCACAGCTCAACTGTGCCTCATGACGAGCTGAGATCGTCATGAGCATGGAAGGGGTTAAAAAGGGGTTTTCATGTTTTCTTTTTTTTTAAAAGTACAATAATTTTAAAAAAAATACGGAAAGCAAGTTATAATTACATTAAAAACATAAACAGTATATATCCCAGACATGTGCAACTAAAAATTCATAAATCTTTTGCAAGAACACTCATTTCCAAAGACAAGCTGATTGTCGTGCTTGTCAGCTAGGAACAGAAAAAGACAATATGAGAGACAAACACAGACAGTATTATTTGTCATCAAAATTGCACATCAAAACTGACCAGTATTTAACAAAATCCTGGACTTGCTTAAAAAGTCTTGTCTGCAGGAATGAGTTTGGTCTCGTGATTGTACTGGTATGGGCGTTGACGCGTTTCGATGGTTTTTAGCAGTTATATACCATCTTTTTCAAGACCGTATGAAGTGTCTCTCTTAGTAAAGGGCACTGGATGGTTACCACTTTAATAAAATCCTTATTTCATACTAGTCATGTACGTTCACTCAGGATTCTGTGTCTTTTGTGCGGATTGACATCCTAATATGCATTAAAACTTGGGAGTCTGTTCCTGATTGTTAGTACTCGACAAATCAGCGTTTTTGTAACTCGTTTCTATTATCCTCTTATTTGGAAGGCATTCCCTCGAGAGGTCTATTATTGGTTATACGAAGGCGATACAATTCCCCTGGTCCCTTCGATCTCCTAAAAACGTCACAGCCTGATAATGCTCGTACTCCACTAAATTGGGGTTAACTGAAAAGTTTCTGGATGAATGACAGTTCCTGTCCTTGTCTGTCTATGGTTCTGTTAAGAATCGTTTATTTCAGCTCAAACTGCCGAAAATGGTGAAAATCCACGGTATCCACGGTATTGTCAGGCTTCGTCTTCCGATGTCTCCGGGATTGTGCTGATGATATAGGGTTCCACCTCTTGACGTCCCCGGAGTCTGAAGTATATATTCACAGACTGCCAGGATAGTCAAGCGTGGGAGGGAAAGGAAGGGGACAGCGGGGAGGGAGATCTGCAATAACAACAAGTACACTAAGTACACACTCTGAAGGTTTGCATGTAATCCAGCTGTCATTTCCTTCCTTTACTAATCAACAACGGTATGTCCACATTCCTACCTGAAAAGGAATATAATGATGCCTCAAATGTAAGAAGAGATTAGGGAGATATCTTGGATTATGCCAACTGAAAAGAGACAAAGAATACATTGGAATTACTGAAGCTGTGATTATATAGCGTAATTTAAAGCAGCATCTATAACATACCAAACACGGTCCTTGTATATTCTTTAGTTCGATAAATCCCAAGATATGACCCCCGGAAATCTCTCTTCTGTGATAGAAACAAAATGAAAGGTTGTGGAGAGAAAATCAGATAAGAACAGCAGACACGGTTAATAACTCCTTAACGCTATCTGCACCACAGCAAGGTTCTTGTATTCCATGTATATATCAGCCACTGATCGGCTGACCAAAACCTTGTATACTTCGTGGGAAAGTCAAAACATAGCTTGAGCCCAAACCATGTAATATCCAGCTTACTTAACAACCAATGTCTCGTAAGCTAACCAAGATCCTGGTTATATCCCACAAGGACTCATAGAATCAGAACAGGTACATTCCCGCAACAAGACAGCAGATTGCCTGTCCCGGCCAGCGGGGAAAGGAGCTCTCCCATCCGAGAGAGCTTCGAACAAAATCAGCAAGGAAAACAAAAACGCCAATTTGGAGAAGTCAGCGCAAGTTCACACACACGTCTTACCGACGTTCTTTAAGACTCACAGCTGCTAGATCCTTCGGCAAGAATAATCGGCAACGCCGGCTTCCCAGACATGTTCTTTATTTCCTGTTTGTACGCGGCTCGTGTTCAGCGTAACGTGCTTTCCCGGGCATGATGGGAAATGTAATTTAGGGCCCTGGAACTCCTTTAGAAGTTCGGAAAAGGGGTCAGCGCTACTGAATATGTAAAACATGACAGGTATCATAACGTTACTTTTTAGCCTGTTTACGTTTGAGGTTTGCATGAAATACTATGCTATAGGCAGATATGGATCTTTAGGCAGCGTTTATCTCTATGAAGCTTGGTTATTATCATTTACATATAGGTGCCTGAGGGAGGGAAAATAAGTCTATCTGAATGGGGAGGATTGCACGATAGCACCAGATCACTCCTTAATTTGTAGAGACATACAATTGAATGGCTCTTGTAATCAAGATGCGCCTAATTTGGCCTGAGTTTTGAAAGGCACTGCAACACCTGCTTTCATAGCAACATACAGTTTACTGGCAAACAGGAGTTATTTAATTTGAAATAATGCAGATTGTTGTGCGATGTTAGCAGGTATCGGTTACATGATTACGGTAACTGAGCGTGTGGTTTGCAATAAAAAAGGTGTGTTCACTCCTCTACATGGGAAGCTGGATGTTTCCATCTGGCCGTTGATTCTGACCTTGAAAGCAGAGTCAACCAAATGAGCCGTATAAGAGCACTATTGTCTCAAAAAGAGGTCGCTCTTACATCTGCTAGAGAAACATTTGTCCTTCATGTAGCAAACACCCGCACAGAAGTGCATGATTTATTAAATATAGAGGTGCTCCTGCATTTTGGGGAGTTAATTCAGAGTATCTTTAATGTGTCCTTGACTATTAGGTTACCTTACTTTTTTAAAGTTGGAAGCAGTGACCTTGTGACTTCTTTTCAAACTATATTTGTTGTCTTCTCTGCATTTTTTCATTTGATTTTTTTCCAGCATCTTTGGTGGATTCCCTTTAATACTTGCATTAGTTGCCGGTGGGCTTCTATTAATTTGTTTACTTAAATATGGATGCACATCCTGCAGCAACCGAATGCTTAGTTATTACGGTGCGCTGCCTCTGGCTACATTGAGTTCAGTTTATGGATTATCGTTTCGATTTCCCTTTTTCACATGCGTTCAACCTGTCTTCCATTGCCTGAGCTGCGATTTCGACGGGGCCCTGGATTTGTGTCTCTGCAGACGGTGTCTCCCAACGCGGATTATGACCAGCTGATGAGCCCCTTAGTGGTTCATGACTTGCTCTGATCTGGCGGCGGGATGATGGCCTTAGCAGCGATACATTGAATAATGGGACGTTGGAATGTTTTTGCAGCGGTTGCAGCCACGTTATAGTTTGGAATTAGCATTTAAAAAACCTTGCAAATTCACAGAAAAAAACATAGGTTTCACACACGTCATAGTTAGAAAAAACCTTAGAAATTCACTGAAAAACCATAGGTTTCACACATGTTATAGTTACCTGGACATTTCACTCATACAAAACCATTGAAATTCCCCCGTTATAGTTAGTTCAGCTAACTTTAACACGCGCGCCCGCAATGCACTGCTGATGACGTTACATATCACATCACTCATGACATGATCAGTGACATCACTCATGACATCACTCATGACATCTCAAATGACATCACTGATGACAGCATCCTGTTCAAGGGACACTTTGACTTTGGGGTTCATTTACATCATCACGCTGATCCACCCCCCGCACTACCTACCAGTAAGGAACATTGCATGCTGGGACCTGTAGGCTCCACACATGGGGGCGGTCTGAAGGAGGTATTGGCGATTGGAACTCACCTTTGGCGGTGGAGCAGCTCTCTACGAACCAGGATGAGGCAGGATATTTAATCCCTGATACACGCCCACATCCTGACACACACACCCCCAGCGCTGAAGAAGGCAAGATGACGCTGAAATGCATTTGCCACTGCGGGTGTTTTTGAATTGCCACTGCTGGTGTTCCATAATAAAGATGCTTCCAATGTTTCCCCTGCTGTGGCCTCTTCTTCTTCTTTGGAGGAGTTTTGGATATATATATATATATGGCTGAGGTGCGGGGTTTTATGCACAAATAAAGAAAATTGCACCTTCAACTCCTGGGTCCGATGTCGTCCTTCCATTGCATTCAAGTGTCGACTTTCCTGCTTTTATATATATATATATATATTACCTACTGGCGGTCGCCAGTAGGTATATATAGTTAGGATTTTTTCTCTATGGGATTTTTGAAAATTCTATGTCTAATAACTTTGGTGTTTGTGGACGGAATTGGCTGAAATCTTCAGGAAAATGGAACATTTTGTTTCTGAGCAGCCCCTGACAATTTGGGGGGGTTTCATCAAGGGGGGGCTGAGAAAAAAGGGGGGTCCCAAAACGCGTTTTTTCCCATGTTAATTTCCATAGGGCGGTTGGCCTTACTTTTAGCTCGAACGGCTGAATGGATTTGCACGAAACTTGGCAAAATTGTAGGGACTGTTAGCCCGATGTGCCTTTGCTAGGTCTCAATATATGTGCTCCAGTGGATTCTGAGTAATTTAGGTTCAAAAAAAGATATATATCTGGGCGGAGCCTAACCACACATCTGATCTGATTGGCTGTCAGCACTTCATCCAAGAAGTGTTGGCAGCCATCTTGGGACCAATATACATGATAGCACCTCATTAAAAAGCATTGTAGTTAATAGAGGGTTTTAGGACTTTAGTTACATTATAAATCATTTGTTGATGGTACCATACTCGTTTTAGGAATTGTGGTGGGTTCTAAGGTGATTTTACCATGTGAAAAAACCTTCTGCTGTGATATCATGAATATTGTTTGAAAGAAAACTAATATCTCATGATTTTCCCACAGTGGTTTGGAAGGGGATCTATAAGCTAAACTGAAAGCATATTTTCTGTAAATTCACATTATCTTTCTCAGTCATGTGAAAATGAAGTCTGACATTCTCAGTAAAACATGTACATCCAACAAGGACAGAGACTGTCAGTTGATTCCTTTGTGTTCTACTGCAGCCTCCTAGAGTGTTCTAAAGAACAACTAGAGCGCTAACAGTCCTACTTATTACAAAGGTATGGCACACCTGAAGCCATCTTGATTGGAATAAAGTGGTAACTCTTAAAACATTTAATTTAAAAAGAAACAACATGAGGGGGTATATTTTGCCATAGAAAGTATGATTAGTGCTGCAGAATGAAAAATTAGGGCACATTTTGAGTGACTTCTCAAATCCTTTTCTATTTCATTAAAACATTCTGACATGCAGTCTCCCAAAATGGCCACCAGAGACAAAAGAGCCCAAATGTAGCCCAAATATCACCCAGATGTAGCCCAAGTATAGCCCAATGACAGAATGTCCCAGAGTGTTCTAAAGAACAACTAGAGCGCTAACAGTCCTACTTATTACAAAGGTATGGCACACCTGAAGCCATCTTGATTGGAATTAAGTGGTAACTCTTAAAACATTTAATTTAAAAAGAAACAACATGAGGGGGTATATTTTGCCATAGAAAGTATGATTAGTGCTGCAGAATGAAAAATTAGGGCACATTTTGAGTGACTTCTCAAATCCTTTTCTATTTCATTAAAACATTCTGACATGCAGTCTCCCAAAATGGCCACCAGAGACAAAAGAGCCCAAATGTAGCCCAAATATCACCCAGATGTAGCCCAAGTATAGCCCAATGACAGAATGTCCCAGAGTGTTCTAAAGAACAACTAGAGCGCTAACAGTCCTACTTATTACAAAGGTATAGCACACCTGGAGCCATCGTGATGGGAATAAAGTGGTAACTCTTAAAACATTTAATTTAAAAAGGAACAAAATGAGGGGGTATATTAAGCAATAGAAGGTATTATTAGTGCTGCAGAAAGAAAAATTAGGGCACATTTTGAGTGACTTTTCAAATCCTCTTCTATTTCATTAAAAAATTCTGACATGCAGTCTCCCAAAATGGCCACCAGAGACAAAAGAGCCCAAATGTAGCCCAAATATCACCCAGATGTAGCCCAAGTATAGCCCAATGACAGAATGTCCCAGAGTGTTCTAAAGAACAACTAGAGCGCTAACAGTCTTACTTATGACAAAAGTATGGCACACCAGAAGCCATCTTGATTGGAATGAAGTGGTAAGTCTGAAAACACTCAATTTAAAAAGGAACAACATGAGGGGGTTAATTTTGCCATAGAAAGTATGATTAGTGCTTCAGAAAGAGAAATTAGGGATCATTTTGAGTGACTTCTCAAATCCTCTTCTATTTCATTAAAAAAATTCTGACATGCAGACTGAAACATGCACTTTGAATACCAGCAGCAGACGTCCCTGGTGAGCAGTAGCTTTACTACAGTGATCTAATGTGCAACTAGAGTGCTAACATTCAGAATTTATGGCAAATGTGTGACACATCTGAATGCCTTCTTGATGGAACCAAAGTAAACAAGCATTGAAAATGCAATAGATCTCGCCCTCGTTTAAGTTAAAGCCATTCTGTTTGTAATGAGGTGGCTTTTTAGCTTTGCTTTTATTAGTGTTTTTTCAACTTTCATGTAAATAACATGCATCTGTATGCATATAAGTATATGTATGCATGCATTTATGTTTGTATTTATATAGATATACAGATGATATATGTATATATATGTATGTATATATATATATTCACTGAAAAAACCATAGGTTATAGACCATATATAGTTAGGAATTAGCATTTACAAAACCTTGAAAATTCACTGAAAAAACCATAGGGGATAGACCATATATAGTTAGGAATTAGCATTTACAAAACCTTGAAAATTCACTGAAAAAACCATAGGTTATAGACCATATATAGTTAGGAATTCGCATTTACAAAACCTTATTTTACTCACACAAAACCATTGAAATTCCATATATAGTTAGTTGCACTAACTATATATCGCGCACCCGCAATCCACTGCTGATGATGTCACATATTACATCATTCATGACATGGTCAGTGACATCACTGATGACATCACTGATGACATCTCAAATGACATCACTGATGACATTACTGATGACAACATCCAGTGACTGTATGTTTCTGTAAAGTTAAAATATGTCTTACATATTGAAGAATGAGTGGATGTATAAGTGTCTGGATGAAGGATTTAGTAGGTGCATGACTGACTGTATGAGTGAGTGATTAAATGTGTCTCACTGAGTGCATGGGTTAGTGACTAAACTGTCTTAATTTGTGCATCATTATGTCTGTTGTTCTGTAAACTGTTGCATGTGTTGATAAGTAGCTATATGAGTAACTATATGGGTTATTGATTGGTTGCCCAAGTATTTGTATGGGAGACTGAGTGTGTGTGTGGGTGGCTGGGAGGTGTATGACTCTGTGCATAGATGTGTGAGCAGTTGATTCACTAGATGTATGGTTTCAAAAGTGCATGTGGAAACAGCTGTATGGGCGGTTGACTGTGTGCATGAGTGTATTGGTGAGTGAATGGATATCTCAGTGCTACATGTCAAAGTAAGTACATATGTAAAACACAGTACATGTGAGAGTTGACATATATAAATAACTGTGCATAAGAGCCAGTGAATGTGTGAGTGGCTGTATGGATCATTGTGCACTTGTATCAGGGATTGTATAAGAGAGTAAATATGTGTTAGTATATGTTTGAATAAGTAAAGTTTGTATAACTGTATAGTTGAGGAAATGGAGGTGTGATTGATTCTTTGCATGACTGACTAGGTGTGTGAGTAACTCCATGGATGAGTGACAGTCTGTGAGTGTCTGTTTACACTGATTGTATCTAAGGTTATATTAGAGTCTGAAGAGGTTCATCGTATTATCACATGAATGATATCATCAGTGATGTGATCAGTAATGTCAAATGAGATGTCATCAGTGATGTCATCAGTTGTGTCATTTGAGATGTCATCAGTGATGTCATTTGAGATGTCATCAGTGATGTCATCAGTGATGTCACTGACCATGTCATGAATGATGTAATATGTGACATCATCAGCAGTGGATTGCGGGTGCGCGATATATAGTTAGTGCAACTAACTATATATGGAATTTCAATGGTTTTGTGTGAGTAAAATAAGGTTTTGTAAATGCGAATTCCTAACTATATATGGTCTATAACCTATGGTTTTTTCAGTGAATATATATATATATATATATATATATATATATATATATATATATATATATATATATATATATATATATATATATATATATATATATATATATACATATATATATATATATATATATATATTCCAAGGCTTTTCTCCTCCACACAGATGAAGAAAGAGGCGGCACCACGGTCTCGGGGTACACCAGTCTTTGTTGTAAAACATAAGGCATGACGCGTTTCGGAGGGTTCCTTTTTCAAATGCCCCTCTGTTTTAAAAGTGCCACTGTTGCTCGCAGTCCTTTTTTTCAGTCCTTTATCAGTTACCTAATTACTGAAGTAGTATAGGCTACCTTAAAAACCTGGCCCGGAATTGTCTCTGCCTCCACAATTGGCCTGCATTTCCCAGCATGCAGTGTTGCTTGCTTGCTGGCGATCGTTCCGTTTGTTAGCATATGTATATAGATAATGCTATTTAAACCATCACATAGCAACACAAAAGTGCAGAGGAAAATGGGATCCAATACAGATAAGAATGATATTAGACTTATCTTACCTTACAGTAAACAAAAAGATAGTCTCAGTAAAATCATAAGGAAGAACTGGCATCTGATACTGAGTGATTCTCAAATGTGGGGCGAAGTACCACTCAGACCAACTATTACGTATAGGAAAGCACTTTCAGCCAGTGATTTCATAGTTAGTAGTAGCCCCAAAGTGATATCCGGTCCAGTTGGTTGTCAGGAAGAAAGGGTTTCGTAAGATGCTCTTCATGCAAGGCCTGCAAACATGGCATCAATAAGACAACGTTCCAGACACCCTTTGGGGACAAACCTACCAAAATCAACAAGTTCATTACTTGTAAAACGGAGTTTGCCATCTACGTGCTGGAGTGCTCTTGTGGACTGCAGTATGTGGGAAGCACAAAACTGCACAAAACTGCAGGTCCACAAGAGAATTCTCCAGCACTTACGGGCCATCACTAATGTATCATGGCCAGACGGCGCAGCGGGCTGGCGCAGCGGGCGCGCCCGGCGCGCGCCAAAGCCGCGCCAAAGCCAAGCCCGTCTGCGCCCGTCCGAGCCTTGACCGAGCCCAGGGCCACCCCCCCTGCACCTTTTCCAAGGTTGGTTTATTCATTTAATGAATTATATTCCTTAAATAACACCTTATACAAGGTACATGACCCGCCGGCACATATCTATGCTGATCCTATCGGAGGTCCGTTCACCTGTACTTTATGTAAAAATATCACTCAGGATATACTGACACCTCACAAATTAATACAGGCAGCACTTGTGAACGTGCGTTCGCTTCCATGCCACAAAATCGATATACTAGAGCTGCTTCATAGTCATGCTATCGACCTCCTGTTTCTGACAGAAACTTGGGGAGACGAAGCATCAGGACCTGACTTCAAAGCTGCTATGCCAGAAGACTATTGTGTACACAGGCAGGACCGCAGAGCAACAACAAAAGGTGGTGGCATTGCTATAATATACCGCAACAGCTTGCGAGTAAAAGCAATCGATCTAAAACATGCGAGCTGTGAGGCTCTTGCCTTTACTGTCACGCTTACCACCAATCAAACATTCGCGGGTACTCTTTTATACCGACCCCCAGGCTCTCGCAAGGCATTTTTGTCCCAACTTCATCAATTGAGTGAACTAGCTGCTGAGCACAAATATTTTACCATATTAGGTGATTTTAACTTTCACTTAGAATCGTTGACAGATAATGACACGATCCAGCTCACGACGGATCTATCTGCGGTAGACCTTGGACAACTGATAATGGGTCCAACACACAAGGCAGGACACACACTCGAGGGTATCTTTACCAACAATCCTCACATTACCGTGAATAAAACATTACCCCTCACATGGTCTGATCACTCTGCTATATTATTTGACATCAAGATCAAAACAATGGTATGTAAAGATACATCACAAAATCCCTTTCAAACCACCAGAGATTGGAGAAACATAGACTACACTCATCTAGATCAGATTCTCACTGATGCTTTCGCGGACACAGACAGGGAAATGGACCCAAACACGGCTGCCACCACATATACTTCCATCCTGGAAGGGGCATTCCAAATACTGGCGCCCCCCAGAAGATCTAAACGTAATAGAAAAACTCCATCGGCCCCTTGGTTTACCGAACAACTTAGGCTTCAGCGTCAACATTGCCGCAATCTAGAACGTCACTGGCGCAAACACTACAATCCATCAGATAAAACAACATACAAAGCTGCACTCCCAGTCTATAAACAGAAAATAGCCATAGGAAAAAACATCTACTATACCACCCAAATAAACCAGGCAAAATGCAGCACGAAAAAACTGTTTGAAGTTGTCAACCACCTTGCAGAACCCACAAATCCACCGATTGAATCATCACAAACTCTATGCAACACATTAGCTGAGTTTTTTTCTGACAAGGTGACATCCACATTCAACGATTTCACTCCCAACCTTCATGGCATTTCATCCACGAACATGCGATCAAACCTGAATTCATCAACACTTACGGAATTCACCAAGGTAGATCCTCAACGTATTCACAAGCTTATCCCGGCAATCAAGTCGGGCTCCCCTCTGGACCCTTGCCACCCTTCCATACTACACACCGTCTCAGATACCATTACTGTACCATTGACACACATCTGTAACATCATGTTTTCAACTGGGACATATCCCAATATCTGGAAGAACATCATAATAAAACCACTCCTAAAGAAACCAACGCCTGATCCATCCATGCCCTCCAGCTACCGTCCTATTGCATCATTGCCATTTCCAGCTAAGATCTTTGAATCTGTCATGAACGAACAACTGTCTGACTATATTCAAAACAATGACCTATTAGATGATACACAGTTCGGTTTCCGACAAGGACATGGGACTGAAACTGCTCTGATTAAGGCCGCTGATGAAATAAGAACAACAATGGACAATGATGGACAGGCTGTCCTGATTCTGCTGGACCTATCGGCGGCTTTCGACACGGTCGATCACTCTACTCTGATCGGCCGTGTCGAGGCCATTGGTATCAAACACAAGGCCAAGGACCTCATTGCATCCTTCCTGGCCGACCGCAAACAGGCAGTTAAGTTGGGCTCATTCACCTCACTGACGTTTACCCTCCCCTGTGGTGTCCCACAAGGTTCCTCGCTAAGTCTGACCCTCTTTAATATCTATGTTTCGGACTTGGCGAGGGTAATACAAGCATACAACATCAACCTAACCACATATGCTGACGATACACAGTTGGTACTATCCATACATAAAAACGGTTCCACCATAGCGGCAAACTTCAAGGATGGCATGCGGGCCATCAGCAGTTGGATGGCCTCCAATTGTCTTAAATTGAACTCTTCAAAAACCGAAGTAATGTTGTTTGGTAAGGTTCAGCCTGTTTGGTCTCCCTCATGGTGGCCAGAGGAAATGGGCACTCCACCTGAACCGGTCAGCAAAGTTAGAAACTTAGGAGTAATATTTGAATACAAACTCCTTTTTCATCACCATGTGAACTCCGTAGTCTCATCATCTTTTAACATTTTACGAAAAATTAAGAAACTTCTGCCTTATCTTCCCACCACTACAGGCAAAACCCTAATTTCAACGTTGGTGTTTTCTCGCACCCACTATTGTAATGCCCACCTCCTCAATGCGCAAGAGAAGGTTATTTCAAAACTTCAAATGATTCAGAACGCCTCGGCAAGAATACTATTGGGCATTCCAAAATTCACCTCTGTTTCCAAACACCTGGCTCAACTGCACTGGCTCCCAGTCAGGAGTCGAATCAAGTTTAAGGCCTTATGCATTGTTTACAAGGCAGTAAATAATATAGGACCAACATTTCTCAGTGACTCCCTCAAGCCTCTTCCAACCCCCAGAACTTTACGTTCGAATACTGCTCACCTGATTCAAATCCCCAGAACAAGGAAAGTTAACTGGGGAGACAGACGTTTCACCATTGCAGCTGCAAAGCTATGGAATTCTCTTCCTCTTAAAATAAAAACCAGTCCTACACTGATCATCTTCAGAAAACAACTAAAGACATGGTTGTTTTCTCAGTGACTCATTAGCAACGGTCAACATAAAATTACTGTACTAAAATCTTTAAAATACTGGGACTAGACTTAGCTCACAGCGCCGAGACGCCCATGGGTAATTGCAGCGCTTTAAAAATTACATAAATAAATAAATAATAAATAGATACAACCTATCTGGTGGCCCGGCACTTTAGAGAAACTCATGGCAATAATATACAACATCTAAAATATTATGCCATAGATACAATTGCCCCGCTAAGATGTGGCGGAGATAGAGAGACACTCCTAAGAAAACTCAAAACTAGATACATCTTAGAGCTGGACAGCAAGAGTCCTCATGGGTTAAATACCACAGAGGATTTATACATGTGGCTATAATGAGGTACCAAGTGGGTAAATAGTATCCCTAAATATTAGGATTATGCAGCAATATGTATCAAGTGACCTAAATGCATTCAAGCTCGGATAGCAAAAATTACACGGCTTCCATTAAACCTGCCTTCTCACTTTCCTCTTTTTAATAAATCAGTTGTAGTATAAGATTTTAATATCAAGTAAACTGTACGAAGCACTGTCACTTTAAAGCATAAACAGATTCCTCGAGTTTCAAATACAGCTTTCATTGTACAGGTGAACACAGTGGCGTTATTTTGCACAAATATTATTTTGCACTTCAACTATCATGTAGTAGTAGAGTCTGAAATTGAGCAGAGCGGGATGTCTCATCAACATTGTTATAAAAATAAGCCCAAAATGTTAGACATCAGTAAATTAAGATGTATTGAAACAGTAGAGGAAATCATATCTTTTGTTCTATTTAATGTACTTAAACAAATTAGTTTGATGCACAAAGTTGCACTATGGGCTTTGCCAAATTGGTTTATTTTAATAGGTATCCATACACATTATCGAATGGATATACTAAGTTTTTAACAATGTCTCATACATGTGTGTTATTTATTGTATTGATACAGTTATAATCATGCATATTTGCACATTGGGTATTGAAACCCATCACAAATGTAACGTTTGACATTACCATGCTGCTTAATCTTTCTGAGGAGGCTTGAAAGATGATAGTCTGTTCTTGCTATCTATTGTATGCACGCGTACTTTAAAAATGAGGCAGTGTTGTCAGCGCGTCATGTGATCAAGGCCGGCATGGGCTGAAACGTGCCATGCAGCACAGCACAAAGAAACATAAAATAAAATTTTGCACAACACAAGAGGAAGAGGGGACCAACAGTGCCCATCCCCACCCTTTCAAAAGGAGCCCCACCCACCGACAGTGGTATTAGGGGAGCCTTTGTCTTTTACCCTGCCTTGCCACTGGCCTGACAGGTGACACAGGAGCTGCAAAACTCCTTTAACCTTTCAGACATATGGGTTCACCAATCGGTTCCATGTCTTTGTCTGTCCCAAATGTCCTGCCAAGAGGATATGATGAATCATTAAGGAAAAAGGGTTACCTGATATATATATGTATATGTATATATATATGTATATATATATATATATACATACAAGTTGTCCTGTCGCAGCGGGAGCACGCTTCAGCCGGTGCCAGCGAAGGGACCAGGGCAGTGTCCCGTTTTCAGCATAAAATACCAATAACTCGCTGCACACGCCTTGATGTAGGTTTCAGTTTCTTTATTTCAAAACGTGACAAACACCTACGCGTTTCGAACCGTAGTTCGTGTTCACGGTAGCTTGCATGTGTGGTCCCTTCATTATTTCAATACATTTCGGCCTCTTAGCACGCCCCTGTTTGTTTGAGGCATGCTGGGACATGTAGTATTAACAAATATATGTGCCAGCGCGATTCCATTGAAATCGTGGGTTTATGCAGAATTGGGGCGATCATTAGGCGTTACTTCATTTTAAAGCGTGTCCCCAGTTAGCTAGGACAATAGCGCTTTGTGACACACGTGATTACACGTGCGTGTATAATCAGCTCTCTATTTACCTGAGAGTTGATTGTAATGCGTAACTGTGTAGACACAATTCCATTTGGCAATAAAGGGCTGAGTGCCCTACGTCCCCAATGCTAGCAGCTGCCCACGACATATTTACTATTAATTTAAATACATTGGCACCGTTATTTTGTCAAGAGAAGGGGAGTACAAATACAACTCAATTATCGTAACTGTGATTAGCAATAAGAAGCTAGTTATGCAAATTATTGATTTGGGTCATTTGCTAGAGTCTTTCATAATCAGAAGAGGGATCCCATATGCTAATGTAATGCTGGATGCACATTCAGTCTGTGTCATAGTTCTCATAGGTGTACATAAAGTTCCTCATCGCCATTGAGGCCAGCGGGCTGTTTGGTTTTAAACCTCATGATTAATTTTGATTCAAGCCTTCTCAGTTTTTGAATACGGTTGCCTCCTCTTTCATGTTGAGGTACAATTGCGAGTCCGAAATATCTAACATCCAGCCACGTTTTGTTCTCATGGTTGGCTAGATGTTTCGCAATGGCATAGGAGTGGGCATGATTCTGAATGGCTCGAATGTGTTGGAGTATGCGAGTTTTTATGGAACATGTTGTGCTGCCAATGTAAGATTTGCCACAGTAACATTGGATCATGTACACCACAAAGGACGAGTCACAGTTAATGTTACTTTTGATTGCAAAGTTTTTTCCAGCTGCATCTTTGAGATTTTTCATGTTGCGTCCTATTTTACACGCCTTGCAGACTGCGCATTTGTTAAATCCTTGTTTTCTGATGTCAAGCCAGGATTCAGTTTTCTTGATTTCAAAATGACTTTGAGTTAGTTCATCCGCTAGATTACGTGCCCTTCTGTAGGAGACAAGGGGATGGTCTCCTATTGTTGTTCCAATATCTGGGTCTTTGCGTAGTACATGCCAGTACTTCATCATCGCTTTTTGTATTCTGTAGCTTTCTTTACTGAAAGTCATTATCATCCTGGGTTGATCTACTGTTTTATTGACTTCAACTCCTTGTGTGGCATTAGAGCTTTTCTTGCTTATGAGAGTGTCTTCTCTAGATTTGCGTCTTGCTCTTGTTTCACACGCATTCAAATCTGTTCGATTGTAACCTCTCTGTTTAAAGCCTGCTTTTGTCTCTTTAAACTTCAATTCCATTTCTTTTTCCTCAGAGCAGTTCCTTTTCATCCGTAGGAGCTCACCGTACGGAATGCTTTTTATCAGTTTCTGTGGGTGAAAACTCAGACCGTGAAGAATGCTGTTAGTTGGGGGCGTGGCCAAGCAGCATGGCCGACAGGACGTGAGCTTCGCCAGCTCCGTCCGAGGACCCTTTGTATCCTGCCAAATAGATCCTTGCTGGACCCCCCATAGGGGTGCTGACGGTCCGGATCCTTTCTCGTCCCGTCTGGGACCACCACGTCGCCTGGAGAGCCTCTGATGCCCCGTTGAAGCCGCCGGAGAACACCGCGGCGCTCGGTGAGATCCGCCTGTCTGTACGCGAGACCGCGGACTGGGCCTGCGCGAGGGAGTAGCGGTGCGTGCGGCCCGCTTGCTGAGGAAGTCTCCCGGCTGGGGAGGCGCTCGAGTGCACGGCGGACCTCCTGATGGTCGGGGACCTGTGGTGGACGTCCTGAGAGGCCAGTGGAGGGCTGAGCTGGGGTCCGGTGACTCCCGCTGACCTGTGCAGGGGGTTGAGGTGCTGGCCCCTCCCCCCACCGACCCGATCCTACACCGGAGCTCCCGGCTGCGGAGTGCAGCTCGGGGTGGGTGTCTCCGCTGGTGCCTGGGACTCTGCGCGACCTCTGGGGGACTGAGGCGGTGTAATCGCAGAGTGCTGGACGCTGGCCCGCCGGACCTACTTACACCAAGGCCCGCCTCTGCACTGGGAGCCGGGCAGCCTGTCCCCTATGGTTTCCCTGTAGCTGTGGGGATTGCGGCCTCCGTCCCTGCTGCGGGGTGCTGCGGAGACCATTCCGCGTGGAACTTGCACTGGCGCTGTAACTAGTGGCGTCCTGCAGTGTCGACTCCTGGGGGACGCGGGCGATTTGGGGCCCCCCATAAACTACGTGCTATTTTCCCCGACTGCCGGAGCGGCCCCCCCCTGTGTGGCAGCGGAACTCGGACTGTACTGCCCCGAGGGGCTCGAAAATCGCGTTGTTACCCCTGGAACTGGAGGGGGCTCGCCCGAGGTGTGCTGGCTGGCGGTAAGCTGCTTTTACCCTGACTATTGGAGGTCCTCCCGCCCAGCTCGGTGAGTGCATCTTGCCCACTGGTTGCCGCACTCTCCCTTGGCTAGTGGTGGGGGTCGTCGCTTGGGCCGGATTTGCCTGGTACGCCCTGCTGAATTGTCCTCTCCACCGGTCCTCCCGCCCTAGCTCTGCTGCTGGGATCTGTGCCTACCCGGTGGGACCGGGCGAGTCCTAGCTGAGGTGCCTCGTGGGGGCTCCCGGTCTGCCCGCCAGGATGACAAACCGCAAGGATAAGCCTGCGAAATCCTCCCAACCCAACACCATCGTGCAGTATACCACCCCAAGACTGCCATCGCAGAGGATCACGCGGCAGACGGGACCGGACGATGGGGGCGATGGACCGCATGAACCCTCCCGGGCAGAGATCCTGAAGGCAATCCAGGGCTCCCATTCTGCCTTGGAGAGGCAGATCGAGACTGTGTCGATCGATGTAAATCTCCTCCGGACGGACCTCCGTAAGGTGGCGGACAAGGTCTCAGATGCGGAAGGCAACATCACACAATTGCAAACTGAAGTGGCCTCCCTGCAGAAATCGGTCGCGCACCTGACGTCCACTACCCGTGCTCTGGAGAGGAGAGCGGAAGATGCGGAAGGCAGGGCCCGCCGGAGCAACATCAGGGTCCTAGGCGTGCCGGAGCGCCTTGAGGCGGGAAACGCTGAACGCTTCTTGGAGACGTGGATCCGTACCCAGCTATGCCCGACCGGACTGTCCAGTGTCTTTGTTATTGAGAGGGTACACAGGGCCCTGGTTCCCCCTCCACGCCCAGGCGAATCACCTAGAGCCATCATTGCAAAGATTCTAAATTATAAGGATCGGGATTGTATTCTACGGGCCGCGAGAGAAATGGAGTCCATCACCATTGAAAATAGTCGTGTTTCCATCTACCCCGACTATACTCCGCAGGTGCAGGAGCAACGGAAGTCCTACCTGGGAGTCAAGCAGAAACTTCGGGACATGAAGCTGCAATACATGCTCCTTTACCCGGCCAAACTCAAGGTGCTCTCCCAAGGGCGCGCTCACTTCTTTGAGTCCCCAGCGAAAGTGTGGGAGTGGCTCGAGATACGGGGAGACGACCTACCTCCTGGTGAGCGGGGTGGCCCCCGCGAGACCGGGGGGACCCGGCCCCCGAGGCGCCGGCGAGGCAGAGGGAGACGCAGGTCTGGATCCCGGGGTTCACCCGAGTCCCGGATTACCGTGGGCGAGGATGGGGCGCTCCACGTGAGACCATCGACGGCGGGGGCCGCTTCGGAGTCACCTGAGGCCACTGCACCTGGTGAGATCCTGGTCCCGGATACCTTGCAGGAAACCTTGCTGGAGGTACACTCTGCTCCCCCGGTGATACCGGAAACCGCCCTCTCCGAACCACGGCCTGAGTGAACTCTGATATGAGGTACTGTCTTGTTAAAATGTTGTTGCCCTGGGAGGTTGGGTGGGTCGCCCCTCCTGGTTTTTGCCTGCCCAGTGCTGTCCCTGCCTGGCACTGGGAACCCTGGTTGGTGGGCTGAACAGTGGATGGACATCATGTTGGCCGAGGCGATGTGGTGAGAGGTCCAAGAGTTTATGGCGTACCGTCGCCCAGCATTGGTATTGACTTTCATGAACATTCCCAGAGACTGTCCTGGAACATTGGGTCCTCGGGGAGTTGGGGGAAAGGGTGGGTGGGTTTTGGTTGGTTGTGTGTGAGTGTGGGGTGCGTGGGGTGTATGGGGTGGCTGTGCACGTCCTGGCACTGGCAGGGGAAGGGCAGGGTAGCGTTCTTGGTTGTTGCTGTCCTCTTGCTCGCGGGTGGGGGGGGGGGACTGGTTTTGATGGGGTGTTGGGTCCTTTTGTTTTTGAAAGGCACTGGCGTGGGATGACCGGGTTGGTGTGTTTTCCTGTTGAGTCATTCCTCCTTATGGGTGGGGGAGGGGGGGGGGGGGGACTGATTCTGGGGTTGGGTGGTTGCGGGTGTTGTGGGGATGGGGGGAGTTGTGGGGGGTATTTGTTTTTGGCATAGTGTGTACTACTGTTCGTGCCCCTAGGAGGCTGTTTGCAGAAGTGAGACCTGGGTGCCCGGATGGGCATGACCAACGCTTATGGGATTCAAATTTTTAACTTGGAACGTGCGTGGCCTGGGTACTTGCTCCAAGCGGCATAGGGTGCTATCCTTCCTTCGTCCGCATGGTGTATCAGTGGCGTGCCTGCAGGAAACGCATTTGAATGAGGAGGGTGCTCTTAAATTGGCAAGGAAATGGAGGGGTCAGGTGTTCCATTCCTCCTTCTCTACCTATGCTAGGGGGGTCCTGATCTGGGTGGCTCCGGGGGTACCCCTAGCAGTCCAGTATGTTGAGGCTGATGTTGAGGGCAGATATGTTCTTATACGTGTGAAACTGGATGGGAGGGACTTTCTGCTGGTGAACTCATATACACCTAACATAGATGACCCGAGTTTCTTTACCAGCCTGCAGGAGCTTATAGCGACGGACCTGGATGCCCCCCTCCTCTGGCCTGGAGATTTTAATTGTGTACTGGATCCACTGCTGGACAGGCATCCCCCCCGGGCGGGTACAAAACCTCGGATGACGGCACGACTCCGGGAGGTAATGGAGAATCTGGGTGCTGTGGATGTCTGGCGCCTCGGCAATCCGGGACTGAAGCTTTACACTTGCTATACCCCCACACATAACACACATAGCAGGCTCGACAGGGTCCTTGCGGCCAACATTGGCGCATCCCTTGTTTTATCGGTCACACATCAGGCCCGGTTCTTATCCGACCACTCGCCCGTGACGTGCACGGTACAGTGGGTGGACCGCTCCTCCCGCCCAAGGACCTGGCGGATGCCAGGGGATCTGCTGCAGGATCCGGTGGGACGGGAACATGTGGAGACGTCCCTGCGTAATTATCTGGACCTGAACTGGGAAGTGGGTGATATCCCTTTTGCGACCAAATGGGATGCCCTTAAGGCAGTCGTGCGGGGCGCTTGTATGGGTCTGACATATGGAGTTCGCAAACAGCTGCTCCGTGACCTCGCGAGTGCTGAGGAGCGCCTCAGCCACTGCCAGTCCTTATCGGACCCGGATGGGTCGAACATGGACTCTGAGCGGACAGCCCGAGAAGGCGTCCATGATATCCTAAACCGGCTGGATAGATTCACTCTTGGTCGATATCGCCAACGCCTTCACCGTGAGGGGGACAAGTCGGGCCGATTGCTGGCCTGGATTCTCCGAAGAGAATCGGCCCCTGCGCGGATTGTTGCGTTGAGAAATCCCGCTGGGGTCCTAGTACACTCGGAACGGGACCTTCTTGCGGTGCTCCGCACACATCTGCAGAAGGTCTATACTGCTGACCCCCTGGTGACAGAGGCGTCCTATCAGCCATACCTCCGGGATTTGCCCCTTCAGACCCTCTCTAAAGAGGATGCTGAGGACATGGATACTCCAGTGACGCTTCATGAGGTCAAGGTGGCGGTGGCCGCCCTGCCGAAGGCTAAGTCACCGGGTGGAGACGGTTTTCCCCCAGAGTTTTACCAGGCGTTTGTTGATACTCTCGCGCCCCATCTCTTGCAGGTTTACCATGAAGCGATGGTGCGAGCTGCGCTCCCGCCCACCATGCAGCAGGGTGAGGTCTGCATGCTCCTGAAACCGGGTGGGGATGACTGTGATCCTACGGCCTACCGGCCGATCACTTTAATCAATACCGATGCCAAAATTCTTACTAAGATCTTGGCCACCCGACTGGCTCCGCATATGACACACTTGGTTCATTCTGATCAGTGCGGGTTCATTCCGGGCCACAACACCGCCATGAATCTCCGGCGTCTGAACCACGTTCTACATGAGGTGCGCGATAGGGAGGATCCTCAGGTCCTGGTCTCGATAGACCTGGCTAAAGCTTTCGATACAGTTAGCTGGGGGTACCTATTGGAGGTGCTTCGGTTGGCGGGGATGGGGCCCCTTTTCTGCACTTGGATTCGGATCCTTTACAGTGCGCCTACGGCCAGGGTCAGGCTCAGAGCGGCCCGCTCGGAGGAGTGGAGGTTGGGCAGGGGCACCCGCCAGGGGTGCCCCCTGTCACCGCTCCTGTTCGCTCTGGCGATTGAGCCCCTTGCAGTGACACTACGCGCGGAGATGGCACCCTGGGGAATACGAGTGGGGGATGTGGTACACCTGGTTTCGCTTTATGCGAACGATGCGTTGTTCTACCTGACCTCCCCGCGGGAGTCGCTGCCGATCCTGTTACGCCACTTGGAACGCTTTGGTGCAGCTTCTGGGCTGCGTCTTAATCCTGAGAAATCCCTGATCTTTCCCCTTGCGGGATGCGGTGAAGACCCTTGTGTGGGTTTCCGGCCCCTGGGGCTGCGGTGGGAGATGGAGGCCTTCCGCTATTTGGGTATTCAGGTGGCTGTCTCTGATGAACAATTGCTGGCCCGCAACGCCGACCGTGTGCTCAGTTCCCTACAACAATCTGTGTCCTTTTGGAATACGCTTCCTCTCTCCCTCATGGGACGATTGGCCGTCTCAAAGATGGTGATGCTGCCTAGAATATTGTATATCCTACAGAATACCCTCTGTCCTCTTCCTCCTCGAATTTTCAACAAGCTTAACACGATGCTTACCTCCCTGCTCTGGGCAGGCAGACGCAGCAGAGTTGCGCTGCGCACGATGGTCAGGCGCTGGGAGGAGGGGGGCTTGGAGGCCCCACGCTTTGATCTCTACTATTACGCGGCCCAACTTATACCGGCTGCGCGCTGGTTCGCGGGCGCGGAAAATTGGGACTTGCAACTCCTGGCTGGTAGCGCAGATGAGAGGGCGTTGCAATTGGCTCTGATGCGTGGCAGAGGTGCGGATGGCAACCTGCCGTATATTGTTCGGCATACTGCGGGGATCTGGCAGCGAGTGGTGGAAAGAGTGCTGAGACGGGCCCCTTTTCATAGGGAGCTGCCGATATGGATATTGGCACCGGTCGCTCTAATGGAAGAGCACATGTCGTTTCGGGAATGGCGTGAGGGCGGCTGCGACACATTGGCAGACTTATATCCGGACGAGTCCTTTGTGACCCTGGAGAGAGCTGTTGAGGCCTTCAGTCTTACGGGGGGCCAATACCTTCACTATGGAGGCCTGCGGGACATGGCGAGAGCGACGTGGCCACAGTTCCCTGAGGCGCCCCAGGTGTCCCATACTTTGAATATCTTGCTATCGTGCGGTGCGGGACGGCGATTGATAACGCTTTTCTATACAGCGATGAGAAGCGACTCGGCGCCTCCGGTGTCTCCGTCCTGGGCGGCGTGGGAGGCAGATTTAGGGGTTGCCTTGGACCCGGGACAGCGGAGGCGGATAGGGACGCTCACCAAGAAGGTATCGTGTAACGCACGTTTCAAATTAATCCATTTTAATTTCATGCACCGCACTTACGTAACCCCAGTTGCTCTGCGCCGCATTGCGGCGGATAAATCGGATGCCTGTCCTCGGTGTGGTTCAGCAGGAGCCGGATTTCTCCATCTAGCTTGGGAGTGCCCACTAGTCGGGGACTTCTGGAGGGTAGTGGTAGCCTACATCCGGAGGGTCACGGGACTGCGTCTTGACCTGTCCCCGATCCATTGCTTGTTAGCCCTGGTCCCCAAACCTAAGAAGAGGAATCTGTCATATAAAATGCAGCAGCTGCTCTTAGTGCTGGCTAGACGGCGGGTGGCTATAACCTGGATGGGACAAAGGGCGCCAGATATGACATTATGGCTTCGGGATGTGGGGGAATGGACATTGGCTGAAGAAACGCACATGCAGCATATGCGTAGGGATGAGCGGCTACAGGAGGACTTACTTGCATGGCGTATGATGTGTGCGGTGGGGTCGACTGACAGCGACTCCGATGCTACTAGTGCTGCATTGTTCTCGTCCGAGGAATCGGGACCTGAGGAAGGGGTGGCGGGGGCTGGGGAGGGAGAGTAGGGGCTGGGGTTCTACCCTGATGACTACGCACATGTTCCTTATGTCAGTTTCTGTACTTGCACTGTATCCCGTGGATCTGATTCTTGCGTTTCCTGTTCTATCTGCAACTGTTGGAGCCGTGCTGGGGGGGTGAACTGCGTACACATGTATTTTCTGTACCTTGATGCCAATTTTGGGGAGGGAATGTATTGTTTATTCTGTTGAAACAATAAAGTTTTTTTTTTCTTCACCCTTAAAAAAAAGAATGCTGTTAGTTGCTGTTTCCTTTCTATGAACGGTTGTCTGAATCTTGCCATTTGCTATGTACACCTTTGTGTCCAAAAACACGATTTCTTTTGGGCTGATGGTGTATGTAAATTTTAGTCCCACTGAGTTCTGATTGAGGATATTAAAGAATGTAAGGAATTCCATCTCCGTGACCTGAAAATGAGAGAGTATATCTATTAAAATCTTGACTCAACAATTTTTGCAAAAAACTATTTAAAAACATTATCTTTCCGCAATTTCAATAAAGACAGCAAGATTCATTTATACATGTGGCACTAGCGCTGTTGTTATCCTAAGTGAGATGCCAGTCCCTCATCTGCATTATGCCCTGATGGAAAGATGGTTTGGAATCCGATTATAAACCTGGATTCTAGTCTTCGTAATTCTTTTACCCTGTCGCCACCCCTTTCTCTCTTGGGTATGTTATCCAATACCACAAATGATAATAAATTTGTGTTTCGGTTGTGTTCGTTGTTGAAATGGCGGGCAATTGGGTATAGTTGATCATGGTGATTAATGGCTCTCAGATGCTCTAGTACTCTTTTTTTAGCTTTGTGTACTGTACTCCCTATATAATATAAATTACAGGGGCATCTGAGGGCGTACACTGCGTATTCAGTCTCGCATAACAACAGCGCTAGTGCCACATGTATAAATGAAATACTCTCTCATTTTCAGGTCACATATGAATCTTTATTCACTGCGGAGTGCGTGAATACGAATGAAAGCCACAAGTTGAAAGTGATCAAAGGTGCATTAAGCACAACGTGGGACTAATCAATTACAAATTGTAATTCTGTTATACTTGAATAGTTAAGCCCACTGGGGCGCAATGTGTAAAGAGACTATTAGATGTGTAGTAAGCCACACTCAATGTTTAGATAGCAACAAATATATTGTTGCTAAGAGTTGATAAACTGTTGCAAGTAAGGTGGCAACAATTGCCCACTGGGGCTTTATAGCACGTCGAAGTCAAACGAACTGATCCGCATCAATAGACATTTGACTGAATGAATTAATTCAGTCACGAAAATATTGCTGCAAATAAGCGATAGTGATATATGAATTTTGTTTAAATCCTTGGGGTTGATGTTGAATATAATTACCATGAATTATGGGAAATGTAGTCCTGCGACAGCGTGATGAAATGTCACTTTTCCCTCGATTGGCTAAAAATAATGAACATAATGAAATGAACATTAATGTGACATAAATCGTGTATTGTAATGAAAAAATGTATTGTGAGACATGATGTAATGTCAGATGAGAGAGTATGTTTTCACTGTTAAGATGGCAGATGCTTAGGTCACATGACTAAGTTTCCGTTTTCTTTTTTGTATATATCTTTATTTGAAAGAACATTACCTGTCACTCGTGAGCAAGCGGCGAAGGCTGCGAAACGCGTTGGGTGTTGTTGCCGATTAAATCACTTTAACAAGCAAAATTGGGCCTTGACTTTCTGTCGTGTGCAAGCAAAAGACAGCGTCTTCTTGGATTTTAAGGGGTAAGACGAAACCCCGTCGAGGCCCGCCACTGTGAAAGAGGCGCAGGCAGAACTTCGTCATGGTTTTGGTATATATATATATATATATATATATATATATATATATATATATATATATATATATATATATATATATATATATTCACTGAAAAAACCATAGGTTTCACACCAGTTATAGTTAGGAATTAGCATTTAAAAAACCTATTAAATTCACTGAAAAAACCATAGGTTTCACACCAGTTATAGTTAGCTGGAAATTTTACTGATATAAAACCATTGAAATTCCCACGTTATAGTTAGTCGGACTCACTATAACTTGCGCGTGCAATGCACTGCTGATGACATCACATATTACATCACTCATGACATGGTCAGTGACATCACTCATGACATCACTGATGACATCTCAAATGACATCACTGATGACATCGTCCAGTGAATGTGTATGTTTCTGAAAAATAAATATATTTTATATATGTATATGTTAAGGTCGATGGAAGAATAAATGTTTAAATAAGTGTCTAAATGGATGTTTTTTAAAAAAAAATTGATTGGTTAACTGGCTTATTAAGTGTATCTTAGTGAATGCATATATTAGCGAGTAATGTTTAAATATTTAAATATATGTATCAGTGTTTTACTTTGTGTACAAGTGGCTGCATGGGTTGGTGAGTAGCTACATGTGTGTGTATATGGGTTATTAGATGTTTTTTTTAGTATCAGTATGAGTGTCTGTATGATTTGGTGGGGTGTTACTTACCACATAGATGCATGAATGCAAAACTCATTATTTATATGTGTTTTGAAGACAGCATATGTGCAGGACTGTATGGGTGGATGAGTGTGTATATGTGTGTGTTAGTGAGTGAATGCCTCTCTCACTAGTGTCTTTATGAGTAACTACATATGTTTTAATCTTGTATATATGAGCATTGATGTATATAAATAAGTATATGTGAGAGTGAGAGATTGAAAGAGTTCCTGTTTAAATAAGTATGTGTTTCTGTAAGTCATTGTTTAAGAGAGTAAGTATGTGTAAGTTTCCTTAGAAGTAATGTGCTAATGTGTGTATAGTTGTATATGCAAATAAATGGATGTTTATTAGTTTATTTGCATGTGTGAGTATATGTATGAGTAAGTTTTTGATGACTGTCGGTGTGTAACAGAATGAATAGGGGTATCACTACATATGATGAATGAGTATATGTATGAGTGAATACATAAAACTGTTGGTGAATGTGTGAATTTGTATATAGATGGTAAAATTACTGAATTGGTTGTTGTAACTGGTATGGGTATATGCAATTTTTTGAAAATGTTAGTTTCTATTTTTGAATATGTGTTTCATGGGTTACATTACACTGAAAGGAGGTCTGTCACTCTGTCTCAAGGATGATGTCATCAGTGATGTCATGAGTGATGTCACTGACCATGTCATGAGTGATGTAATATGTGATGTCATCAGCAGTGCATTGCACGCGCAAGTTATAGTGAGTCCGACTAACTATAACGTGGGAATTTCAATGGTTTTATATCAGTAAAATTTCCAGCTAACTATAACTGGTGTGAAACCTATGGTTTTTTCAGTGAATTTAATAGGTTTTTTAAATGCTAATTCCTAACTATAACTGGTGTGAAACCTATGGTTTTTTCAGTGAATTTCATAGGTTTTTTAAATGCTAATTCCTAACTATAACTGGTGTGAAACCTATGGTTTTTTCAGTGAATTTCATAGGTTTTTTTAATGCTAATTCTTAACTTTTTATTCATACTCATACCTATGTGTTTTTTAGTGAATTGCTAAAGTATGTTTTTGTAAAAATGAACACTATAATGTATATTGAGATAATATTTTTAATTTAAAATATTTTTTTTTATATTTCGCTTTCGGTGCGCGCACCGGTGCGCGTACCGTCAGCGCACTAACAAAAAAAAGAAAAAAAAAATGAAGGAGGGACTGTGTAATAGATAGTAAGACAGATAAAAAGTGTAAAAGGAAGTAACTGAGAAAAGAAAAATGAATAAGGGAGCAAAAGAAAGAAGAAATAGGAAGAAGACTAAAGCAGAGGTTAAGGGAGATTGTAAATGGATGTTGAAAGTAAAAAAAAGGACAGTTAAGTATGAGAATGTCAGGTAGTGACGGAATCAGAGGAAAAGAATAGCAGTGATTGAGGGAAAGTAAATATCAGTGAATATAAGTAAAGAGGGGTGAAAGAGGGTACATGTAAGTGAATAAGGGTAACACATGGGGAGTAATAGAGACAAAGAAGAGAGAGAGTAAAAGAAGGACTGTCACAAAGGGACTAAGTGAACCAGTAAAAAAGGTAAGTGAAGGAGTGTGCATAGGCAGAAGTACTGAAAAAAATTGAATGTGGTCGGAAGTAAACATGGAACAAAAGAATAAGTGAGGGAAGCAAAGTAAGGAAATAGGTGTGCGGTAGGGTGACAGAAAAATAGTGAAAATAAAACAAAAGGTGATAACAAAAAACATTTTACAAACACACTTACCATATAATCTATGCAAATTTGTATCTGTGAAAGATAAAGGAAAAAACATGTTATAATTATATAAAAATGTATAATAAAATAGAAGAAACAGTTCATGAGGTTTAAAAATCTACAAAAGTTTACTTAGAAATGAAGCAATAGTGAAGGATACAAAAACAGAAAGAAAGTAATGTAGAAAGAAAAAAAAAAGGAAAAAGAAATAGTTGGAGAACAAATTCCTAAAGGTAAAAAAGATACTAAAAGAATGTAAAATATCAAAACAAAATGAGTAAAGATAAGAAACTAAAAGAAAAATGATTGAAAAGTAGAGAAGTCAGATTGATAAACTATAAATAAAATAGAGGAATAGAAGATGATTGAGAGTGAGTGAAGTGAAGTCACAGAGTGAAGGGATGAAAGAAATGAAGTTATTATAGAACGATGGATAAAACAGGAGTGAGAGAGTAAGTACACAGAAAGACAAAAGGAAGAACTAACTGAACTACAGTACAATGAGTGTGAAAGAAAAAAAAATGGAGAAAGAGAAAGAGTGTTAGGAAACTAAAGCAGAGGTACTAAGAGAATATGAAAAAGATAAAAAGTGGTGGAAGGAACAGAGGAAATGCAGATAGTTCCTATCAGATTAAGAAGTTGTGAATGAAGTGCAGTAAAGAAACAGCGATGAAAAAAGAGTGTAAATTAGTAAAGAGAGTTAAATAAGGGTGAAAAAGAAAATGAGTGTATAACAATGTGAACACAATATAAATTACACAATGCAAACTACACAATAACTTCTACAATATGTTACATTATTTATTTTTGCTGTTCTCAGAATATATTGAATTCCACTTAAATTAGTGAGTTCAAAGTCTTCATCATATAACAGCGGGAAAAAAAAAACACAATCTAAAACATTGTGTTTAAAAAAACCCATTCAAACATACATCTCATATATGTACACTAATCTTTGATTCACTTACTTTTCCATGAGGCCAAATAGAAGATAGTGAAGGTCCTTTTGGTGGAAAAAAAGTCTGCTGTTCCTTATAAGTTCCATTTCATCGACTTCCTTTGAAAAAAGATCTGAAAACATCATACCTTACACAATCCTCACGGCCAATTTGTGTCAGATATATCAGTATTTTTTACTTTGAGATCCACTTAAAGTATCTACATGAGATAAATAATTTAAAATATTAGATTAACTAACTAACTAACTAACTTTTATTAACTATTCCCGTCTTCAAAGGCCAATTCCCTTTACTAAAACTTTGGTTTTAAAAACACTAGATAAGAATTTGTAGAGTCATAAGGCAAACGTTGTTTATAAGTTAAATGAGAATCATTGCAGTAACTCCATCCATTTTCAGATTTTAAGTAGCATGTATAATGTCCTGAGGTGGTCGAAGATCCATCATGATAAATAATAGCTTCAGTTGTAAAGGTCCTTCCAGAAATTGATAACTGAGAAGCCACAAAATTTTTGATAGAAGTTGTCAATTTAGTTCCATCAGGTCTACATCGTTGGAAAACTAAAATAATATACTGCCCATAACTTTGTATAAATAATGAGGACAGCATTGTACAGTTACATTGGGTACACACCATATTATGATCTGCTGCTTTAACTAGATTTTTAAAAGACACTGATTTACAGTCTGGTAAAGTCAAATATATAAATCTTTCAGTGTCTATTCTAGTAGTACTTGATAAACTACAATTGTGGCAGTCATGCTGCCATTGATAAGAAAGACTGAAAAGATTATCTACATCTACACCTTCATCTTCCAAAACACCAAACATATACATTAAAAATTCCTGACAATCCTGCTGAATGTTCTGTGAAAATTTATCTTGACCAGAACACAAATCTAAAATATTTCGAATTTCTGTTACACTTTCTACTTGTGCTGTACCACTGCTACATTTCTGAAACACAGAATTCATTAAACCACACAATCTTTGATCCCGATTTTCAACAATCTGTTCTTGTAAACTTTTAAGAAAAAAAACAACATTAACCACTACATTAGCATAGCAGTTGACACCAGAACTATTTTCAAACTGAAATCCAACAACATTTTCTCCACAATTCTTTTTCTTCCTGTTTTCAATTATAGTTTTCTCTACTTTTTGTCTTTTTGCAACTACCTCACTACAATTATCCTCATTTCTTCTTTTTCGGCCTACCACACGTTTTTCAAACAGAGGATATTGAGGCAAATGTGGAGCATACTCTCTTCTTAACCTATTGTATTCTTTAACACAATCTAGATCGGCAGAAATCTTTGTCTCATCACACGCAATCAAGTACAATCCTGATAAAGTTCTGACTCGAGATAATGCCACATATGCCATACCCTCTTTAAACACAGATCTTCCAATGTTCACCAATGCACTATCTACACTTAAACCTTGAGATTTATGAATTGTCACCGCATACGCCAAACAAACAGGAAACTGTTTTCGGCGAACATATAAGTCTTTTACAAGTAAAAATCTAGCAGAACAACGACTTATTTGTTGTACTTGTTCAATGCCATCAAATTTTATTTTTAAAAATTCAATTCCATCTCTATTTCTGTAATTCACAAAATCAACAACATAACCCATTGCTCCATTTACCAGACCGCTTTCAACATTTAAATTCCTTCTCAAAATGATACGACAATTTAAACACACATTCAGAGTCTTTTCAAAACCAGCTGTTTTTGAAATACTTTTCTCCAATGAATGCAATTTAGTTTTCAAATTTTCAGACAAAACAATTGTTGCACCCATATGCTCTATTTTATCTATTGCTTCCAGTTTCACAATCTCTTCATTTTCTAAGTCTAACATTTTTTGGTTGAAGATGGAACATTCTTGCAGAGTTGGCATCAAACATATCCCAGATTTCTTCTCAGTCATTTTTTTAAAAATATTCTCTGGAAGAATGTTTTCATTTGGATACAAATTTGAAATTAATCGACTATGCAAAGCTTTTTTCCCTTTCTCAGTCATTTTTCCAATTCTTACATCTTGTAGAATATTTTTATAATCTTCATCCTTGGCCTGTCGCATATTTTGAAGCAGTTCAGCATATTTAAAATTTAGCCATATATTAACATTTCCAATGCTTCCAAGGGACTTCCTGGTATCTTCATGCGTGAGCATTTTAAACACTGGTTGTCCTTTTACTGGAGTCAACTGCAATAGATCTCCAAAAACAATAATGTGTTTTCCTCCAAATAACACATCATAGTCTGTTTTAAGAATTTCTTGCATTCTCAAATGCACAAAAGCAAGCATTAGATTTGAGACCATGCTTACTTCATCTATGATAAGAAGTTTCATTTTCTTCAAGACTCTTGAAACTTCAGAACACGCATCTCCAGATAGCTTGTTGTAATGCAATTTATTATCATGTTCAACTGGCAGCATCAATAAACGATGTAGAGTAATCCCTTTAATGTTATGTGCTGCCAGACCAGTTGGAGCAGTTACAACACAAGACAGTGGTGAATCAGTCCTTTTCTGCAGATAACTTGCAACAGCTTTAATTAGAAAACTTTTTCCTGTCCCCGCTTCTCCACTTACATACAGTCGGACAGGGTCAAATAATATACATGAGCACTCTTTTTTCTCATGTCTGAATCCATGTTCAATCTGCTCTGTGACTTCATCATATATCTTTTTCTGCTCAATGTTTAGTTGCGTTACCAAATCTTCTAAGTTAACTCCATCCTCTTGAGCTTGTTCCATAGCTCTTTCCACCTCATCCATGGCAGTGGCAGCTTCATTTTGGATAATTGGTCCTCCTAGTGGATCCTGGCTCAATGAAGTAGAACTCTGACTATCTTGAGAACTGTTTCTAGCTATCTCTTCAGCAATTGTGGTTTCTTGCTCCATTTCTTCATTCAACATTTGCAGATAATTTAGAAAAATAGGACATTCTATGGTATCCTTAGTTGCATTAAAAGAGTCTTCATAACAGAGAAAATCTCCAAGTAGTTCCTCTTCTGTACGCCATGGCTTAAAGAGTTGCAAAAGAGCTAAATAGTAAAATTCTCTTTTGTCTGGAACTTCACAACTCAATTTTCGATGATTAATCAAATGGCCTTTTTTCTGCTTCACTAGACATCCTTCATAGCCAATGAGTGCATATTTTCCATTATTGATATCTTCTGTGATGTTCCTCTTATAACTGTAGTTTTGAAGAACTTCATACAAACATGTGTTCTCAAGGTGAGTACTTCTATTTGGATAGTATGTATCCAACATATTTGTCTTCAAAATATCTGTACTGTTTGGTTCTTTTTCCGCCAAATATTCAATTTCTTGTACAGATTTCAAAACTCGGTTTCGTGTTGCAGCAAGACCAAGACTCACCCAAATGATTGTTCTTGATTTGGCATAGAGACTTGCTGATGATAACCGATCAGAACATTCATATGCTCCAATTTCTCGATGCGACAACATCTTCAGACTGAAACTGTATAATTTCTTGCTTAGACTCTTTTCATGTGAAATGTCCTCCCACATTTCCTTCAGTTCTGTCTTTTCTTTTTTGGTGATGTAAGATGTCACATATCGAGCCACAGCAATAGAGTTGTCAGCAACGAACTGAATATCCATGTTAGCATTCCACATGGACAAAATCACTGGGTTGTAATCGTTGATGTACTTAGATTCTTCATTTCTTTTCAAATTATATGTGTTTTTGGGAGATTTTCTCGTCACAGTATGTCGTAGAGATGACATCAAATTATTTACTCTTCCCTTAGAAATCACTGGTCGAGGAAATGCAAAACGACATTTCGTGTAGTACTTTTCCTTGTTTTTAAATTTTCGACGACAGTACTTTCCACAACGATGAGATTGAAAACGTAAAACTTGTTGCCTTAAATTGTTTTCTTCAGTAGATTTTGGAACAGCACATGTTGAATACTCTTCAATGAAACTCATCACTGTTTCATCTGAATCTGATCCAAAGTTGGGTGCATCTTTAATCCACAACAACATATGTATATGAGGAGCACCTCTCGCTTGATATTCCTTCCTCCAAAAGAAATCCAAAACCTCTCCAAGGGGAGGATTTTTTTTGTTGGTAATAAAAGACATCATAGCTTCAAATCTATGATTAAAATATCTGCAAACATTCACTGGATCTAAAGAACACAGTTCTCCTGGTGTTTTCAATTCTATATTTGGTATGTTTTCATTTGCCTCTCGTAGAAATTGAAGTAAATCGTCCCATGCATACTCAGCACAGCTAAGAGTGAGGAACCATGTAGGAGTTCCTAAGTTTCTTAGCATACATTTCAATTCTCCATGACGACGAAACCAATACTCGTTGGTTCCACGTTGACATGCCATGAGATTGATTAGCTGAGATTCCAAAATACTGTCTTGCAGATTAACTTTCTCCATAAAGTCCCTTGCACATACATTTTGCAAATGAGGTCCACTTTTTAATATATGATTAACTGCATAAGAAAGCCCAGACAAATCACTTTCAAACAGTAGATGAAATAAATATGGAATGCATTGACGAAACCTTGGATCTTCTGCATATAATCTTAGAGTCCGGTATTCAGCTGCAGGAATTTGAACTGGTCGATCATCATATCGTCCACCACAACCTGTTGGAAATAATTGTGGAAAACAACGAGCTTCCAAACTTTCTTCCCATACACTAATGGGACTTCCTTTTGCTGCCTTCATTTGAAACAAGTCAATTGCATTTCCCATTACTTCTTTGGAATGCAAAGGATGAACAGTATAATGTTCATATATTTCTTCAGTTCTAGACACATCAACTTTTTCAATTTGACCAACTGAAGAATCACTATCTTCTTCTGTAGCTGTTTCCTCTACTCCAACACTTACATGTTTGTAGTACTCATTGTTTTTAACTAAATACAACGTTGCCTTCTTGACTTTTTTAACATCCACTAAATCTTGCCAAATTTTCTTACTCTTTGTTGGAACCCCATTAACTAGAATAACTAAAGGATCTTCTTCTACTCTTTCTACACCAATTGTATTAATATTTTTCTTTACATCTAGAGGCAAATAAACAACTCTTCCCTTTAATCCTCTCAGTAAATCTGATGGAGGCAATTTCCCTGTCTTAGGCTCCATGCGTACAATAGCCTGAAAAGGATGGACACATTGAATCAAAATAGATTCATAAGTATTTAGATCCATCAATTCAGAAGGAATATCTATCAACTGAAGATTATTATAAACTGCTCTTGCAGGCATTCTATTTTCATTTAATTTTTTCAAACAATAAGTGCAAATACGCTGATCCAAACTCAAATCAAAAGAATTCTCCACCAACAAATAACTTACAAAATCCTCCCATTCACTATTATTTTCCAATTCACTTTTTGCATATAAATCAACTAACCTAGTCTGAATTTTATAATGAGTCCGTCGACAACACACACAAGTTACATTAGGCCTCTCACTTGATTTCACCTTAAACTTGATAATTTCCTCATCAAACTTTTCAATACTTGAAATTTGTCCATTATCTTCTGCATTACCATCCATTACTATATCTATTTCTACACTGTCCTCTTTGTTCCCAAAATAACAAAACTCAATTTCTTCACAAATAGTCTTCACATCTACTTCAGATCCATGCAAAAGAGCACTATTTAACTGTTTAAGCTTAAGTGCAGGACTTTTTGCATAATACAACTTCCTCACTAATTTCCTTACGTTATTATGATGCACTGCTAACATCCTAAAATGATGAAAAACACTCCGACAAACTTTTCTAGAAAGACATGCTAGTGAATGCCCTTGCAAACCTGTGCTTTCTCTCACTCTGCAAGGATCTAACTCTTGCAGGATCTTCATTTTTTGTTTGAGACTTTTTTTACTATATGTACGTAAGAAATTTCGAAGCAAATCAATTGATTCCTGTCGCACACTACAAATACTACTGCATTTCCATGTGTACACTGGACCCTTAGTACGTCTCCCTAAAACTTCATCAGCTAACACCTCTTCTGCATCTCTAGATACAAGTTTCTCTTTTTCAATCACACAACTATCTTTCACCTCATATGCACGACCACTGGTGTCAACTGCATGCACCAAATCATTTTCCTGAAAGTAACTCTCCTCATTAAAAAAAGGCTCAGAACTTGAACTATGCATCCATTCACCAGAAAATACTTCACAAAAATTACTCCGATTAATAATTCTTTTCCATCTACTGTTCGATTTGAAAACATCCATTGCCTTATTAAGTATCCTAATTCTATTGATTATTAAAATAAATAATTTTTTCTTAACTTCAAAAGCCTGATCAACAATCTTTTCTACACTTTTCTTTTTCTTGTAAAAAGCAGCTTTTAGTTTACTTTTCTTTTCATTTTTTAGCAAATTTAAAACTACCCTATTGCGAAACATTCGCCTACGAATGTCCCTAAAAACATTTACCCTTCTATTGCTAACCATTCTCTTCTCTCCTGGTCCAATGGAAACATTTTTTGTGGGCTTCTCTTTCCTTTTTAGATTTGTTGACTTTTTCTGTATATTCACATTAGCAATTTCATTTTTTTTCCTACGACATATGTTGCGAAGAAAAGACTTAATTGGCTTACCAGAAGCTTTTCTGGTGTTTTTTGAAGTAGTTGTTGAAGAGGATTCCATAAACTCTGTTGTTGATGTTCTCCTTTTCCGTATGGTATTTTTGATATTTCTTTGCCTTGAAGGCATTTTTGCTTCCTTTTCAGAAGTTGATTTGAATCTGTTGTTCTGTTAAAAAAACACATGAAAGACCACTATTAGCAAACAACAAAGTAATGTTAAAAAGCAAACAATATAAACAATAAATTGCAACATATTTAAGTTTATACAATAGCAACTCATGGCTTTATTTTTAAAGGCCTTGCGCCACCAGTGCGTCACTTATTACCCATGTTTAAAGTCAAGCATCAGCTGCACATGGCATTCATAAATAAGGGCCAAATGCAAATACCAATCAATTGCACCCAAAAATCGATTTTTCAATAACATGTAAGAAACACTGCGCAAAACCTAAGTACAACCACTCAATATCATCAAACAAAGTCAGGGTCTGATTTATAAAGGCCTTGCGCCACCAGTGCGTCACTTATTACCCATGTTTAAAGTTTTGCATCGGCTGCACATGGCAATCATAAATAAGGGCCAAATACATATACCAATCAATTGCACCCAAAAATCGATTTTTGAATAACATGTAAGAAACACTGTGCAGAACCTATGTACAACCAATCAATATCATCAAACAAAGTCAGGGCCTTATTTATGAAAGCCTTGCGCCACCAGTGTGTCACTTATTACCCATGTTTAAAGTCATGCATCAGTTGCACATGGCAATCATAAATAAGGGCCAAATACATATACCAATCAATTGCACCCCAAAATCGATTTTTCAATAACATGTAAGAAACACGGCGCAGAACCTATGTACAACCAATCAATATCATCAAACAAAGTCAGGGCCTTATTTATGAAAGCCTTGCGCCACCAGTGCGTCACTTATTACCCATGTTTAAAGTCATGCATCAGCTGCACATGGCAATCATAAATAAGGGCCAAATACATATACCAATCAATTGCACCCAAAAATCGATTTTTCAATAACATGTAAGAAACACGGCGCAGAACCTAAGTACAACCACTCAATATCATCAAACAAAGTCAGGGCCTTATTTATGAAAGCCTTGCGCCACCAGTGGGTCACTTATTACCCATGTTTAAAATCATGCATCAGTTGCACATGGCAATCATAAATAAGGGCCAAATACATATACCAATCAATTGCACCCAAAAATCGATTTTTCAATAACATGTAAGAAACACGGCGCTGAACCTAAGTACAACCACTCAATATCATCAAACAAAGTCAGGGCCTTATTTATGAAAGCCTTGCGCCACCAGTGCGTCACTTATTACCCATGTTTAGAGTCATGCATCAGTTGCACATGGCAATCATAAATTAGGGCAAAATACATATACCAATCAATTGCACCCAAAAATCGATTTTTCAATAACATGTAAGAAACACGGCGCAGAACCTAAGTACAACCACTCAATATCATCAAACAAAGTCAGGGCCTTATTTATGAAAGCCTTGCGCCACCAGTGCGTCACTTATTACCCATGTTTAAAGTCATGCATCAGTTGCACATGGCAATCATAAATAAGGGCAAAATACATATACCAATCAATTGCACCCAAAAATCGATTTTTGAATAACATGTAAGAAACACTGCGCAGAACCTATGTACAACCAATCAATATCATCAAACAAAGTCAGAGCCTTATTTATGAAAGCCTTGCGCCACCAGTGCGTCACTTATTACACATGTTTAAAGTCATGCATCAGCTGCACATGGCAATCATAAATAAGGGCCAAATACATATACCAATCAATTGCACCCAAAAATCGATTTTTCAATAACATGTAAGAAACACGGCGCAGAACCTAAGTACAACCACTCAATATCATCAAACAAAGTCAGGGCCTTATTTATGAAAGCCTTGCGCCACCAGTGCGTCACTTATTACCCATGTTTAGAGTCATGCATCAGTTGCACATGGCAATCATAAATAAGGGCAAAATACATATACCAATCAATTGCACCCAAAAATCGATTTTTGAATAACATGTAAGAAACACTGCGCAGAACCTATGTACAACCAATCAATATCATCAAACAAAGTCAGGGCCTTATTTATGAAAGCCTTGCGCCACCAGTGCGTCACGTATTACCCATGTTTAAAGTCATGCATCAGCTGCACATGGCAATCATAAATTAGGGCAAAATACATATACCAATCAATTGCACCCAAAAATCGATTTTTGAATAACATGTAAGAAACACTGCGCAGAACCTATGTACAACCAATCAATATCATCAAACAAAGTCAGGGCCTTATTTATGAAAGCCTTGCGCCACCAGTGCGTCACTTATTACCCATGTTTAAAGTCATGCATCAGCTGCACATGGCAATCATAAATAAGGGCCAAATACATATACCAATCAATTGCACCCAAAAATCGATTTTTCAATAACATGTAAGAAACACTGCGCAAAACCTAAGTACAACCACTCAATATCATCAAACAAAGTCAGGGCCTTATTTATGAAAGCCTTGCGCCACCAGTGCGTCACGTATTACCCATGTTTAAAGTCATGCATCAGCTGCACATGGCAATCATAAATAAGGGCCAAATACATATACCAATCAATTGCACCCAAAAATCGATTTTTGAATAACATGTAAGAAACACTGCGCAGAACCTATGTACAACCAATCAATATCATCAAACAAAGTCAGGGCCTTATTTATGAAAGCCTTGCGCCACCAGTGCGTCACTTATTACCCATGTTTAAAGTCATGCATCAGCTGCACATGGCAATCATAAATAAGGGCCAAATACATATACCAATCAATTGCACCCAAAAATCGATTTTTGAATAACATGTAAGAAACACTGTGCAGAACCTATGTACAACCAATCAATATCATCAAACAAAGTCAGAGCCTTATTTATGAAAGCCTTGCGCCACCAGTGCGTCACTTATTACCCATGTTTAAAGTCATGCATCAGCTGCACATGGCAATCATAAATAAGGGCCAAATACATATACCAATCAATTGCACCCAAAAATCGATTTTTCAATAACATGTAAGAAACACGGCGCAGAACCTAAGTACAACCACTCAATATCATCAAACAAAGTCAGGGCCTTATTTATGAAAGCCTTGCGCCACCAGTGGGTCACTTATTACCCATGTTTAAAATCATGCATCAGTTGCACATGGCAATCATAAATAAGGGCCAAATACATATACCAATCAATTGCACCCAAAAATCGATTTTTCAATAACATGTAAGAAACACGGCGCTGAACCTAAGTACAACCACTCAATATCATCAAACAAAGTCAGGGCCTTATTTATGAAAGCCTTGCGCCACCAGTGCGTCACTTATTACCCATGTTTAAAGTCATGCATCAGTTGCACATGGCAATCATAAATTAGGGCAAAATACATATACCAATCAATTGCACCCAAAAATCGATTTTTCAATAACATGTAAGAAACACGGCGCAGAACCTAAGTACAACCAATCAATATCATCAAACAAAGTCAGGGCCTTATTTATGAAAGCCTTGCGCCACCAGTGCGTCACTTATTACCCATGTTTAAAATCATGCATCAGTTTCACATGGCAATCATAAATAAGGGCCAAATACATATACCAATCAATTGCACCCAAAAATCGATTTTTGAATAACATGTAAGGAACACTGCACAGAACCTAAGTACAACCACTCAATATCATCAAACAAAGTCAGGCCTTATTTATGAAAGCCTTGCGCCACCAGTGCGTCACTTATTACCCATGTTTAAAGTCATGCATCAGTTGCACATGGCAATCATAAATTAGGGCAAAATACATATACTAATCAATTGCACCCAAAAATCGATTTTTCAATAACATGTAAGAAACACGGCGCAGAACCTAAGTACAACCAATCAATATCATCAAACAAAGTCAGGGCCTTATTTATGAAAGCCTTGCGCCACCAGTGCGTCACTTATTACCCATGTTTAAAGTCATGCATCAGCTGCACATGGCATTCATAAATAAGGGCCAAATACATATACCAATCAATTGCACCCAAAAATCGATTTTTGAATAACATGTAAGGAACACTGCACAGAACCTAAGTACAACCACTCAATATCATCAAACAAAGTCAGGGCCTTATTTATGAAAGCCTTGCGCCACCAGTGCGTCACTTATTACCCATGTTTAAAGTCATGCATCAGCTGCACATGGCATTCATAAATAAGGGCCAAATACATATACCAATCAATTGCACCCAAAAATCGATTTTTCAATAACATGTAAGAAACACTGCACAGAACCTAACTACAACCACTCAATATCATCAAACAAAGTCAGGGCCTCATTTATAAAAGCCTGGCGCCACCAGTGCATCACTTATTACCCATGTTTAAAGTCATGCATCAACTGCACATGGCAATCATAAAAAAGGCCAAATAAAAATACCATTCATTTGCACCCAAAATCGATTTTTAAATAACATGTAAAAAACACTGCGCAGGACTTATATACTAACATACAATTTCACTTCTAAAACATAACTATCTGCTTCCAAATATTCTCCATAGAGAAAATAAATCTCTATCTAAATTAAATGAATCTTTACTTACCTTTAGAAATGCTTTTGGAGATTGAAAACAGTGTCAGACACACACACCAATTTTTCTTTAGCAGAGGAAAAGGTGTGCTCTCAATACACTGAAACCAAGACTGGCATAGAAAATCTCTATCTTTGTACACATATGCCTTAATTCAACCAATGAAAACTCTTCCCTCACTATTTTCAAACCAACACCCATCCCCCTCTCAAACCTTTCTATCTGTTACCATAGCAACTCCCTCCTAACTGAACTGTAAGGTTCAAAAGTTTATCTTACAATGTTGCAAATTAACTCAGCAAGGATGTTTGACCTGTCAATACAGCAGCCTATACAGGGTATTTTTGCTTTTGGTGACTTTTTTTAAACCATTCAAATTGCTTCTTTCACACAACATAACCATACACCCTAACTTTCAGTTTTCAACTATCTGAATCCACCAATCATTGCTAGTGATTCAAGAGCACAGAAACTCCACAATTATTTTTTTGTGAACTCCTACTGTTCCAACTGCCATTTCATTCCCACACTTCATCTGACTGGACCAGAACCTTCTCACATCATGTACTCTGTTTGGGTTATTGGACATAGCTACATCCACTGGGCTCAAAGGTATGCAGCTAGCAGAAATTTTCATAACCTTGATTTATCAAATGTGGAAATCAAGTGGATTGGCCACAGAGGATTAAAATGTCACCAATTGATACCATTGGTGAAAACCTTTTTGCATCTGCCAGAACCTGACCTTATAATTGTGCACTGTGGTGGAAACGATCTAGGCACATTAACTGGGGTAGGTCTGGAAATGCTATTAAAGGACACCTTTCATCAATTGATGATACTTTTTCCCCACACTGCCTTGGTATATTCCAATATATGCCAAAGACAGAAATGGAACTGGTCCAACCAATTTGGTCCACAATTTGAGAAAGCACGGAAACATGTAAATAAATCTGTTTCTGCTTACATGAGAGACTATGGAATGGGTTCATTATACAATAATAACTTGCGTTACAACATGCAAGACATCTACAGAGGAGATGGAGTGCACTTCTCAGATGAGGGGAATAGAATATTCCTCCTGAATTTAAGAATGTGTATTGGAACCTACTTGTAGGTACCTAAATCAACCACAGAACCCAAAAGCTCTTTTCAGAGCTACCCTAACTCTGATCATTCAAAGCGTTTATTTTTTTCTAACTTTTTTCACTATTTTTCACCAAAGTACGCTTTCGGGTACGCTTAAAGGTGCGCGCACCAGGCGCTACCCCCGCGAAAAATTAAAGATTTTTTTTTTTTTTTTTTACGTTTATGAGCCTCCTAAGCCCCCCTCAGAAAACCTAGAGGGTCAAGAAGTCTCTACAGTTCCCCCTTCTATCCATTCCGAACATTGTTTACCCTCCATCTTGTGTCTCGATTGTTCCGAAACACAAAATGGAGGACTCCCGTAACGCTGCCAGTGCGCGTAAAGGAGCGCGCACCCCTAAGCGCTCGTTAAAAAAAGGTGGGAAAGTAATTTACGGAAAACCCAATGGAGACACTTTCATCAAATATAGAATACGCCCTACTACATAGCAGTCCCTACCATTTGCCCAAATTTGGTGAAATTCCATTGAGACATTTAGGCTACAGGCCTGTCTAAATATCCTGAGGTAAATTACATGACAAAAACACACTTGTAATGTTAGAATTTACAACCAATTAAAAAGTATCTCTCATTTTCTACGATTATTTCCTGACGTTTGATTGGTTAAGTACAACAATATATATAAAAGAAGAGAGAGAAACACAGCCATTTTGACTACTGCTTCCTGAAGTACACTTGAAAACAAATTTCACTGACAACTTCAACTAATTTCTCTAAGGTAACTTCTAATTATGGAAGTATATTGTACACGTTAAGTTTATTTCTTAAAAAATATTCTGTTAGTGATATGCTATCCCTCTTTAATAGTTAGAGATAGAGATAGACTTCTCTGTAATAGTTATGGATTGAGTTAGGCTTCTCTGGTATACTAGCTCTACTAATATAGTTAATTTATATGCAATTTTCAGAAAGAAAATGGAAGGAGAAAATAAGGCAAATGATACTTCTATCAAAGTAAAGGTGGAAAAACCAGAAGATGAAAAAAAAGAAGTTGATTTCATGGATGACTCTTTGGATGAACAGTTTATAGAATGTTTGGAAGAAATTGAATCATGTACATATAATTATGAGGAAATTCCGGACAATATTATGTTAGAAATTTTATTAAATTATGAAAAAGAATCAGAGGAATAAATTTATCTTTAATAATTTCAATTGTTTCAGACAATATTCTTTTTTATATGTAATTCATGAAGTATTACCAAAAATGTTTAAAATATAAAGTGAGACTTATAGTATACTGTTCAACTATTTTTCTGTTACATAGTAAGTTTACTCATAGTTACTACCTTTCTCCCACTATATTATCTCATATGAATATTTTACACCTCATTTTCATAAGTGAACAGGACAGACTACTCATGATCCCCTAGAAATTCTCAGGGAGTGCTTAAAAGATCTGTTTCTCCTTTCCAGACAGACTATATTATGAATTCCATATACCACAAAAAATACAATAACAACATGCAAGATGTCTACAAAGAAGATGGTGAACATTAAATTTAAGTCTCTTCATTAGTACCTACATGTAGGTACTTACATAAAATAAAAAAATAAAAAAAAAAACAATTCATAAACATACAATTTTTGAAGTGATTATTTTTCCATAGTACCCTCCCCGATACGCTCCCCGGTGCGCGCACCAGGCGCTTCCCCCGCGAAAATCGAAAAAAAAAAAAAAAATTTTTGAGGCCCCGCGGGGCCCTTTAATGGCCCCCATATCAAACCTAGGGGGTCAGGGGGGGTCTACCCTGCCCCCTTATGGTCAATTCCACCCTTTGTTTTTGCCACCTCTTATGACTAGATTTTACCGATAGACAAGATGGCGGCCGCTCCGGACTGTTTAGAATGTTTACAGACAACTGAGAGCCAACCAGCTTTCTGCGCGCAAGTCGCGTGTCGCGCCGGGAGCGCTCACCGGTGCGCGCACCGGAGAGCGCCTATAGATATATATATTTTTTTGAACGTTAATTTCTCAAAATCCACTGAAGCACATATCTTGAGACATAGCAAAGGCACATCGGGCTAACAGTCCCTACAATTTTGCCAAGTTTGGTGGAAATCCATTCAGCCGTTCGAGCTAAAAGTGAAATCGACCGCCCTATGGAAATTAACATGGGGAAAACGCGTTTTGGGACCCCCCTTTTATCTCGGCCCCCGCTTGACGAATCCCCCCCAAACTTTCAGGGAAGGACCGGACCGCCATGAGACCATTTTCCTGAAAATTTCAGGCAGATTCGTCAACCGGCGCCAAAGTTATTCAAAATAGAATGTTGAGATTTAACATTGAAAATTATCCTAACTATAACTACCTACTGGCGACCGCCAGTAGGTAATATATATATATATATATATATATATATATATATATATAAAAATATATCCTAGGATCGTTTGGTGCGCACAACAGCTGGTGCCTCGCGTATGGTCCGTATTCAGGCCCTAATTTCAATTTTTCCACATAAAGGACGCAGCTCTCCGGAGCTTGGATTTCAACAACTTTTAATCCAACATCACACCACCAATGCATTTCAGCCTCAGATCGGCTTTGAACACGGTCAGTGAGTCCTTCTTCTAATGCACTATATATATATATATATACCCACTCTGCCTCAATTTGGCATTGTGGGATCTGTAGTGCCTTTAATGAAACTTTATTAACAATTTATTTACAAAAAGGATTTTTTAACTATTGTCAAAATTTTCAGGCATTTCTTATTTTTATACGGCATGTACATTGCGGCATATAGTTCAATGACAACATGCCACCATTGTGTTCCAAGATTATCCACACACTTTAATTCATTAGGGTATAGTACCCATTTTGTTCAATGTTCTTTTAGAAACTGTCCAGCTTCCAATTTTCAGCTTCCTATTTTCAGTTTTCAGTTTATAGATTTATTTTAAAATGTTGGAAGTAGCATATTCTCATCAGGTAAATTTGCAACATTTAAAAAAAAATGTATTCCAGGTGCACGTAAAGTTCTTCATCATTTTTCATTCCTTTCGGTGTCTTAGTTCTCAGCATTATATAGTTGCCGTAATTGTCTCATTCTATTGTCTCCGCGTTGATTATGCAATAGTAGCACATGGATTTCCTATCCCCTTTTTGGCATTGCGACAAATGTTTCGCTGTAGCATAAGAGATGTCCTTAATTTTTATGGCTCCTATGTGCTCCAGAATACGTTACTTTAAGGTACAAATTGTGCTACAGATGAATTTTAGCCCGCAGTTACATTCTATGATATAGATACCATATTGATTGTTACAGGAGATTTTATGTTTGATTTTGATAGTGTTGCCATTGTAGTCTGAAATGTTGGACATATTCTCCCCAATTTTGCAAGCTTTACATGAATTACACCTTTTAAAGCCTTTTTGTTGTTCATTTAACCAGTTTAATTTCTTTGTTTCTTGAAAATGGCATCATACCAGTAGATCTTTTAAAGATTTCGTTTTTTGTATGTTACTACTGGTTGAGGTCCCAAAAGCAGTCCCACATCTGTGTCACTTGTAATCAGATGCCAATGTTTTTTAATCTTATTGATTATTGTTCCGCTTTCCTTACTGTAGGTTGCAATAAATCTGGGTATATATATATATATATATATATATATATATATATATATATATATATATATATATATATATATATATATATATATATATTCACTGAAAAAACCATAGGTTTCACACCAGTTATAGTTAGCTGGAAATTTTACTGATATAAAACCATTGAAATTCCCACGTTATAGTTAGATGGACTCACTATAACTTGCGCGTGCAATGCACTGCTGATGACGTCACATATTACATCACTCATGACATGGTCAGTGACATCACTCATGACATCACTGATGACACCATCCAGTGAATGTGTGTCTTTCTGAAAAATAAATATATTTTATATATGTATATGTAAAAGTTGATGGAAGAATAAATGATTAAATAAATGTCTAAATGGATGGTTTTTAAAAATTGATTGGTTAACTGGCTTATTAAGACATCATCAGCAGTGCATTGCACACGCAAGTTATAGTGAGTCCATCTAACTATAACGTGGGAATTTCAATGGTTTTATATCAGTCAAATTTCCAGCTAACTATAACTGGTGTGAAACCTATGGTTTTTTCAGTGAATTTAATAGGTTTTTTAAATGCTAATTCCTAACTATAACTGGTGTGAAACCTATGGTTTTTTCAGTGAATTTCATAGGTTTTTTAAATGCTAATTCCTTTGTATATCGAGTTTCTAACCTTTTTTTTTTTTTACAATTTGCTGTTTTTTTTAAAGTATTCATTTTTTTTTATATAATTTTTTTCTTTTGCGCTCTGGGTGCGCGCTCCGGGAAGCTTTCAGCTAAGCTCTCCGGTAAGCTTTTCCGTGAGCTCGTCTGAAAGCGCA